>NW_004955430.1:20283654-20488591 GCF_000276665.1 Chinchilla lanigera
TAACTCTGTATTGTCTGTATTGTGCTTGTGATATGTTGTAAAATGTTGTATGTCTGTTAATGTTTCCCTCCTTTTATCCTTAAAATAAAAAAAAAAAAAACAATCCCCATCTTTGTCTTTAACTTTTCCTGTTTCTCTTCCTCCATTAGCACCTTCTCTTCTGAAGACACTCACCAGTATACTTAGGCCCCATTTGTGAGCTAGGAAGATCTCTTTTGAGATCCTTACCTTAATTTTATCTCTAAAGACCCTTCTAAATAAGGTCAGTCACAGCCCCTGACTGGACATCTCCTTTTCAAGGGGGAACTGTTATTCATGATGCTACATGGGATTAATGTTTTATTTTTCCTGGAATATTATCATTTTTTTCTGCTTTGTAGAACTTCCTCTTGAAGAAGGAATATGTTTATATCTCTCATGCTCCCCAGATGCTGAGAAAGTACTCTCTCACACACACAAAAACCAAAACACTTTTAATGCAGATGCATTAAAAGGATGGATGGCTCAATATAAATGCAGAGAAACAAAGACAAGCTCATAAAATGTAGTGGCACAGTTGGAATCCAGTGATGATACAAACAGAAAAGCACAGCAAGGAGTGAGAGTGGTGTTATCAGGCCAAGTGCATATAGAAATTCATCTGACTCTAAGTCAGGAAGAGTGGAAAAGTTTCCGGAGGAAGGGGACCTAACAAGTGACCTTTGAAAGACTGAACAGGGAGTTACATGAAGAAGACATTAAGGAAGAACATTCCCAGCATGGAGACCGTGTGCTGACGTACAGAGATGTCCAGAGTGAGGCAGAAAGTCTCACCGGTGTGGCTGAAAGATATGGACTATGGGATGGAAATATGACAGGGGAGAGGGAGGTATGTGGAGGGTAAACTGCCAGAGACAGCGGTTGTGTGAGGGCTAGATCGTGAAAAACTTTGCATGTTCTGATGTTTTAGTCCATTTGGGCTAGTACAGCAAAATACCACAGACCACGTAGCTCATGTAGCATAGGTACATAAGAAATATGCATATACATAAGAAATTTATTTCTTATGGTTCTGGAGATTGGGAAGTTTGAGATCAAGTTACCAGCAGATTTAGTCTCTGGTGAGTGCCTGTTTCCTTGTTCGTAGGTAGTACCTTCCTTCTGTGTCCTCACATAAAAGGGGCTGCCTTACTCCTTGGGGTCTCCTTTAATAAGGGTACTAATTCCACGGATGAGCTCTCTGACTCTTAAGGGCCAGATACCCTAATACTGTCACCTTGGGGACTAGAATTTCTTCATAAGAATCTTGGTGAGGAGAGAGTCTGTATAAATAGCCCATTGAAACTATCAAGGAATGTGTCTTTATTCATAAAAATAATGCAAGTCTTATCAGACTACCAACAGTAGAGAAAGATGTCAGTGAGAAAGGAGGTAGGTTGAGAAATGATAGAATAACAGACGCCTCCGTTAAAACAGCCTGTACAGTGGGTGGAGGAAGTGCATTTGAGATTGGCATTTGAGAATTGCATTTGAGGTTTGTGAAAATGACGCAGGACTGTTAGGAAATGGTGGCGACTGGAGATAGGGCATCTAAAAAAGAGAAGATCAAGGGTGATTTTCAAATGCCTTTCCGGTTTGGCTCTGATTGGTAATGTGATCGTTCATGAGAACTGATGACAAGAAAAGACAAGCACGTTAACTTTCTGTGCCTCATTTCCCACCATAAAATGACAAGTAATTCCTGCCTTTCTCATCTTGCAGCACTGTTTAGAAGCAAATAAGGTAAAGTCTTTAAAAATATTTTGTTCTTTATGATTATTTTATATTTAATCAAACTTAAAACAAACTGTAAAGAAGTGGTTAATTGTATATGGGGTAAAATAATTTTTAAAAATGAAACTAATCTTTGGGGATGACAAAAAAAATGTATCTACAATCTAGACTCTCCTCTCTTTGCTCTTCTGCTGCTCCTTGACTTCAATGTGAAATACTTCCGCGCAAAGGTGCACGATCGTTATTTAATGCCTGTCGTTTTAAGCTCGGACCCGTTTGCCTACTCTTCAAGTTTTCTCTGCACCTTGCCATTTCAAGTGACTTGCCCACCTATCCACCTGGCACAAGTGCGCTCCTGGTCCCCCACTGATACAGGAATGATATAGGACCTGCAAATGATATAGGGGAAATATTACAGCTCCCAGCCTGCTAGACGTCTGACATGCCACATTTGTGTTGCCCAAAATCAAAAGAATGAATTCTAAGGAACAATAGAGGTTAATAGTAGAAAATATTTATTGAGAGAAAGAGAGATTCTACCTAAGAAAAACAGAAGGCGACCTGGAAAGAAAAAAAGGCGACCCTGGTTGTCATGGGCTCCATTTATAGGGGAGGCAGTACTGTGCAAAATCACAACGTGGGTATGAAATCACAAGGTGGGCATAAGGTGAGATTAAAAAATTATGATCAACCAATAAGGTTACAAGTATAGTGGCTTAGGTAACATTGGGCCAATGGGGAAGCAAGTTACATAACAAGTGTTCAGAGAAAAAACAAGGACCTTTCCTGGAAGGGATGGGTCAAGGAACAAGGACCTTGGTTCCCCACTCAGGTGACAGATGCCTGTTTAAAATATCAATCATTATTGTTTATCCCTCAGGGAAGTGTGTAGGTGTAGTCACTTCATCTTTCTCTTGAGGCCTGGCCTTCAAGGAATGTGCCTTCACCCACACTCATGTGTTCTTCTCTTTTGCCCTGGCTTTTTGCAGGGCCTAACCCTGTCTAATTGCCTATAATATTTGTGTCTACTTAACTGTCTATAATATCATGAGGTACACACTCATAAAAGTAGCGAGCACAGTAATCCTTTTCAAGATACTAGGCATCAAATCATCTTTCCTCATGGTTAGAATTATATTTATTTAATGGTTACCTGAAATTAATATTGATTATATGAATAATGATGATATGAAATTAATCACATGTGATATGTACAAATGGCTGTGTACTATATACCTGACAAATAGTAAGGACTCTATAGTACTGTTATTGTTATTTTCCAACTTTATGTGTCTGCAGACAGATACATCCTGTCTATAGAAATATTTATTTTTTTCTTGCTCTCCAACTTTTCAGAATACTCCAGCTGTTGATGGAACTTGATCCCTGCATGGCAGATTCCTTCTGTCTCCAGAACACCTGGTTTCCCCTCTTCTAGCCCATTGCTATCTTTCTGAATTTCTATAACATTTAGGGTTTGCCTCACAGCACCTAAAATGTATTATTCAACTCTCTGTTTTGTCACTTTGTCTCTTTAAGGTAGACACTGAACTCACCAATCCAGCCCAGTGCAGGGCACCAAATGACACAACAGACACGATAACTTGGTCATCTTTTTTACCCCCAGAGTACTCTGTAGTACAGCTGTTCTTTGGGAGTCTTACGTTTTTTACTTCTCAGTCCTCTCTTTGTGTATGAAAATCAGTTTTCATGTTTGAAAGGAAGGAAGAGGAGGCTGGGGATTTAGCTCAGTGGCACAGTGCCTGCCTGGCAAGCGTGAGGTCGTGAGTTCAATTCCCGGTAAAAAAAAAAATAAAAAACAAAAAACATGAAGGAAGATAAGTGAAAAGCTGAGGTCAAAGATACTACATGTTTCAGTTCTGGCTACCACACTGGGGAAAAGGTTGGTATTAGAACATTTTGCTCTTCTTGGGTTTCTTCCATTCTTTGTCAGCTCAAAAATTACAATAATAATTGTATTGGTCCCTACATGTCCTAGTTAGAACAAAAGCCAAGATTATGTCACAGACCTATTAAGAAAAATTTGTAGCAAGAAGACCATAGAATATCTTTGCTTTCTTGATAAGAATGCACATCACCTCACAGCTGAAGGAAAATCAGCCTCAGGCGGTGGAAGTCTTGGCCAGGTGGCTGTAAATGGTTTCAGCAAAATGCCTGGAGCAACAGCCAGCCGTCAGCACTGAGGGTTGCTTAAGATGGCAGAGTAAGTACATGGCAACGCTTTAATTTCAGTTTATGATACTATTCTTAGAAACTAAAGATTGTATGATTTAGGAAAAAGACCGAAGAAAGATATCCACTTGATTATAAACTCTGGTAATTTTAATAAGGGCAACTTTATTTCCATAAAACTCCATTCTTCTCAGATATGAATGGAAATATTTCCTTCCAAAGAAAACATTTGACACTTTTCCATGCAGGTATTTGGAGAGCAATAATAATAGAACAACAATGTATATCTAGTTCTTTGAGCAAGTGTAAATTACTTATAAGTGATTTGGCAACTCTTTCAACTTAGAACAAAGTATAATTTAAAAATATTTTAAACATGCCTGTCATGTTAAAGATGTGCTTACCTCATTCATGAGGGAACCAGAGAGCTGTGAAAGCTGATTCAAAGAGAATTTGCAAAACTGGGTATACATAGGTTCTCACAGAGTGATTGCTGGAATCAGATTGCTAAGTTTGGTTTAAAAATCTGCTCAGTTCCTAACAACAACACACTGCTGCATAGATATCATTTGCATTTCTATCAGACAGTTATATTGTTTCAAAGTTTATAGATATTACACAGTAAATTCTAAACAAATGTACATTCTCCTAGAAAATTAAATACTCAGTATGTTAGACATTATTCTTATGCTATGGAAAGGACATGTAGTCGTCATTTTATCTTATTTCCAAGTTTTGAATTTGTATTTTAATGTTGCCTTCTAGTTTTCAGAATTTTCTTCTTTGCTTGACACCTTCAGTCATTCTCCTACTTTCCCCAGCCTTTATCTCTACAAATATACTTGTCCCTCACTGTCTTTTCCATTAGCCACTGAATGCCTAGTTACCTCCTCTGGACGTTTTCTTTTTTGCTTCCATTTCAAACCATTATTTAAGTGTCCCTGAGCACTTTTGCTAAAAAGTACTTGACTTGAGATAATTGACAATGCCTCCAATAGCCTTCTTTCAGTAGTAAGGATAAGATTTGCCCTTCCCGTCTCAGCATCTCCATGTGGAATAAGGAAAGCAACTCTCAAGCAGAATTATTCTGTACTTCTGAGATCTAAAGCAAACAAACACAAAGTTTTAAAAAACTCAGTGAAGTGCTGGACCTTTCCTTTTGTCTACTCTAAAATTGCATCGTAAGAAAGTTTCACTTCAGGCAAATGTTCACTAGCCTGTGGCTTAAATTTTCTAGCAAAGTTTTCTTAATAGTATCAAATGATCAAAAACTTTTAAAGCAGCATCTCAGGATGCTGCTTTAAAAATCAAATTTCAGGAGCTGTTCCTAAGAAGATGTGTTCTGAATTCTGTTCATGTAAGAGTAGGAATGTATCTGGTATATTTTGACCTGTCCTTGACCACCATCATTTTCTCTAGTGAATGTCCAGATGGAATATCCATTATGGTTATCAACAAACTGCTGACTTCATCAATGGAACTCAATTTGTAATATCCACTTTGCTGATTGACAAACTTCTAGTGTTAACCTGAGATAATTAATCTCTGCCTTAGAGATGCCATCTCTAATATGTGGTCTTCTGAATAGATATACTCATCTGGAGTATATCCCTGGTGAGGGAAACTTCTCTATGGGTGGTGTCACACTCATTTATATGACACAGTCTAGGCTCCAAAAATAAATTACAACATGCATCACAAGTTGGACTTGTCCTAGAAGTCTTAATGAAAATACTACAGTGTCTGCTGTTTTTGGAAGTCAGAGGAGAGACATGGTTCTTGTTGGGGTGGAAGTTTCCTGTCTCTAATCTTAGGAAGATGGGCCAATGGCAAAATTTCTTTGGGAATATTGACCCAAGACCCTCTGGGCATGGGGAATAGAGTGAGGTTGGTGCTGGAGACTCTGGATTTCTCCTTGTAGGGTTAGAATATCCCCAAGGAAGATATCCCCATTGCTTAAATACTGCTATGGCTGCAGTAACTAAGAAAATATGTCCACATACAGTGAAGGACCCTGACTTATTATAAAGAAAGAAAATATCTTTTTACATTGCTAATTTCTTTTGGGCACTAGTGCCTGTCAGAGCTTCTAGGAAAAACAAAAACCAAAAGCAACTCTAGTTTAAATTCAATTGCATTTGTGTCAGGTTTTATATTATGAGAAAAACTTGGAAGTCAAATCCCTACTTGACTCAAAGTGAGCGAGATGAGACAAAAACATGGCCCATTTTTTTTTTCCTTTTAGTTAAAGTTCTTGCTGTATACTCCCTCTCTCTCCCTGCTGCCACAGGAAGTTTTCTCAGATGAAAGTGCAGAGAGATGCTCTTGTTGCTTGGAAAGTAGAAGGATTCCTGGCTTCCTCCCACAAAAGACCCTGGATTATTGTGGGCAAAGGGAATGTCTGGAGTGGCTTCCTGGGCAATGTACGTGTTGTACTCTGGCTGAAGCGTTTTTTCTGTTTATAACAGTATAATTTCATTAGCTTTTGGAGACACAATTTTATATTCTGTTTGTCAGTCTAACTCAGAAATATATCCAACAGGCAAGATATTTGCAATTACTCTTGGTGCTGTACGCTGCATATACTTGAGTAGCGGAAAAGAGAATTGGCAGTTCATTTAGATTCTTTCTCCAGAACTTAAGGGGATGCATTGATTGCTAGGACCATCACAATCTCTGGTAATAAAAATCCTAAATCCAAGTAATAACACGATCTCCATGTAAAGATCTACCTCCTAGAAAAGTGGTTAAATAAATGTTCCAATTTAAGAATTTTAGAGTCTCTTTTTCTTTATTTTTTAGTGTCTTTTTCTTTTATTAGTACATGTTTGCAATACATAAAACTTACATTCACTGTAGGCAATTGGCACATGCACATAACATATTTCAGTTCCCTTCTTCTCCTTCCCCTCCTTCCACCCCATTTTGTTTGTCCAGCATCAGATTCACTTATTTATCTTGTAAGACCCTGTAAAGTTAATTATCATATATCTGTATATAGGTATAGATATATCTATATAGCTCGATAACCAGACTAATATGCCACAGAACCTATAAAACATGATAGACAATTGTACTAAGTCAAGGTATACTTTTAGATATATTGTCCACACTGAATTACAATACCTTTTTCTTCCTATTATCTGCTAGCTGTGTGGGTGGTAGAACAGTGTCTATTTTGTGTGTTTTCACCTTATTCCAGGTTTCCTCTTACTTTATTCCACCTTTTTATCTTTATCGCCTAAGTTTTTTCTACTTTTAATTAATTTTTATAGATTTTGCATAGACAAATAGTTTTAATGTTAACATCATGAGTCCTCCTTGGTTGTTCCTTCTAATTTATAAAATCATATTTTTTTTTTTGCCAGACTTACTGATTCTATTTCTTTCCTTTTCTTTTCAAAGAGAACCAATGAATCATAAATATTATGTTTTTATTTTGATGCATGCCATACTTTAAAACATACTTTTAGATCAATACATGATGAATATTTTGTGTGCAGGTTTTTGGATTTTATAACTACTGTATTATTTTCTTTTGTCTACTTTAGCCATACTTCTCCACGCTGTTAGGGTGTTTCCAGTTCTCCACTCAGGACAAGCAATTCTGCAAAGAACATTCTCATCCTGGTTTTGTGTGTAAGGGTTTTATAGAGGATTCCACTGCAATGAGGTTGCTAAGTTTCTGGATATGAATATTTCAAGTTAACGTTTGTTGTCAAACTGCCCTCTCAAGAGAAATACTGGAATTCTTTATACATTCTGGGTACTAAAACATTGTCAATTATGTGCATAGCAAATACATATATTCTAACCTTTGACGTGTCTACTCCTTTTGTTCATAGTGGGCTTTTTCATATAATTTTATCTTTAACATATTCAAAGTTATTAAAACTTCTGTTACTTTTTGTGCCTTTCGTGTCTTGTTCTGAAAATCCTTTTATTTTACACTCTTTTAGCTTCTGTTTCTTTTGTATGATCATGCATGGCTCTATGTTGTGTAGGTACTACCTGGTTTTATTTATTTATCTAATAGAATGCTTCACAAATTTGCATGCCATTCTTGCACAAAGGCTACTCATCACTGTGTCATTCCAAATGTAGTACAAGTGCTGCTGATGTAAGCACCTTCCTGGTTTATTCTATGTGAATCCAAATGCAAGACGTCGCACCTCTGTAATGCATCCCCTGCACAAATTTACTGAAGATTATGCAGCTATGGTAAAGCAGTTCACATATTCTACTCTACATTAGATAAATTAACTTTCCTTGTTAATTATTTCTGTTTTCTCCCTTTGTTAAATCTTAACCTGACGAGCAGCTTCTCCACCAGAATTATCCATGCTTTTCTCTCCCTTTGAAGAGCAAAAATAAGTCCTTTCTTTGCTTCGTGAAAAACATTCCCACCTGTTTTACGACAGAGCACTGGGAACAGTTGACTTATAAATTAACAAGTAACAAGTATATAAAAGTGTCATCTCAATCACAGTGGGTCTTTCACTAAATTCTCATAATCATTCCTTTGTTGTTTCAAATAGCATTTGAAAAATGCCATTTGACAGCTAAGTGTCAAACATTCAAGTTATTAAGTGAACAAATCATATGCCAGATGGAAAAGATAGAGAATGGCGGTCTTAGGAAAGAGCTTGGCATGTAGGAAGAACTAAACGGAAATAAAAAAGGAGGTAAATGATAGAGAATATCAGTAAAGAGCAGAGAGGTAAGATTACTTAATGCCTTTTAAGGCTTGGTAAGGAAGGCTGACTATAGTAGACAGACTTGCCACATACAAGGCTTGAAAGAAACTAATTAAGAAGCTATTGCTGATGTCCAGGTGAAATGTGAGTATGAGGAAGATTATTTTTGTGATAATAGAGATGGTAAGAAATATATCTTATATGAATAGATGATAGGATTTGTGGAAGAGATACAATCAGAGAGCAAAAATAGAAGTAGGATCAAAGATGGTGCTCAGTATTGTGACATGATAAAGCAGTGGACTACAAATTAATGTGCTGGGAATTACCCAGCAGTGGGGAAAGGGTAGGGCAGAGCTGATGGCAGTCAAAACGTGTCATAGGCAGAATGCTTTCAGATGCCTGTAAGGCACAAAAGCAGAGATGCGGAATATTTCATTGAGCCTAGAGCTCAGAGAAGGGGTGAATTTGAGAATATCAGCTGGCAGGAAGGCAAGTTTTTCTGATTCCATAGATAGACATGCAGCTAGACAAAGGAATGAAGGGAAATGTTTTGGGTATAGCCAAAAGTCCAGCTTCCAGTGCCTACCAACCATGGAATTTCCATGTATGAATAGGAATCTTGAACAGATTATATCTCAGGAAGTTCAGAAAAAGATGAGAGGCGCCTATTCACAAATCTTACTATATCTCTTGGCGTGTGTTGTTTCTCACAATTTTCTGAATTAAGGGTTAGAAAGCGCTGATGTATTTTAGAACTAGTGAGGTTGACTGCATATTTTAAAGGAAAATTTGCATTATGTCATGAGACATTTGTTCAAAAATTTGCACCACAAAATGTGTTTGTTGATGAACAGTAAAGTATGACCGTGTTTGAGCAACATTAACAGTCCTAGAACTTTTACTTGAATTTCTACTAATATTTCTATGGTAGATTTGTCAATGATTTTGTATAATTCATAGTGAATTTAGCCGTACAGTAGATTGTGTTTGTGTTTTCTCATTGCAAGGAAAACAAATGCTTTAGCACCTTGACTTTTTAAAAAATTAACTTTCCAGACTTTTCTGAGGTATGTTCAAAATTCTCTGGTTCAGTATTCTGAGACATGGAAGTATCTTTCACTTATACTTTATGCTTATTCTCAATGTTTAGTTCACTTATATTTTACATTCAGCTGTAACTTGCAGACAGTCTTAGCTTCGGTCATCCAATCTTACTGATGATGAAGATAACTACTATTCTAGCAATACTGGATGCTTATTTGAAACCAGCTGCTCTAGTACCCATGAAAATTGCCAGATAACTGGTTGTCATTCCTGAGTTCAAGAAGGTTATTGTCTGGAAAAAATGGATTGGTCATTACCGACATACATTGTAAAGGTAATAGAAAAATGCTTATAATAGATTAAAAACAACACCAACATGCATCACCTCCAGCAGACACCCATGTGACATAGCTTTACAATACCTCCCTGATGAAATGAATGAAAACAACAAAAAAAGAATGAAAACTAATAAAAACTAGCAAATAAACAAGAAGTAGAATTACTAGGAGAACAAAACAATGAAAGAGAAATAATCAAGTGCTTTAAACTTCCCCAATTGGTAGTCCAGAAAAGAACTAAAGCATAGTGGCATTGGTATGGCATGTCTGAGAAACACAGCTCCAAAATTCAACAGACAGTATTGGTGAATACATTATTTATGGAATTCCATAGATGTCCATTCATCATCCTCAAACTGGAAATAAGTGGAAGAATGAGTTTTCTTTTCTTTTTCCTCTGTCTTGACTAAGGGTATGCAGTAGCCAAGTAAAAAATGAACAAGCAGGAATAACGAAGTTCTAGGTCTCCATTACAAAGCAGAGGACAACAATATTGTCATGGGAATAGAATACACCATTATATAAGGGGCATAAAGGCTTGTCTGAAACAGCCTGCATCAAAGATCAGGGGAGAGTAGAGAGGCGGGTCTCCTACTAATGACTAAGCCTAGTTCACCTAGTCCTTCTCTTTCAGTGCCTCTGTTCAAGCTGACCATATTCACTAAAGCAAAGCAAAAAACAAGAACAGTTGTGTACAGTAGATGCCTGGTCTTTACTAGTACTTTAGAGGAGATAATAACAGATCTCCATGGAAAGGAAATTGAGGGGAACTTATTCACTCTTTCTAACATATCAAATATATCTTCTGGGTGATTGTTCATGATAACTCTGAGATGAAGAAACAAAAAAACCCCTCCAAATAGCAGCTATGTAACACGTTACAGGAAATAAAAACAGAGGAGAAAAAGACAGCCAGTGTAGAAGAAAAGCATAACCTGGAGAGTGAGAGAAAATTCCAGGCACATGTTTTGTTCAGAAGAGTTTAATAGGATTGAGCTTTCAGTTAAATGAAGAAAAGAAAAAAACTCCAAAAAGAAGTCACAAGGAATAAAGATACATGGAAAAGAGCGAGAGGTCCTGGGTGACGACAGTTCCTTATGTCAGCCCCATACGCACGAGCAGAGGAAGATGAAGAGCAGACCTGAGGGGCAGACAGACAATAGTCATCACACTCACCTACGCAATAGAGGAAACTGGCTAAGAGAATCTGAGCATTTCCTATGTCCCAAGCCTAGAACTAAGGCCTGGCTGTTAGTAGAAAGCAAAACCAAGGGCTGGGAACAGAACTCTCATCTTGTCTAACCTCTATGGTTGTAAAACTTCCCTGTCTGTCTCTGCAGGTTCTTCACAGGTTAAGCATTCACGTGGAAGCGCATGTTGCCAAGCAGGAGCAAACAGACTTAGAAGCTGGCTGTTAATCACAACTCCAGATTCTCAGGGAAACAAAATGTGGTTGGCCCAGCTTTTGTTATATTCAATCACCTTGGTTCAGTCAGCTATAAAAAGAGAATACCGTTGTGAAATGCGCCTCCTTCACAGTTACTGAGTGTGAGCTGGCTGTCAGCCACTGGGGCAAGCGCTTTCCATGAGGTATTCAGACCAGCTTCACCCTAGAGACAAAATGCTAATATCGTTTTTTAAATGCATGATTAAACCGAAGCTCAGAGGATTTAAGTTGCTTGCTCAGTGTAGCACAGGTGCGGTTCCAAATCCAAGTGATTGGTTCCATAGTCTGCCTCGACCTCCGTGCTTTAGTGCCAGGAGCCACAGGAGCCAGTTACCAAAGAGCAGAGGGCAAAGTGTTGTGGATTGTTCAGATCCCCTAGAAAATGAGTGTCACATTCCTTAAAATTTCTTCAGGATAGATTCTTAAAAGTATACGTATTGCCCAGTTGTTTTTCTAAAAAGTTACTCCTATCTATATCCTATAAGAAGTGTATTGAAGTATTTCTTTCATCACATTATTGCCATCATTGAGTACTTAATGTTCATTTGATCTTCCCAACTGCGTAGTGAGGTAGATTATGGAGAATTTATTCTGAGTGAATTTTGGGGAAATCTTCAGAGAGGAGAGGCTTAGATGTCTGTGAATAAGGACACAGTGAAAACAAAGCAGCAAGCCTTGGAAGACCTTGGACTATTTGGAGAAGGTTGGGCTGTGTGGGAATGTCTTAAAAATAATATAAAAAGCTGTATTGAGAAATGATGCCAGTGAACTATGAAAACTATGATGAAATACAGTGATCTTGTATGAACAGTTTAGAGATAAGAGGTGATCACATTTTTAATGAAAATAGCCCCTGATAAATCTTTGTGTGAAATATATGACAAACACATATTTTACGTGCACACATTGATGTATACTGTCTTTTATCACTAACCTTCTCTTCCATTCAATTATTTTCAAACAACTAACCATTTTGTTTAAACATGCTGATGGGGTTCACACAGGATTGCTTGTGTTAGGGTAAAATGAATTCCCTAGTGGGATGACAGGTGCCAGGGTTGTTTTGGTTCTGAAATGTATCCACTAGCAATATTTGCATTCTGTGAGAAATCTATGCAGATAGAACATTCACACTCAGAGGAGAAGTTTAAATTCTAAATTCTAAAAGGCTTGAAATAGGTAAATAATATTTTTGGAAGAGGGTGGTGGAGCCAAAACAGTATCAGTGTGGAAGGTAAGTGGAAGGAACGCACTTGCCAGGTGTGCATCCTCTCTTAGAGCTGAAATCCTCAGCAAAGGCTGGGACTGGCGGTTTAGTCTGCTCCTCTCTGAAGAGGACTGAAAACTTCAGAGTGCACCCCCATCACCTGGGGAGCTAGTAAAACTGAATGATCAGAGAGTTGCTGACTGGAGAAGGTTAGGGTCGGGCAGGCCTGAGAGTTTGTATTCCTAAAAATTTCTGAGGTACTGCCTATCCCATGTGACTATGCTCTGAGCACCATTGCTCCAAGAAAATCCTAATTACACACTTGTTCAATAAAGAGGGTAGCCGAGAATAACGAAGTCAAAACTAAAGATTCTGATCGATAAAGTGAAATCTGGCTAATGTTTCTCCATCTCTTTGAAAGGTTGCCTAGTTTCTTGGAAGGATGTGATGGAAGAAAGGGGAGGGGCAAGAGGTGGGTGCCGATATTTCCCCTGCGCTCATAGGGATCAGCCGTGGTCCTTGAATCCTTCCTTTTGTGAGCCATCAGTCTGGAAGGAGAGAAATACAAATCTCCCAGGCCGCTGCTGCCACTGCTGAGAGCAGCATCTTAAAGCCAGTTTTCCCTGGTGGCTTCTGAGCCAGCCAGCTGCTCCCATGCGTGATGATGTCAGCACTCTCTGCTCCATCACACCTGGCTGAAGGGATCAGAGAGGCTCTGCGGGAAGCGGCCCAGGAAGGAGGGGTGAGCACGGCCTTGGCAGGTGACTCTTTCGTTTTGTGGGCTGGGGCTGGCTGCCAGCTTGTGGGTTTGTCCGTCAGCTGGCTGCAGCACTTCTGTGCTTCTCTTTTTTTTTGAAAAAGAAACCATTAGTGACTTGCAAAGCTGCTTCAGAGCATAGAGGTTTGAATGTGACACCAAGATTGGGTTAGGACAGGGCCACATTCACTGCTTTGGCAGGACGACACCTGCAAGAGTGGGAATTATTAATTATGGCAGGCATGGGACTGTGCAGATAGGCAGGTGCACCCTGTGGTGGCGAGTGAGTCTCACTTGGGATGTTTTGGTCAGATTCCTGGGCAGTGCTCGTCCAGGTGCAGAATAGGTTCAATGTGTCCCTGAGAAAGGGCTGGGCAGCAGCTTTATGTTCAGCCCAGTGGGCAGGTGCCTTCCCCGATGCTGTCCTGCTTGGAACACTACTGAGGTTTGTGCCCACTGAGCTTGCTTTACTGTGGGTCTGGTAAAACTCAGGGGTATCCTTCAGACTTAGAACCTTTAAGAAAAATTTTCTTTGTGCCCAGGGAATTTTAATCCAGTCCCACTAATTTTGGGTGAGCCAACATAGGTTAAATATTAGCCTTTCCATCTCACCCTACAGTTTGTTGGGTGTATGGAATGCAGAACAGTGTGCATGCGTGGTGTGTGTGTGTGTGTGTGTGTGTGTGTGTGTGTGTGTGTGACTTTCTTTGTGGATATGGTTTATTCACAGGTCAAATTTTTCTATATGGAGTTTTAAAAAATATATACATATACCATTAAAATTGTGGACAGGCATTGCAAGTGGTCTTAATAATTTTCTCTTTAGGGAGGAAGTCTGAGAGAGCAAGATAATACATTTGTTCTTCAGGGCAAGAGTGAGAAGTGACCTCAGGGACTCATTATGAATTCTTTGAAAAAGCAGCTAGGACCAAGGTGTTCTCTCAGCAGCTCAGGACTTGTGGCTTCCTTTGCTCTCAGGGAACTGCAACTTCCGTGAGAACAAGGACTTCAGATTCCAGATAGAGCTGCTTCCAGCTGCAGGTACCTGGTACCTGCTATGAAGAGTTGGCCCTCAAATTTACACTAACTGGTACCAAAACAGTGTGGTCATTCCTTTTGGGCAGAGTTGCTCCAAAGCTTGCTATGTAACAAGGCTTCTCAAATTCACTACTACTGAAACTTTGGGACAGATTACTTTTTTGTTATAAAGGGCTATCCTGTGCATTGCAGAATAGTTAGTACTGGCCTCAACCCACCAGATATCAGTGGCAACCCTTTTCTCCAGATATGACAAACAGAAACATCTGTAGATATCACCTGTCAGGGTCGGGGTCTGAAGTGGTATTTTCACAGGTGAGGTCCCCAAGGGAAAGAAAGCACATGGAGCCCACATCAGCAACAGTAGCAACAGCATCTTCATTGTTTGGGCTGCGTGTATATATATAGATGCTGTTTTCAAGCTTTACATCCTTGTGTACCATGGTAGCCATGTAGCATGTGTGTGGTTGTCTATGCTGTCAAATTTATGTAAGTGTATCCTGCTGTGCACCTGCGACAGACACCGGGGCCATGTCCTCACAGATCCTCAAATGCCCCGTATTTGGAAGTGATCTGCTGAGGCTGCCCACATGCCACCCACTGAAAGGTTGGGGGAGTGCTGAGTGACCCATAGGGTAAACCCTTGTGCACAGAGACTGTGACAACAGTAAAAGGAACAGCATAGTACCACCATCTCCATTGCCACCACAGCACAGCATGTGACCACCCAGCGCCAGCTGGACCCCAAGGATTCCCATCATTAGATGAGTGGGTCCTGCTACAGGGCCTGGATGGCAGAAACCTCATCCATTTTTTACAAGGCTTCTTGTGCCTGCATTTGGTGGTCAGGGATACAAATCAACACTCTATATGCAAGGGGGTGCAAGCATCTCCTTGCACTGCAGTTAGCAAATTGAGGGCCATGCGGTTTTCCAAAATCACCTTTCTCATTTGGGAAGATTCATCCATGAGCGACATCAAAGCCTGGTGTGTGACGTTCAGGGTCTGGGCCATGTGTTGAACAAGGGCTTCAAACTGGAGGGCTAGGTTTACAGTGTCTGTCCCTGGTATCATCCAGGCTGCTGGATGAAACCACCACACCACCTGTGGAGGATGGTGCCACCTGTGTACATAGCGTCCCAGCTGTGGGATGTGTCTGTAATGGCAGGTCTGATAGTGCCCTTACTGTGTGGGATCCCCAGTGTGGCACCCTGTCTAGTGTGTGGGCAGGTATGGCCAGCCTGCGATGCCACAGACCCATATGACCTCCACAGTGGGCCAATTGGTGGGCGCCATAGTGATGAGCCACAGCCCTCACACTAAGTGTACGTATCATTTATTAGTAATGTATGGTTACACGGGCCAAGTGGTATCCACTCTGCAGTGCAGTTTTCACTGATGTATTTACCTGTTAAATACAAAGCAAGGCTACATCCAGTAAGGTTACTTGGTTCTTCGTTATCCACCCCCAGCCATTGTACGTAACAGGCCCCAGTCCTTGTGGGGTGGTTATGCTCTTCCAGATTAGTGCCTTGACTAGCCAGTATTGCTGATCCCAGGCAAAGCCTGTCCTGTTTTGCTGCCAGTTAATCCAGTCGATCAGGGACACAGACATGATCCTCCATGGGAGGCCCTCAGCTTTGTCGGTCAGGCGTTCAGTACGTACCTACCCAACAATGCAATTGATGGCGTACATAGGCAAATGTATGTGCCCAGAGGATGCTATTAGTGTGGTTCCTCCTGGTTGGAAGGACAGGGGAGAAAGAAAAACTTACGGGGAAATCCCACACATCTGGGAGGATGCAAACTACATGTTCATCCTGTGATAGGATCATGGTCAGAATCACCTTACCCTTGCTTAGAATACCAAACGGGGGTTCCAGTTGTCACTGGAGATAAGGGAGTTGATACTAGGTTCACCACTCCCAGAGGGATGGGCCAAACAGCCCCCACATCACTGCCTTTCAGGATAGTGGCTCTGGTATCTGGTGGAGAGTGCACTGAAGCCCTCATGGGCCGTGATGAAAGCCAGGGATATACTTCTTTATTATTATTATTATTATTATTATTATTATTATTATTATTATTATAAAGAGAATAAAAAACAATAAAAAAGATACAGAATTTCAAAACAAGACAATAGGAAATTAACAATGATTGTTATATTGCATATTGTTATCCTTAAAGTAGTTGCTCAGATTACCAGATATAGGCATGTCAAATTGATAAAACAATTAAACATTAACTGTTCCTTTAATAGACCAACAGAAATTAGTAGTAAAATTATCTTACCTATCTTGTGAATATATATACATATATATATTTTTTTCCTCTTCCTTCTATTTTCTTTCCCCCATCCCAGTTGCTCATTCCTGTTGAACAATTTCCTTTCTTTTTGCTATATCTATTATACCTTTTGGGTTTTATTTACTCTTTCAGTTTCTTACACTAGGGAGACAATACAGTGTTTATACATGTGAGTTTGATTTATTTCACTTATGAATGTGGTCTCTAGTTGCATCCATTTACCTATAAAGTTTATCTTTATAGCTGAGCAATACTCCATTGTATAAAAATACTACATTTTTTTTTATCAATTCCTTGGTTGCTGGGCATTTGGCTTGTTTCCAAGATTTAGCTATGACAAATTGTGCTGCTATAAACATGGGTACACATATATCACTGTGGTATATGTTTTCAATCTTTCTGGGAAAATTTCCAGAAAGGGAATAGCTGGGTTAAGTGAGACCTATAATCCTAGTTTTTTGAGGAATTTCCACACTGATTTCCACAGTAGTTTTATCAGTCTGTACTCCCACCAACAGTGGAAAAGGGTTCATTTTTCCTCACAGCCATACCAGCAATTTTTATTCGTTGGTTTTTTTGATGTTAGACACTTTTTCTGTGGTGAAATGGAATCTCAGTGTTTTTATAATTTGCATTTCTCAAATGACCAATGATGTTGAACGCTTTTTCACATACTTATTTGCCATTTGTATTTGTTCATCTGAGAAGTGTGTATTCATCTCAGATGCCCATTTTGGATTACGTCTTTGAATTTGGGGCTCCTGATTTTTTTTTTTAAGTTCTTCATATGTTCTAGATAGAAGTCTTTTGTCTGACAGACAGTTGGCAAAAATATATCCCAGTTTGTGGGTTTTCGTTTCACTCTGTTGATAATTTCTTTTGATGTTAAAAAGCTTTTAAATAAAATGAGATCCAAGTTGTTGATTCTTTGAACTATTTCCCAGGTAATTTGGTATTTGTTCATGAACTCTCTGCCTGCCCCTATGTCTTCAAGATTTCTACCTGCTTTCTCTTCCAGTAGATTCAGTGTTTCTCTTTTAATATATAGATCTTTGATTCATTTTGAATTTAATTTAGTACATGGTGATAGACATGGGTCTAATTTTAGTCTTGGGCAGGTTGATAGCCAGTTTTTCCAGCACCATTTATTAAACATTTATTTATTTCTTCCAGTGAACATGTCAAAGG
Source organism: Chinchilla lanigera (assembly GCF_000276665.1). Classification (NCBI taxonomy): domain Eukaryota; kingdom Metazoa; phylum Chordata; class Mammalia; order Rodentia; family Chinchillidae; genus Chinchilla; species Chinchilla lanigera. The sequence continues at coordinate 20,301,626 of NW_004955430.1, forward strand.
AAAGTGTGTTTGCAGTTGTGTCAAAGGAAAGTGTGTTTGTAGTTGTGTCTGCATCTTCTAAACTGTTCCATTGATCCTCAGGTCTGTTTTTTTTTTGCTAGTACCATGCTGATTTTATCACAGTAGCTTTGTAGTATGATTTCAAGTCAGGGATTTTATTCCTCTTTCCTTGCCTTTGTTGCCCAGAATTTCCTTCGCTATTCTAGGTCTCTTCAGGTTCAAGATGAATTTTAGGGATGCTTTCTCTAGATCTGTGAGGTATGCTAATGGTATTTTGGTCAGAATTGAATTAAATCTGTACAACAGTTTTGGAAGTATGGTCGTTTTCACAAAGTTGGCTCTTCCTACCCATGAGGAAGGAATATTTTTCCATTTTCTGAAATCCTCTTTGATCTCTTTTTTAAGAGTTCTGTAACTTTCAATGTATAGATCTTTTACTTCCTTTGTCAGATTGACTCCTAAGCATTTCATTTTTTGGATGCTACTGTGAAGGATGTGATTTCCCTAATTTCTCTCTCAGGGAGATAGTTGTTTGTGTACAGGAATGCTATTGATTGTTGAGTATTGACTTTGCATCCAGCTATGCTACTAAATTTGTTTTTTAAATCAATAAGCCTTTTTGGAGTTTTGGAGGTCTTTTATGTAGAATATCACGTCATCTGTGAATAATGATAATTTCACTTCTTCCTTTCCTATCCTTATTCCTTTTATTTCTCTCTCTTGTCTAATTGCTCTGGCTAATTTTTCCAGACATATATTGAATAGAGAGTGGTGACAGTGGACATCTTTGTCTTGTTCCATATTTTAAAGTGAAAGCTTTCAGTTTTTGTCCATTTAGTATGATGTTGGCTGTTGGTTTGTCATAGATGGCTTTTATCAGATAGATGCAAAGACCATCTATTCCGATTTTCTGTAGTTTTTTTTTTATCATGAATGAGTTTTGGACTTTATCAAAAGCTTTTTCTTCATCTACTGAGACGATCATGTAATTTTTGTCTTTGGCTCTATTGATATGGTGTATTAAATTTATTGATTTGTATATATTGAACCATCCTTGCATTCCTAGGATGAATCCACTTGGTCATAGTGTATAATCATCTTGATGATTTGCGGAATTCTGTTTGCTAGCATTTTATTGAAGATTTTTGCATCTATGTTCATTAGGGAGACTGACCTATAATTCCTTTTTTTGGTTGAGCCATTCTCTGGTTTTGGTGTCAGGGTAATACTTGTCTCTAGGAAGGAGTTGGGGAGAATTGCTTCCCTTTCAATTTTCCTAAAGAGTTTGAAAAGTATTGGCATTAAATCTTCTCTAAATTTCTTGCAGAGAGCTGGGTGTAGTGGCATACTGGGGAGGCTGAGGTAGGAGGAGCCAGCACTCGGGAGGCTGAGGCAGGAGTATACTGCAAAGTTCAAGACCAGCCTGGGCTGCAAAGTGAGTTTAAAGCCAGCCTGAACTGCAGAGTGAGACCTTGTCTCAAAACAATTTTTTTTTCTTGTAGGATTCAGCTGTGAATCTATCAGTACCTGGGTTTTCCTTTGTTGGTAAATGTTTAATTATGTTTTTAGTTTTATTGACTGATATTGGGTTATTCAGAATTTTAATATATACTTGATTCAGCTTTGGTAATTCATATGTTTCTAGAAAACTGTCCATTTCTTCTGCATTTTCTATCTTATGAGAGTAAAGATTTTCAAAGTAGGTATTGACAGTTTTATGAATTTCCATAGGATCTGTGGTTATGTCATCTTTTTCATTCCTTATTGCATGAATTTGAGTTTTTTCCTTCCCTTTTTGATAAAGTTGGCTAGGGGTTTATCAATTTTATTTATTCTTTCAATGAACCAACACTTTGATTCATTAATTCTTTATATTGTTTTCTTAGTCTCCATTGTGTTCATTTCTGCTCTGATCTTTATAATTTCCTCCCTTCTCTGGGCTTTGGGCTTTGAACTTGACTTGCTCTTCTTTCTGTAGAAGCATGAGGTGCAGTATTAGGTTATTTATTTGTTCTTGTTCTGCTTTCCTGATGTGAGAATTCACCACTATAAATTTCCCTCTGAGGACTGCTTTCTTGACATACCACAGGTTCTAATAAACTGTATTTGCATTTTTCTTTTATTGTGGATATTGTTTAACTTATTGTTTAATTTCATCTGTCATCCACTGGTTGTTCATGAGGGTGTTATTTAATTTCCACGTGTTTATGGAGTTTTGGTGGTTTCTTTTGTCAATAACTTCCAATTTTATTATGTTATAGTCAGATAATATGCATGGAAGAATTTCAGTTCCTTTGCATTTAATTAAACGTATTCTACGGACTAGTATATGGGATATTTTAGAGAACATCCTATGTGCAGCTGAGAAGAATGTTTATTCTGATGTTTGGTAGAACACTCTGTAAAGGTCTACTAAGTTCATTTGTTTACAGGTTTGATTCATTTCTGTTATCTTTTTGCTGATAGTTTGTCTAGTTGATCCATCTGTTTGCAACAAATGGGGTGTTAATGTCCCCCTTTATGATTATGTTATTGCTTGTTTGATTTTTCATGTCTATTAATATTTGTCTTATATAGTTATGTGCTCTCATACTAGTTATGTGCATATATATTTATGGTTGTTATCTCTTCCTCTTAAAGTTTTCCCCTAATAAGTATGTAGTGACCTTGTTTATCTCTTTTAATCATTCTTGGTTTGACGTTTACATTGTCTGCACACAGAACAGCTACCCCTTCTTTTTTCTGAGTTCCTGTGGCATGGACTATTGTTTTCCATCCTTTGACTTTCAGTCTATGAATTTCCTTTTGATTTAAATGTGTTTCTTGTATGCAGCATATTGTTTGATTTTTCTTCTTAATCCACTCTTCTAGTCTGTTTGTTCTGATTGGTGAATTGAGGCCCTTTGTATTAATGGTTATAACTGGTATATAATGGCTTATCTTTGTGATGTTATTTTTCTGCTGTTGATTCTTTTCTTTTTCCTTCTGTTTAACTGTTTGCCCTGCCTGGTGGTTTCTTTATGTTGCTGGTTTTGGAACTGTGGTTATTTTTTCCTCTTTCTAGAGTACATTTCACTACTCTTTGTAGAGTTAGTTTGGTGGTCATGAATTTCTTCAGGTGTTCTTTGTCATGGAATATCTTTTTTCTCCAGTTTTCTTTTTTTTCTTTTTTTTTTTTTTTTGAAACTGGGTCTTGCTATGCAGTTCAGCTGGACTTGAGCTCACTTCATGACCCAGGCTGGCCTCATACTCGCAATGATCCTCCTGCCTCAGCCTCCCGAGTGCTGAGATTACAGGCATGTGCCACTATGCCCAGCTTTTTTTTTTGAAAGATAGGTTTTGCAGGGTATGTCAGTCCAGGTTGTAAGTTGTTTTCTTTCAGGATTTGAAATACTTCAAGCTCTTCCTGACTTGATGGCTTGTATTGAGACGTATGCCGTGATTCTGATGGGTTTTCCTTTATAGGTGATCTGTTTCTTTTTTCTAGCCACTTTTAATAGTCTGTTCTTGTGCTGAATTTATGGGATCTTGATTATTATATGTCTGGGTGTAGATTTATTTTGATTATGGCTAATTGGAGTTCTATATGCCTTACTTACCTCTGTGTCATATTCTTTTCCCATGCTTGGGAAATTTTCTGCTATTACTTCTACAAATAGTCTTTTTATGTCATTTGTGTGTGGACTACTGCTTTTTTGTTGACAGCTCTCAGGCTTGTATTGTTTTACTTTACATTACCTTGCAGCTGTTTAATTGTTATTTCCTAGTTCCTTGTTGTTTTTAAGAGATCTTTTCTTTCATGATTGCTAGCTGCAATGCTGTCTTCAAGGTCTGAAAGTCTATCTTCATTTTCATTCAAGCAGTTTTGCCAGCTTTCAATGGAATTTTTTATTTCCAGGATATCTCTTTGAATCTGTTTCATGCATTCTGATTCTTTTCTATATCATTCATTTAAGGTTTCCATCATTTTTCTGTGGTCCTTTATTTTTTACCTGTGTCTTTAGATATGCTGAGAAATTCTTTCATTATGGTTGTCATTTCTCTTTTACCTGCGAGATTATTTCTGATCTGATTTCCTCTATAGCCTGGTGGAGATGTTTCTTTACTTCAGCTCCTATCATTTCAGAAATTTCAGATACGTAACTTTCAATTTCTTCTATGTCAATGTCTGTTGGATTTGTTCTGGTGAGCTGGCTGTCTGAGACTGCATTTTCTGCCTTCATCTTGACATTTTCTGTTTCAAAAAATTTATTTTGTTTTCCATGATGATCCTTGTGAGTTTTTTTTTTTTTAGTAGGTAGCTGTATTGCTAGTATAAAGGCCTTTCCAGGAAATGTCTGTACTTCAGGGATATCTTCTGTGTGTAGGTGATTCCTGGTTTGTGTCTGTCCCAAGATCTTACCTTCACAATTGAGAGTGTGATGTTGGTTTCTGTTTGGCTCAATCCCCAGTCTTTTGATGTAAGGATGTATTAGGGTTATTACCCCCGAACTTCCCAATATTGTTACACAAGGGAGAACAACTGATTACAACAGATATGACATCCTAGCTACAGTAGTACAGTCAGCAGTAATGATAGCATCAAGCACAATTCAGAAACTGACAAACTGTGGTAACTAATGGTTTTATACTTTAGACCATAGTAGCAAAGTCTATAGTTATATAACAGAACGGATTGGAAATTAGGACTTTGTATGCAAAGTGTTTCCCCTTGTTAGAATGCATTTACTCTGGGTTCCTCTGGATGAACTGGTTGCCATGACGTGGGCATGTCTCGTGCTGGCTCCCTGTCCCACAGTGTAGGGGAATGGGGCAGGCACCAGAGTTCCTCACTATGACCATCTCAAGATGAAGCAAGGGGCAGTGGGTGGGGTTTCTCAACTCCCAAGAGGCTCACTGAGCCTGGGCTCTCCTTCTATGGCATGTCTTAGTCCTTCACTGCAGGGCTCCAAGAAGAATGCCCAATTTTCCAATGGGGAGTCTGTGGACCAATCCCAAGTCCATTGATCACAGACTACCATCCACATAGGTTCCAACACCAGAAGGAGTGAGGCCCCTTTTGTCACTTTAGGACCTTGCTTTGTGGGTCAAATACACAGTTGGAAAGGCCATGCTTTCAAAATGGAATCCAGTGGGCCATCATCCATACATTGCACCTGATCATTGAACAATTGAACCGTCTGAGGTAAGGCCTGCCCCCACCAGGTAAACTTTGGAGCTAAAAAGGCCAGCTGAGTTATTAGGAGCCAGTTGTACCTCTCAATCATATCAGCAGCCTGCACCTGATAGGGCACATGGAAGTGCCATGTGACATCATTGTCTTTGGCTCATTGTTGTGCCTGAGTGCCTGTGAAAAGGATTCCCTGGTCAGGTACTACACTTAGCAGCATCCCATACACAGCAGTTAGCCATTGTAGTGCCTTAATTCTATGGGCTTAGTCAGCAGAGGGAGTAGGGTCGGCAAAGCCTGCACCTGTAGCTATATCCACAGTGGTCAGAACATATTTTTGTTCCTATGAGAGAGGTAGGGTGAGCACTTTTCTCCTCCAGGGGCCCAAATGGGCACACTGTGAACATACCTTACCATAGCCTTTGATTCAGTAGGAGTCAAGTCCAGGTGCCATCGCTGAACTACTGCTTGCATGGTGCAGGGTCCTATGTGTCCTAATTTCTTATGGAGCTGAGGTGCCACTGCAACAGGTAGCTCTCAGAGAGTGCTAGCCTTGGCAAGGCATCTGCTAAGTCATCTCCCGGCAAGAGGAGGGGCTTGTGTCCTAAAACATGATACATTATGTGGTTAGTTGTTTGGTCCCAGTCCCACAAGTCTTACTATAGGTCAATGTCCCACAAGTGTAGGTGCCCTATTTACCAATCTTGGGCTGCCCAAGCTAGTATCCAAAGTTTCAGACCCCTAAATATGGTCCATCTGTCCATGAAAGCATGTAGGGGGCGTCCTTCATGGATCACAAGTAGCCACACTGCCTGCAACTCTGCCCATTGGCTCAACCTGCCTATTCTGGCTTTAAACCAGAGGATTTCATACTGGGCTAGACAGAAACTGCTGTCCATTGTGGAGTTGTGCCATGGCTGGACTCATTGGTATACCAAGCATCAACCAGAGGCCCTCTTTCCCTTCTGCATAGGGACTAGTATCATAAGCTGTAGTCTCTTGCACTGTATGATTTCCTGGGCCGTATATGTCACTTGTCCCAGTAGTGCTGCCAATTCAGCTCCCAATGGGCTGGCTGAAAAGAAGGCCTGCTGCTGCAAGTATGTCCCCCAATGCGTGAGGATGACTCTATGGGGTACTTCACTACAGGGATGGAACATCCATGTAAGGACCCAACCCAAATACAGTATTTGGTCTGTATTTCCACCGTCTGCTGCCCTGTGACCCCCTCACATGTGTGCAGAGCAGCGTATACTGTTGCTGCTTCTCAATCAGGGAATACTGGCTTTAAGTTTCTTTCCACAACTGTGACCAAAATCCAATAGCATGCTTCCACTTTCTTTGCCTTTGCAACAGGCCCCAGCCAAACCCTACATCATCTACACTCACTGTTAGGGTAAATGGTATGGCAGAGTCAGGCGTAATAGCAGTGGAAAAGAACCCACAATGTACTGGTATTGATAGCATCAGTGTGAGACAGTCCATCAAGTCTGCAATATTAGGCACTGCTGCATGCAACAGAGGGGTCATTTTATTCAATTCCTGGTGATCCAGTCATTCACTATGTCCTGTCTGTCTTCTGTACCGGCTATACTGGGGAGTTCAAAGGCTATTTGCAGGATGTATCTCCTTCGCTTTTTCCAATTTCACAATGATTTGTCCTATTTCCAGGTGATGGATACTGCTTTATGCACACAACCTGCATAGCCTGTGGGAGGGTCAGAAATACATGATATGGATGTCCTCGCACTATGGTTTTGAACACATGGATTTGCAAGTAGAATTCTCCCTGTGTGGTGTTGAGCTGAGCACTGGGCAGTATGCCACCCCCAATGTGTATTCAGCAACTGGGGAAACAGGGACATCATACGGGTGTGCAGCCAAGCACCCAATACCCAGATGTCACCTGTGCCCCATGATATAGTGACCTCCATACCCTTATATACATGTAGTAGGTCCTGTGAAATGGTCCAGGTTGCCATATATTAGCATTGATTTGGCCCTGGTGTCCACCAATTCCAGTACACACTGTATGTTCTTTGGGGACCAGTAAATAATTCCACACGTGCCCTCTGGTTTCCTGGGGTCCCCATTAACCAGGTACCTGGACCTGCTTCCTAGTCTAGACAAAACAATGCCAGTGTTGCATCTTCCTGCTTCACTGGGGCTGCCTTTCCCTTCAGACCCCTCAGAGGGTATTGCTGCTCGGGACACAATTGCCACCACACAGTTAGCAACGCATTCAAGGGCTGCCTGTCTGTCTTATCTGCGCTTATGCTGGCAGGCAGCAAGTCTGTCCAAATTTGGTGCTGACTGACCTTCGGTGACCCCATAGCCTGTCCATGGGGGCTGGACCCACTCAGCTGGGGCTACCTGTTTTTTCTCTTTTGGTGGTACAGGGTTTACAGATCTCACCTTACTTTGATGCCTTACTTCTACATTCCCCAGCCAGGATAAGGTGTTCACAATGTCGTGAATTAGGCAATTTTGTGAAGGGAGCTAGGAGGGCAGCCATGGCCCTAAATGTGCCAGCTGACCCATTCACCAGGATCAAGTCCCGCAGGCACGCCATGAGCAATTCTTCATCAGGGCTGCAGTACTGCACGGTGAACATTATTTGCCTCATGGCCATTTCTCACAGCACAGTTACTAAGTCTAAGTAGGTTTTCCATTTCGTGACTTGTTCCAGCCAGTCACCTGGATTTGCCCAAACCAGGCAGGTTGCTGTTGTCAGCTAGTTTAATCAGTTTATCAAAGTTTTGTTACCTTCTTGCAGGGCTGTCCATTGTACATTCTGTAGAACTCATTGCATGGAGAGCGTGCTGGCTGTGCCAGCTATTTGGACATCTCACGTGGGCTTCACTGCATATTATTAGCCCCATCATCCCACAGCAATAGCAGCCACGTGGGCACTATTTCACCCACTTTTGCTTCAGTTGTTTTGCTAGCTCCCTTAACTTTATGGCCATATAAGTTATATACATTGCATGATGGGTAGAGGTGGGTGGTCCCTTGGTCCCCTCCTTTGGCTAGGGGCTCCTCCACATCCACCTTCCTTTGAATAGCAGGTATTGCATACAGTACTAGGGGACTCACTGGGGTACTCTCCTGGTCATGGGAACTTACACTTTGGGAAGGGGTGGTGCTCCCTGTACCCTACAACATGACTCCCATGGCAAAGCACCTGTTGTTTTGGGACTTTGTTGGCCCATTGTAGCTGGCTTATGTATTGGAGGAGGTCTTCTGTCTCTTGCCCCACACAGCAGACAAGAATGAAAAACAGCCAAGCCCACTCACGATGGAAGTGGGAATGGTTGGATTTGAATGTCTATCACTTCTGAGGCTTTCAAAACATCCCAGGGTATCAGTCAGACCACTTCCGAGTCCTTGGGGGTCTTCTGAGCCACTAAAAAGGTGGCTACAGGTAAGCAGGCCAAGGCTGGGGAAAGTAGGTCAACAACCTCTGTAGCTCTCCCTCACCATCACGCACTGTTTCCACAGACATGGAGGGGACGCTCACCTCATCCTGCCGACTCTCCCACTTATCGATGTTGAGGAGCTAAAGGGGTATTTTCATTGGTGAGGTCCCAGAGCAAAAGAAAGCACACAGAGCAGACATCAGCAACAGCAGCAGGTGTCTTTATTGCTTGGGCTATATGTATTGGCCATCCTCAAGCTTTACATTCTTGTGTACTATCATGCAGCTTAGCACATGTGTGGTCGTCTATGCTGTCGTGCTCATATAAGTGCATCCCATTATGCGCATGTGCCAGACAGCAGGATCATGTCCTCGACAGCAGGATCATGTCCTCATGCATCCCCAAATGTCCAGGCTTTGAAGTGATCTGTTGTGACTCCCCGCAGCACCATATTCCTCTGGTGGCTAAAATTGCTCTAGGTTGAAAACCATTGATTTCTAAGAGGGAAGCACGGCATGGCTTGGAGTGTTCTGTGGGATCAGAAATCCATTAGTCCATGGAAGCACACATGGAAACATGAGGAAAGTGAGAGTGGAAACAGCATGTATATATATATATATATATTCTGTGGGATCAGAAATCCATTAGTCCATGGAAGCACACATGGAAACATGAGGAAAGTGAGAGTGGAAACAGCATGTATATATATATATATATATGGATTGCAGATGTGTCTTAGTGAAGTTCAGTGCCACTGAAGACATTCTGGGGAAAATGTAGTGACTTCAGAAGTATCTCTCCAAAGAATGGATAGTTTGGCATTTATCCATATAATAATTCACGGGGCTACCCTGAGGATGTCAATTCCCCTGTGCTTCTTTGTTGTACCTACTTCCTACTTAGCAAACTTCGGCTCTGCTCTGAGAAGACCCTCCAGCAGTGTTAAAGAGAGTTGCCTGGTGCTTAAGGTAAGAAGCTCTTTGAGTACTGGAAATTGCCTACCACGGCTGTACATAGAAATCAGGTGTGCCAAGGTCAGTAGGTTGGGACTTCAACAGCATCTTCTCTATCCTGTCTTTGTGAGTTCTCTTTTTTTCTCAGTAAAAATCTGTTTCTCAACTCAAAACATGTGATATTGAGGAATCTGTTCCAAACCTTGATGCATGACAACTAGGGTTCACAAGGGGACTCACCATGAAGGACTTTCTCTGACTGATAGTCCTCAGGGGTTAGGGAAGAGTTTCTGAACTAACTGTAAAGATGACAAAAACTACAAGCAGGAGAGAAAAGAAGCTTATTACTTTCTGAAAAACGCAGTGTCTGCAATGTCTGAAAATGCCATTTTCTTTGCAGATGGCCCTGAAAGTTAACGTTAAAATAAACTGTATATCCCTTTCCATGTTACCCACCTGTATAAGAAGTTTGTGATTTATCAGGGACATGCATGTGTCAAAAGACTATGTGGAATACACCTGACTTAGTATGCAGGCAGCATCCCTACTAGATACTCTGAATTCCAGCAAGTCTGATGAAAGATGGGAATTAGAGTTATTGTTGTCTTCTGTGAATAAGGAAATTGAGATGCAATGTGGAGGGTCTATAGGGATTTCAATGACCTTACCTGGTTTTATGAGAGTCCATAATAGCCGAGGATTATAGCTCTTGTTTATGGGCGGACAGCTTTGAATGCCAATCTGAAGGGTTTGGATTAGATATGACAAGCCACAGGAAGCTTCTAAGGGTTGCCTAGTAAAAAAGCAACATGATGAAAATAGGGATGGAGGGCTTCATTCTCAAAGCTGTTGGGAAACAATTATTCTGGTGGCTGCCTTGCTACAGAAAAGGTTTGGAGTAAGGAGAGACTGGAATGGGAGATCAACCAAGAAGCAGTTATAATATAACAATAAGATAGTAAAGATTGTAGTGTCAAATCTGAATCTAGATAAGAATTTCAATCTTCTATCTGCCCCTTCAAGATCTAAAAATAGTGAGGCAATACAGGACTGTTCTGATATTAATGTGGGAAATATTCTCTGAGAAGTGTCCCTATAAGCCATGGATTTATCTAATGTTGTAGTTGGGAGGATATAGGGTCACCTAGTCTAGGGCTAGCTAATTTGAATGCTTATAGCAGGCAGGCAGGGAAGGAAAGTGCGAGAAGCAGGGTGGTTCTGAAGTGTATTCTTACATTGCATACATGTGGAATATTGGGTGCTGAATCATGGCGTGGTAGAACCAGCTCAAGGAGCCAATCGTTAAATTTTCAGGAAATGTTTGAGTTGGGTGATATCACAATGGTAATCTAAAATCAATCACAGAAAGAGTATTTATGTCATTGAAATGGGTAAATGTTACAAATCAGGGCTTCTTGCCTCCCAAGAGCTAAATATTTACAAGTGAGGCATTACTGGCCCTGAAACATGCAAAGCATACATGGCAAGGATAAAGTGACCAGCTGGTACTCGGCTTCACCCTCAGTGGCTTCAGAAAATGGAGGTTCACAATTTCCAGATATACTGAGTTTACAAATGTCAGACACTTTCATTTTACCCTTGAGGCCATGCAGGTCTGTATGCAAGTGTGGAATATGTGAGGACATAGCTACTTTAGTCAAAAAGCCCATGATTAAAAGACACCCGTTCTTTATCTGTTGCTCTAAAAGAAGTGAACAAACGGTACAATACATATACAATGAAGAACACAAGAAAGCATGGCGTTGTTCAACCAACACATCCCACATCTCACCATGTTATTCCTTTGGCTAGATACACATAGATGAAGCACTGATGAAGTCAAGGACTGTCAAGTAACAATGGGAAGTATGTTTTACTCCTAATATTTAGTTACTTCCACTAAGTAGCAAGTATAAGTGTAAATATAAGAGCAAAAATAAGCTTTATAGACCAAATAAACTAATTAGTGTGAGATTCCTCCATTGGGTGGATCATTACACTTCTTGAGTCTCCCTCCCATTCATGAAAACAAAGAGGTACTTTTTGTGATCCTTCTTCACTTAAACTCAGGGAGATAATTTTGCGTAAGTGACATAGATTGCTTAAGCGTAGGTCAGCTTAAGACCGTGTCGATAGAATATGGTCTCTTTTCCTTCTAGACAACTCACAGACAAGTGGGAAAGCATTCTACTGCTGGCGTGGCTTATTACATGAGAAAGGATCTAAAGTACAGTGTACTTTAGCAGGTACATACATGGTGATTAATTTAAAAAAAAGCTATCAGCTATCCTAATTATGTGTGTGTATGTGTGTGTGTGTGTGTGTGTGTGTGTGTGCGCGTGTGTGTATGTGCAAGATCTTAAGGAAAATAGCAAGTTGATAGTTACATTTGTATTATAAATATAAGTACCTTGAAAGAGTGATTTATTTTAAATTAATTATACACTTTTTTGTGGTATAAAATCCTGACTTTATTTTACACAGAGAATATTATAACCAAATAAGGTTTTGTGTTCATAACCTTGTCAGATTTAGCTTGGTTTTAAAATAAGTTTTATGGCCTTCTGACCTTCATCTACCTTTGAAATAGAAACACCCCCAAGTAAAAGTAGAAAAGCCCTGAATGTTTAAAAATACTGCCAACGCATTTGGCTTATGACTTGAGGTTTCGTAGATCTTTAGTGTTCTCTGGGAAATGTTTGCTAGCTCATTAACCACTGCTCTCTTTAATTGCTGTTTATCTGTATATACTATTACAAGTTCTTTTCTCTTCAAAAGGAATTGAACACAAAAGGCCACAAGAAATTCATTGACTAGAAGCGGTGACCACAGCCAAACTACTTATGGACCAGATAAAGTCATGCCATTTAGCTACAAGTTCTTCTGCACTGGTCTCTCGTTTGATCACACTGAAGGACTGCATTTTTCAGCCCTGTGCAGCAAGTCGAGGCCCCAGAAACAGCTCTAATCCAATGCATTATGATAACGAGTAGCATGTGCCACTGGCAATGTCTCCACAGATGCTTGCTCTATCAGGCGAATCTTTGCGTTTGACAACAGAGTGTTCTAGCTTCTACTTTTCTGGCAAACCACATGGAAGTAGAGCATAAGTAAGAAATACAGTGACTTTATTTTAAGCCATTGAGGTTTGGGAACTATCTATTACTGCAGCATAACCTCTCCTGTCCTGAATGACACATCTGGAGTGACACCAGCAGGCAGTGATTCAGAGAGAAATGTCACAAGCGGAAAGATGTCCCTTTGACTCAGAGTGCTGGGTCATTTTCCTGGACATCTAATGATAGGGATGTGAGAGCTCAGTGACCTTCCATCATGCAGAATATTTATGGTTAACTTGGAGAACAGTTCGTAGTTACCAGCACAATTGCTACATCCTCCACCTTGCCTGTTCTTTTTCAGTTTTCAGATCAACATCTCAGGATTGAGTGTTTGTGTTTGGGGTAGAGTAAGCTTTTCAAATTAGAGCAGCTAGTGAAAATGTCCAGAGGTAAGAAAAAGTATGATATATTAATCTCAACCAGATAGTAAGAAGTTTCCTGTAATGGGTGCTGTGAATATCTCTCCTTCACTCTGTGCTCAGAACGGTATGCTCAGTGACTGGTGACTAATGGCTTACATCAGCCACCTTTGGGATCACTGCTCCCTGCCACTGGAAGGAACAAGAACAGAAGCTCATGACTCTATCCCTCACTGGCCCCCCAAAATACACTCAAGGGGCAGCCCACAGCTGATAATTGACTGACTTGGGAACAAGATGCTTTCTCATTGCCTCTAGGCAGAATAATTCTGCTTTGCATTATGTTCCAGAGCTTCTTTCTCATCACTAATCAGGCAAAAGCTGGACTCTACCTGACACCCTGTCCTTTCTTAGCATGTTTCAGGGTCTGCTTTGAGGAAAACATGTACTGTGACAGGAAAGAGTTCTGTGGGGAAAATATGTGGAGAACCACTGGGGTAAAATTATACATCCTTTTAACAGGGCATTAAATTCTTGGAAACTCCTTATAACAGGGCTTTAAATTCTCTTAAGGCCTCAACCTAGAAATTTGTTTAGCCTCAAATCATGTATTTAACCTTGAGAAGTTAAGAAGCTCAGATAAAGAATCTGGGAAGGAAGCTTCAGAGCCCTGCTTTGCTGTTACAAGTTTAGCAGTCATGTGTGCGATCGAGCTAACTGTCTTGAGCTTCCTTTTCCTCTCAGTATAATGGGACTGTACTCATTGCTGTTGGAAAGATAAGCATATAAAATGATATAGCTACCTAGGAAATGGGTTAGCAGATTTTTTTATAAAGTTGAACAACATAAACTCTCATATGAGTCACCAATTTTTACCCAAGACATATGAAAATGTATGTCCGCCTCAAGGCATGCACACTCATAGTGGATTTACCCAAATCAGCACAGAAATAATGACAACCCAAATTTCTATCAGTTATGATCTAACCATGCATGGAGTCAGAAATAAGAAGAAAAATAATTAGTGATACATGCTATAGCAAGAATCTTGGAATCATGATGCTACCTGAAAGAAGATAAACATAGAAGACTACATAGTTTGCAAGTCCATTCATAGGAACTTCCCCGAGCAGAGAATGCCCGGGTCCTGGGATGGTAGTGGGGTTGACTGCAAATTAGCATGAAAGAACTTTTGGAAATGATGGAAAGGTCCTAAAACTAAATTGCAGACATGGGTATATAATTGTACAGATTTACTAAACATCATTTGGATTATATACTTACAACAGGTAAATTTTATGGTGTGTATGCTATACTCCCATAAAGCTGTTAAAAAGAAAGACACACACAGATAGAGATAAATTCTTACTCTGACTTCCCTGTTGTAGACATGAGAATCTATTCCTAAAGTGAAATCTATGAAGAGACAGGAATCTATTCCTAACAAAGGGAAAAATAGTAAAAAAAATGGGCAGTACTATCATAGTTACCTCCTGGCATTGCTGTGAGGAGTACATGTGATAACACATACTATTCAGATTATGTTACTTATTATTGTTGTATCTGTTATAGTTCAATCAGCATTTTCTCCACCTACTTTTAAGAGAAAACTCATTTTCCTTGGAAATGATGAGAGAATACTTTGAGATCTGTCATATGAATTTTATCCATCAGCTGTTTTTCTTTTTTAATGCTAGTAGTATTATTTATTATAGTTTAATTATGGTATACTTATTTAAGAAAAAGTTTTTATTCCTTATGTACACACAGGTTGCAACATATAATGATTTCCTAGTGTTTCAGATGCAACAAAATGTTAACTTGTGGATTCTAGCAAGGACACAGAATTCCACAACAGGCATTACATTCTGATAAAATTCATATTATTTTTGAGAAATTGAATACAGTATGTTGGACAAAGTGTCTCTGAAAAACCAATAACTACAATAACCTCTGTATTTCTTTTTTGATGTTAGACACACTAAAAATTCCATCTAGATGACCTTGTATTTTTGAAAGGCAAATACATCTGCTGGTGTGCTGTTTTTGGCTTAGCCAGAATTTACTGTTAATTCTACCCCCCAAAAGCAGATTACTGAAATATATTAGTGTTTTGGGCATGTGTGGTATAGACCAATTTAAGCTGTCAGAGCAAGACTGCACCCAAACAGAAGCGCTTGTAGAAATGAATTGACGACTCCAGTAGTTTTAAATCAATGCATGCTGGGCAATCAGACTCCCTTATCGCTCCCTAAAATGACCTGCTTAAAGGAAATTGAAGCACTGTTATAGTTGAGATAGCTGTGCAATCCACATGCTCAAAGTGGTGATCACCTTCAAATTTAAGCACTTAATTTAAGAGCTCCAATAATTTTAAATTGCTATGTGCTGCAAAGAGTGACAGACGGTTACCAGAGTGCTCCAGTATTTTTAAAACACTTCACTGTTCAGTGTAATATATTTCTGTGAAAAGGTTCATGGTAAGTTGAAGCAAATTTCCAAATTAACAGTAAAAAATGAAAAGTGACAGAGCAACAAACTTCAGGCTGGTTTTCTTTGTCCTTTTCCTTTTTCTGTCTCCCTAGCCAAAAGAATGGAGTAAGCCTAGTCACTCATCTCTCCTTTGTATGGAAAAGCCTCAGGGATTTGTCAGAAGCTAAAAATAACTCTGTCTTTTTAAGTATGGAACCCCCTGGCGAAGCCACACTTGGCAGTAGAAAAGCTCTGTGGAGGGAACCGGGGAGAATAGCCCAGGGTGCCAAAGGGAGAGAGACAGCTTGCATTAACAGAGGATCTGAAAATCCCTGCTGGAGTTTCAAAGCACTGGGGGAGGCAAATGCAGCCCGGCTTTGTGAAGTGAAATTTAGAGGGCTCGACTTGGATGTCTGGAAGAGCTTCTGTGTTCAGATTCCTTTCCTTCCCTGCCCTTAATTCCTGTGCAAACCAAGACCTTTTCTCAAACACCTGTGTAGTCTCTTGTTCTACCTCCACTGCTGGCCCTATGCCTGGATGGCCCTGGCCCCGGATGGCCCTGGTCCTTGGAGACTCTACTCAGCTTGGCCTAGCTTCTCTTCTCCACTTCTTTCTCTTGCATCTTTCTCACCTTTCTTTCCTTGATGTGCAGTTCCACTGTGCCTTCCCGGTATACTCATATTGCCAGTTAGGATGCAGCATTCGTCCCTCTCCTTCCCTCCCCTTTTCATTTCTGTCTCTGCCCATCTCATCCTCACAATGTTCTTCCACTTTCTAATGAGGCTTCATTTGTTTTCTGCAACTGATTTCGTAGTCATCACCCTTCTTTAACCTCTTCATTACAAACAAGGATTTTTGAACTAGTTTATTTTGGTATAGTAGATAAAATAAGTTATACATATTTTAAGTGCACAGTTTATTGTTATTATTTGGAAAAATGTATGCATCCACAAAACCACTACTGCAATTAAAATATAGAAGTTCTGTCACCCCAAGATGTTATTTCATGCCCTTTTATGACCAGTTCCCATGAACCTAGCTTTTGGAAACCGCTGGTCTGTTTTCTGTCACTACAGATTTGTTATGCTTGATTCTTAGCAATAAAGTGGTGATGATGTTAGCCTCCACCCTACATGCTGTCTTGAGATTGAGTGGGGCCCCAGGGTTTCTTAGCAACCCTAAGGGAAAAGAACAGAGATAGCCCGTGGATCTCTCAGACTGGGGGCAGAATCTAGGATAGCCTCCTACAGGCCTTAGTTTCTTTTCAGCTGTTTGATTCAAGTTAGAATTTTCACTCTTTCGTTTTCTTCAGCTCCGTCTACATTCTTCATCTACATTCATCTCTCAGCTTTCCTGTCACTGGTACCAACTCCTAACACTCACAAATGAAAACAGGAAATGGTTTATTTGGCTCACAGCTTCAAAGAATTCAGCCCATAGTTTGCCAGTTCCAAAGCAGAAAGATCATGGCAGAAAGCGGGGAGCAAAGCTGCTAAGTTCATACTAGTAGGTAGGCAGAGCAGGGTTACAGTGCCAGAGAGGTGGGAGCCAGGGGCCAGATATAGATCCCAAGGTCAGGCCTTCATGATCCACCTAGATATACCCAGAAGTATGCTTCAGTGATCTCTTACTGCACCCAAATCAGTAGCTCCCAAGTCAGTGAAGTTGACAGTTAAGCTTATCTGTCATGCCATGTTTATTTTAAGTTAAAAATTGTATCTTAAATTCTTTACCATCTCATAGAAAGGGTGCTCCTCTAAGGTTTACTGTATCAGAGTTGTAGTTTCCAACATGTTCTGACATACTGAGACTTTCCCTTGATTGTGGAGCTACCTTGGTTTAGGAGTCTGCCAACATGTTCCTCGTTGCCAGTCCTATCACAGGGCCTTACTCAGTGTCCTCAAGCTGTCCTTAAGTTCAGTCATGAACAAAGGCTAGTCTAACAATAAGGCCTTCCCTTGACAGCATTTTGGGAGAAACACAGCTTGACAAAACTTTCATTTGGCAAGATCATCTAAGAAAGAAGCAACTTCATCTCCAAGTCTTAATTGTTGAGCAATTCTGTCTGAATTCTTGACTGCATTTGTAAGGTTTATTCAAATTTTTTTACTACTGTTATTTTTATTATTAGGTGATATGTACTGGACTTACTATATGTGACCAGCACTATTGGAGATGCACAATCACATTACACATTTAATTTACAACCAGATTCTGCAGAGTAGAAACTAATATCTTCATTTCAGTGAAGAAAAAACTGGTGTCTCAAAATTGGGTACCCAAGCTGTTCAAATTTGCACAAAGTCCCACCACAAGCTAAATGGTGAGGTTTAGAATCATAGCCTGCACCCAAACTGAACCATTAGCAGCATATCCATATTAAAATTTTGGGGGGTGGAGTTAAATAAAAACTAAAAGTTCAATGACCTATTATCTCAGATTTATTAGATCTTGGCATTTTCAGTGATTGTGTGTGTGTGCACGCATGTGTGTGTGTGTGTGTGTGTGTGTGTGTGTGTATATGTATGTTTAATCTCTTCTCCCCTCTGGCTTCTCCATTCCCACTACCCTGATTCAAATCTGGAAAGGATGGTTCTAGAATGTCAGATCCTGGGGAGGACAAATAGCTTTGATCTTTTATGACAAAAAGATTCCAGAAGGAAAATTGGTGAATGATGAAGCAGGGGCCTGAACGAGAAGGCATGGGGCACATTGGGCTGCCTGGACCCTGTGACATTCCTGGATGCAGTTATGGATTTCAGGGAAAAAAGAACAGGCATAAGTAGCACTCATTCTCGAGCTCTTATTCTGTTGCAGGCAAATAGCACAAAAATAGACAGGGCCTGTCTGCTATGGGATGCGGGGATGAGGGCGCAGCTTGTCCTTGGTTCTGGGGAAGGATCCAGTTCCAAATGGAACCTGAACATCTCAGAGCCTCCTGTCTCCCCAGCAGCCCCTCCAGTCCCCATAGAGGAAGGCCGACTTTTCATTTGGAACAATGCTAATGGAGTCATTCGGGTCAGTGTCTCCAAGATAAAATCTGTCACTCCCTTCTGCAGGCTCATTATTTCTACCTTCAGGCTGCAAGGAGGCAGTGGAACACTAGAGGATGAGGCTGTTTTCTCTCTGGGCTGAGTCTCATTGTGTGTGTGTGTGTGTGTGTGTGTGTGTCTGTCTGTCTGCAAACATAATCTTAATGATATGATGAGTTACAAGAAAATCTTTTGTCTTAAAGAGGTTGTCAGAATTTACATTCTGTACATAAATGTTATTGCCCTGAAACTCTGCCCTTAAGCCATTTCTGTATAGACAGTACTTTACTATAGCCACTTAAAGAAAACAACAATAACCACAGCTGAGATGCGTACAGGTTGGACTCAGCCTGGAATGACACTGCACATAGCTTTAATTGTTCAGTAATTTAAACAGAAGAGTGCCATGCATTATGTTGACTGAGCGATTTAAAATTATGCTAGAGCAGGATTTTGCCAGCTGGATTCTTGGCCTTGTTCAGGAACATACTTGGCTGTATGCAACAGGGACCACTAATCCATGAGGCTAGAGAAAATGAAATGTTTCTAAATGGCAGAATTTTTCAGAAACCAGGAAACAATCACCATCAAGATGTCAGTACTTCACAGTGAGTAGAGACTCCGGGTATATTAGGATGGTTAACACCTTGTACTTATTCACATAAGCTAATACTCAAAGATAAGACATGACCTTCATTGAACAGCAAGGGAGGGATGTGTAGGCTGCTTTTCTCTCTCCAGATCTTGAACAGATATATGCTTTTTAAACAACTTGGTTCAATTCTACACCTTCTTGTGCGGGTGTCCTAGGAAAATACTGACATTCCATCGTTCTGGTCACAGACATCTCTAAATTTTTTGCAGTCACTTAAATTCAAGTATCTATAGAGTTTGTTACTTGTGGGCTGACTGGAGACAATGGTGAAGTGATTTTCTCTATTCCTACAGTGGGGTAGCTGCATTATCCCATCATTTAAGTCCACATGATTGGCTACAAGGCTGCTTCAGTTGTTGTGTTGGTTTGGGGGTTATTTTTGCAAGGGGAACAATACACTACAGGACACATATTTTATAAGATTATTTGTAATAGTCATCCAAAGAATTATATACCTAAGAGAGTGCAGGAAATCTGTCCACACACTATAGACCAGGAATCCAGCTGAAGGCCTGGATCCTGAAATAATGTCCTACATAAGTCCAGCTGAAGAGAGCCCATAACAATGCCTCCTATGAATCCAGCTGGAGGCCCAGAGCCCATAACAATATCTCATGCAGGCCTGTTTCACAGATCTGTGCTGGAAAAGCCCAAAGGTCAGTGATGGAATCTGGAAAGTCTGTGCCAGCAGAATGAAGGATCTGTGATAGTAGGCTGAGGGATCTGCGCTGGAGCCCGGAAGTGATGCTCAGAAGAACCAGAGCTCCCCCAAAAGGTACCACAGCCATCCTCGGCAACAGTGAGGTCCCGAGCTCCTCTGATGATCAAGATGGCTGAGTTCCCATCAGGGAAGCCAATGCAGCAGGCTTGTCCAGGATGCCAGCAGTGCACAATCTTCCCCTCTGGAACCAGGAAGTGATGCTCAAAGTGAGGACCAGAGCTTCCCCAAAGTGAACCGAAGCTGTTCTCAGTGCCAGTGAGGTCCTGAGCTCCTCGGAGGATGAAAACAGCCAAATTCATCAGGAAAGCCAGTATGACGAGCTCCTTCAAAACAAACAACAGCTCCCTACAGCTTCTACCAGCTCCTAACAGCCTCTCTCAGCTCCCAGCAGCCTCCTTTTACTTCTGCCTCTTATGCTGCTGGCAACAATCCTCAGGTGGGCCTCCCACACCCAGCGCCACACTTACTCAGTTCAGCTGGGGGTTATAAGTTGACCACCAGTTATCAATCCGCTACAGTGGTCATCGTATGACCAAATTAATGACGATCCTGGTCTTATCAATTCTTTCTCTTACCACTATAGTGGGCTTTTGAAGAGTGTGAATCTGGGCTTTGTGTAGTCACATTTAAACAATTTTCATTTTGTAACTTCATGTAAAATCTCCTAGTATTTAAATATAAGACAACTACCTGACCAGAGAAACAAGCACATGTTCACTGTGAACGCCAGAGAGAGTACCTCCTTGGGCCAGACAGGCCTGGTGGATCACTAGTTTTGACCTGTGGGTCCTGGAGTCTTCTATTCCAATGACTTGCTATATAGGATCTTCTTGTCTTTTAAAACAAGGAGGTGTCTTTCCCTTTTTGGGAGTTGGCTGCTGTACGTCACCGTAGAATTTCACTTGGCATTAGAATTGCTTTACCTTAGCGCACGCTTTAGCACCTGGATGATCGTAGGCAGATTGTTTCTCCACTCTGCTCCTCACTTTGCTGTCTCACTGAAATGTGAATGAGCACTGGTGCTGTCTATTTTTAAAAAATCAAAATTTAGTGAGGAACGGATATGAAAATCTCATGCTTGGTAAACACTTGAGCACCACAGAGGAATTCAGCTTGAGTTGGTGATCAAAATCAGGGCTGTGTCCTCTTGAATATGTACTTCAGCAGCTGTGAAATCTGGTCAAGTTGTGTGACTTCTTGGCTTCAGACTTCTTATGTATAAGAGCCAGGCTTTTTAAGGTAGGCAATAGAGTGAGTAAGAGGCGGCAAACTCACAATCAAAGGGAGGCTCGGCAGTTATTTACTTTGGGGTCAGGATCACTTGTACTATTCATTATTGGCTGTGTGGTAGGGCAACATCAGCATCTTCTAGCACTTGTGTGAAATGTAGAAAATCAGTCCGACCCCAAATTTTCTGATCAGAACTTATTTCCCAAGTAGTGCGTAAGCACCTCAGAGTGTGAGAAGTGCTGACTTCATTTAGTAGTACTCAAGTGTGCTCCAGTATGAGCACCATTTGCATCTGAGAGTCTGTTAGAAAAGTCACTTTCTGGAATCCCTCCCAGGTCTATTGAATTAGCAAGCTGGAAATGAGTATCAGGAATTTGTGCCTTAAAACACCTTTAGGTGATCATGAAGACTCACTAATTTAACTTGTTTGGGCTTTAATTACATCCTGTCTAATGTAATTGTAGTGATATGTCAATCATTGAGATGTTTTAAGGATGACAAAAGATACACGGTATAGTATAATAGAATCAACTAAGAGAATATAATGTGCTGCATAGTATTGTGTATTTACATATATAATCATATATATGATGAAAAGAACAATGTAAAGCACCAAAAATAAGCTAGAAATAAAGCAATTGGTAAGGGTCTATGCCAATTATATTACTACTTTTTTAAGCCAGGAGAAACTTGCTCTGTAACTTTTTAAAAAGTTGAATCTATTGGAAGGATATGGTGTAGGTCACAGAATTATATTCAAAAGCAAAAGAAAAATAACATATAAAGATGAGCCTCCAGCACTAGGAAAAGGTAACAAGCAAGGAAGCTCCGGGGATGGAAAGCAGTTGTGGAGACTGATAAATGGTTTCCCTAAGGCAACTCTGTAGGGATGAATGTCCTCCAGCTGCTCCTTTGGCCATTCCACTTAAGATCCAAATTCTTGGTTAAAAAAATGGCCTGGCCAGCTTGGATCATTGGAAAGACAAGACACCTGAACTGCTATGTGTAGAGAGGTTGGGAGAGATTCTAAATGGGATCTGCTGACACCCTAAAAATGTGAGAATGATAACTGGGCAAGCAAATCAACATATGTTCATTACAGACATTTCTAGCTCCTACATTCTGACTGCAACATTATGCAGGGAGCTTGGGCCTGGCATCGTGATGGGAAATTCTGGAGCAGCAAGCTGAAAGTCAGGTCCTAGCTGTTAATAGGAAATCTCTTGGTTGCTTACTTCCGTGCACAGCTATAGCACTTCTGTTGGCATACAGACCTAGATAGTTCATGGATAATGAAAGGAATTGTAGGTGTCGGGAGAGCTAAGTGTACCTTCACCTTCACAAATATTGCTGCCATGCCTTCTTGGCATGTAGGAAAGCTGTGAGGTTTCCCTTGAGAAAGGGAAGCTCTTGGCCAATCCCCAATGAAGTCAGGATGTACAGAGCAAGTCATGGGAAAGTAATTTGTAGGAATTTTTCTTTTTCTCCCACAGTTTTATACACAATTAGAAAGACAAGTCCATGCCTGCAATTTGCCATATTGGTTCCATGCGCTGTTTGTTTTTATGAGTATTTTGCCCGTGTGGGACAAATGACAATGTATTGCTTGGGCTTTGGCCCTGTTGTTTCTTTCTCCTTTTGATTCTGCTAGTTAATTACCAAACGACTCTTCTGTGAGTGGGGTTTTTCCCCTGGTATGTGTCTCTGCCATGGAAACAAGTTACTGATAATGGTTGTTTTGTGAGGGGAACCCGGCATGAATGCTGGCTTATTTAATGTGCATGGGACATAAGGGGCA
The DNA here is from genome assembly GCF_000276665.1 of Chinchilla lanigera. Classification (NCBI taxonomy): domain Eukaryota; kingdom Metazoa; phylum Chordata; class Mammalia; order Rodentia; family Chinchillidae; genus Chinchilla; species Chinchilla lanigera. The sequence continues at coordinate 20,324,554 of NW_004955430.1, forward strand.
TTCTGAGAGCCTTTTAAAATGTTTGTGCTCACACTTTCATCATAATATTGTGCCTTCTAACATTTGCTAATCAATGCACAGAAAACCTGGAGAGGTTGGCAAGGCCAGGATTGTGACACCTGCCCAGCGTCAACCATTACCTCACCTTGTCACATATTCTGCTGACCTGTAGTTCTGTCAGCCAACTTACAATAGAGCTACGAATGATTATCCCACAACATAAAACGGCCAGTAGACCAAGGCCAAGGCAGCCAGTATCAATGAAAAAGTGTGATTGGTTTTAGGTGTGAAATAGTATGGAGCTCTAAACACAGCATCAGAGATATTTTGTCTTCAGGAGAAAGGTTTGTGAGGTACTCTTTGAGAACAGATAAAATGCATCACCGCTTACGAAAAGGGTTTAATTCTACTGTTCTTCTTGAGTGGGGATCTTGTATTAAGATCAAGACCAAGGGCTGAGGATGTTGCTCAGTGGCAGAGTGCTTGCCTAGCATGCATGAGGCCCTGAGTGAGATCCCCGGCACTGTAAACACAAAACGGAACAAATAAATAAAAAAGTACTGCACCTAAAAGATCTCTTAAATTTGAAACTAAGGTCAGTATATGTAGTATATGTATATATTATGTATGATAAATTTTGTATTTTATATGTGTTTATATTATATATAATAAATTATACATTTATATGAATGTATGTGTATGCCATAGGCAATATATTATATATAGCACATATCAGTAAATTTGATCATATAGTCATAATACTTTTAAAAATTATAAATATATACACCTATAAATATACAAGCATAGGATGATATATATGTATATCATATTTAAATTGTGCAAGTTATACACAGGTATATGCAGGATCCATGTTCTATGTTCAGAATATAACTTTTTGGAATTTTAATTTTGTGACTAAATGTACTCAGTTTGAAGCCCCAGAAGTTATGCCACACGCGGTTAACTTTTCTCCATCTGACTGTCTTTCTGTAGAGTATAAAGTGCCTTCTCTGGGTTCCATCAGGAATTCCCTCACCTCACCTCTGTCTACAGGCATCCTATGAGTTTAGCATATAGTACTGCGACAGCTTTTGTGCCCAAATGCTGAGTGTAAACTATGCATAAATGTAAAATATAGGCAATGTTTGAAGTCCGCTTTTTCTAAAAACCAATTTTAGTTTTAGACCTGCGTAATTTGGGAGGACAGAAAGCCAAAGAAATTACTAGTCTCTGAGAAGTCTTACCTTTAGGAATAGCAATTGTTTAGCATCACTTCCAAGAAAACCTGAGTACTCTTGGCAAGTGGACAATATTTTAAATCCTTATAGCTTATGTACTTACATTTTACCCATTATAAAAATTACATGTGAAACTGAACACAGAGGAGAAACACACTGGCCCCCACTTCCTTTGTGCCTGGTCACCTCAAATTATACACAACTTAGTCCTATACTTATGTCCGTCTGCAAAAATGTCTGTGTATATTATGTATGTCAAGCATTATGTAAATCAACAGTTATCACTGCTGCACACACTAGTTTTCTATAAGCTCCAATTTGATTTTCATAAATAACTATTTCTTAAAAATGGTGTATAGCATTTACCTCTCCAATGACCTCTGTTTAACGCAGTGTATTACCTTCCTCTCTACATTGTGGGTATAAAGCAAAAAAGTCTACCTCATAAATTAAATTTCTTCCTGTCCTTCTTGCAGATGATACAATGGGGGGTATTTTCCCATTTGTAGGATTTCATTTTGATTTGCTCTAATTTGTTCTGGACCTACTATAAAGAATTGAAATTCAATTTGGTGTGTGATTCTTGGAATCCACGCTATTATATTAGATTCACACTTGTATTTGGTCATTGGAAAACATTAATGTTTGGGGGGCAGACCATGAAAAGCATAAAAAACCAGTTGTTTTGCAAATGAAAAATCCATTTCACTTGGATTTTCCTCAACTTGTCTATAATTATTCTAAGGAAACTCCGCTGACAACAGAATTAGTGCCTTCCAAAGTCCTAGGTATGCACAGTATCTTCCATTGTGACAGGATTCTCTTAATTGTCATTTTAGGTTGTTTAGAATGACAGAAATAAAACAGAAAACAGTAGTTCTGTGTGGAATAAGAATAAAGTTTATCACGGCTATTAAAGATTCTAATGACATGAAAGCCAATTATTTCGAATTCAGGTGGTTATTCTGAATGTACTTAGGTGTGTGATAGCTGAGGAAAACATTTCAGCCGCAGACAGCTCCATTAATTAATTACCACTCAAGATTCTAAAGCTTGCCTGGGTGCTTCAGGAGCCATGCAAAATACTTATAAGCACATTCTCTAGGCAAGTTCAGTCAGGCAAACTGGTTACTTAATAACATTTTCTCCATGTACTTATTTGGCATTTATTTATTAGAGCAAAGCTCTGCTTTAAAAATATTTTATCCCAAACCCTATTATCTCCCCTTTAAAGAAATGTATAGAAAAATCTATAGCAACTTACAAAGAAAAAAATAGTGTGTCTGAAGAGGGCAGCCTTTCCACAATTTCTTGAAATTTGCTTCACTTAAATATATGTTGCACTGGTCAGTTAATCTTTTGTGTAATTTAATTCTTGTGAATACAAGAATACAGGCGCTGGCCCTAAATCCTATTGTTTTAAAATTATGCTTAATTCTCCACTTTCCCACCCTCCTGCATATTTCTTAAAGCTCCAAAATCTGTGTTTGGAAGGAATAACATCATCCTCAGATTACTCCTAAGTATTTTAATTGTGTACAGTCATTTATCTCTGAATAAAGTTTTAAACTTTATAGAGTTAATTTTTCCTTATTTTCAGAGTTATTAAAATCTTTGGCTTCTTGGAGGAAGGAAAACTGAAGTATATATCTTTAAACTTCTCCATATCTTTTATGGCCCACAAGAAAGATCAGCTATATGAGCACTGATAAAGAAATGTCATAAAAGGACTTTGTCTGACATTCCCTTCAGTTATAAGGTGAAAACTTCAAAACTTTTCTACGTGTGAGCATACCTGTCTGGGAAGTGTGTGTACCAGGGGCACTTTGTACTTGGCAGTTCATATAGAGGGTGATTCTTCGTGGTTCACTGTGAAAGTGGAGGCCACACTGTCCTGGCTCTGCACATCTAAGTCGGCAAGTCAGAGCTGTGTTATGAATGCCTGTGGTTGAGAGCCCTTACAGCCCTTGAGATGGAGTCTGAGCTACTTTTGCAGCTTAAAACTTCATCTTCCCATTGCCCTTCATGATGCAGAGTCATCTTGGGGCAGGAATCTTAGGATAAAAATGGCCGGCTGCATTAGCACCCAATAGTGTCATTGGACATGGACTTATGGTGGAAAATTTCTTAAAAGGGTCATGTGTCTGTGTGATGAGGTAAAGTGTGTAGGATACAAAGAGTACTTTCTAATGCAGTAGCAGGTTGACGACATCACAGTTAAAACTCAGCAAATGCTACCACGTTCCCCAGGCTTCGATAAGTGCAAGCTCAGAAACCTTCTAGATTCTATTGCATTGATGGCACCTAAGTCCAGGCAGCTCTGATTATTTTAGGATTCTTCTGGCTTTGAGGAAAAGGTGATTGGGTTGAGGTCCTGGATTAGAGGCTGTCCATTCTGGGAAGCTGGAATCTGGCCAGCCTGCAGCAGATCCTTCCCTATTTATTATCTTCTGTGTGGCATAATTTATAAGAAAATGCTTTCATGATATATAATGTATGAATATGGAAAGGTTCATATTTTCACACAAGTTTTGGCATTAGTTCAACCTTCCCAATTTATAGACCCGCAGAAATGACTTGATTAGTGGCATACTATTCGTCTCAGATCCAGAGAGGAAAACCTCTGCTTGCCAGATTTATTTCCATATATCTTATGGGGAAAGAAATCCCCAAGATGGCTTCTAATATCCACCTGTGGGTATTCCTTCTTGGTGTTACACAGTGCTATAGGCTTCTTTCCCATTATACTGTGCTGCTCCCACAGTTGATCTGTTCTGCTAGTAATCACCAGCCACCATAGACCACCAATGATTAAATTAAAGATCCTTTGGTTTAAAAAAACTCTGGCAATGCCTGACACCACCATGTAAGTTTTACAAGTTTTTAAAACATTCTGCTTAGGAAATCTTCAGTCTACTATTTTTTGGGGGTAGTGGTAGAGGTACTGGGGATTGAAACCTGAGCTTTCACACTGAAGTACATCTGCAGCCTTTTTGTTTTGTTTTGGTTTTTGTTTATCTTATTACTTAAATCACTAAGTTGCCCAGCTGGTCTCAAAGTTGCAATCCTCCAATTTGCTTCCAACTTATTAATTTGACCAGTGAAACCAACTTTGACTTTCACATTCTAGATATGGTAGTGCCTTGACATTTTCGAGAGGTAATGACTCTCTATGTAACTTCCTCGTATGATAGTTTTCTTATTACAAGTTCCAAAACTAGCAATCACTTCCCAGTGGGAGTATGAGGTAAAGGCGGTTTGAGGAAATGTGGCAAGTGGTTATTTGGTCTTCTATAAACAAATAACACAAAGCCCCAAACTGAATACTTTTTAACCTTTCAGAATATCCTGTATCTCAGTCAAGGTGTGGCTAAAACTGTTCCCTGGTACTGCAAATTGCAAGCAGTTCCCTGAGGAGTTAAGATCAAATTGTTTAGTCTGGCTGATACACACTGCAAATTAGGTGACTCATTATTTCCTCAGGTATGTTCTAAAGAAGAGTAGATCACTAAGATGTTAATAGATATTCAATGAGTAAATTAGTTGAGAGACAGAAGGAGAGACATATTTAAGTAAGTAAATAGGTTCTCTGACAAATAATGCTGGGGAACTGGTTTAACACATTGATCCACGGATGGGTCTTTGGAGGAGAAATTCTCAGTTTTTTTACTTGCTGAAATGTCCAGTGGTTCTTCAAAACAGGATTCGGTCGGTGTCCTTTGTGTTAACCTTCCTGCCTCCCTAGTGCCTCAACATTTCAGTGAGGGCGAGGACAATATACAAGCAACAGCCTATAGACTGAATCTGCCCCAAGATTGAGTTTGCAAATAAGTATTAGTAGAATACAGCCACACCCCTTTGTTCATCTGTGTCCACTTTCATTTCACAGTGGCACATTGGAGTAGTTATAAATGAGACCACATGGCTCACAAAGCCTAAAATACTTACTTTGTGTCCCTGATAGAAGAATTTTCCTGACCTGTGGGTTGAGGCTTTGGGAAAATGTAATGTTGCCCTAAGTTGATCAAAGAACCATTTTTCAATAGCTCATTCTGTGAATCTAGTTTCTTTATAACACAGTTGGGCAAATACTGAGCTCAAGCTTTCCTTATGGATCTGTTTATATCTTACTGCCCCATATTCCCTTAAAAGCAGAAGACTCTTCATTGCCTTACTGCGTAGCGGGTAGAGGAAGATTTGTGTTTCTCTGAGACATGGAGTGGCAGTAGCCAAAGGGAATCAATTCATTTCTTAAAGTACAGCAAGATCAAGTTGAGTTACAGAGAAAGCTGCATGATAAGAGGAAGCTTATCATTTATTTACTGAGCATTCTGTTTGCTGTTTTTAGTCTTGTGCAGGAAGGCAGCTGCAGGTTACCTTGTGCTCATGTCTTCAGGGACTTACAGTTCTCTGTTCCCTTGAAGAAAGTGACTGTAAGGCATGTTAAAGAACATTGTGAAAATCCAGGTACTTAATTTTTTTTTTTGGTTTTTCTCTGGTACCGGGAACCGAACTCACGACCTTGCGCTTGCCAGGCAGGCGCTTTGCCGCTGAGCTAAATCCCCAGCCCCTCAGGCACTTAATTTTTAAAAAGGACCTAATGTGGGGGGCAGAATTCTGAAAATTTTACTTTTCACAATTCAGAAGAATAATGGCTTCTTCTTCCTTAGGTATAATTCACAAAATATTTTTTGCACTCTACAAAATTTTTTTGTACCATGGTAAGAAGTGAATGCTATTTCTGCTGATAAGACACTTTAGTTATCTCTTGCTGTGTATAACAAATCATCTCCATAGTCAGCAGCTCAATGGAGCATTTACTATATTACACAGATTCTGAGGATAGGACATATGCATACAAATTGGCTGGGTGGTTCTGGTTCAGGGTCAGAGTATAAATCAAGGCAGGGGCACAGTCTTCGCAGTTGAAGAATCAACTTCAATGTTCACTCAAGTGATTATCATAGAGGTTTCAGTTCCTCACCACGTGGGACTATTCCTAGGGTGGCTCAGGATGTGGCTTCTACCAGAGTATGTGATTCAAGAGTGAGAAAGTGTGCCCACTGTGGAAACCCACATTTATATTCTAATCTGGGAACTGAGACATCATCATTTTCATTGCATTCAGGTCAAACAAACTATCCTGATAGAATGTGGGAGACAACTACGATGATGTGAATATCAGCAGAGGTTGTTAGAGCCCATCTTAGAGCAGGACAACCATGTTCTAGTTTTTGAAAGCAATGTCTATTGGTGAAGGACCTTTTATACCTTCTATTCTTCCTTTAGCCCAAGGTCAAGGAATTGGCCTGAAGGTCAGCTCTTTACATGCAAGAACATGGCTATACCACAGGATCTTATTGCAATTGAGAAAAATGTACCCTCCCTAGGACAGCTTAAGCCTACCAGTTGGATAATTGTCCTTATTATCAATTTTATACAAGATGATTTATATTTCTCCTGTACAAGTATAACGTTATACCAATGTATGGTTTCTCATTTTTATTTTTCAAGCTTTGTGAATGGCTTCTTTATGCAGTATACAAGCTATTCAAGCTGCCTATCCTGTAGGTTTCACATCATTAGTCTAGTTAGAACATTCTTTAGTACAATGACTGCCACATTTTAGAACCTTTCAAACAGGTTTAATCTCTCCTCTCTTAGTGATCCCCTAACAACAAAACGTCTCTCATAGCTGTTGTATATTCTTCCTTAGAATAGACTTTGGTGTATGTTAGGCTCCCACACTAGATGGTAAATGTAAACTCTGCGAAAAACTGAATTCATTCAATCATTCATCACAAAAATACTGAGACACTTCTGGGAACATGATAGTAAAAGTAATGATTAGTAGAGATAGTGGCAAGAAAGACAAGAACCCTCATCTCCTGGTATTTCTATCTTAGTCTCGAGCATCAACAATGCAAAAAAAAAATACATGAAAAGATAATTTCAGATTGATACAGGCATTGTCAAGAAACTATAACAGGATACTGGTGTAGAGAGTGACAGGATGAGCTTACATTTGGCTTTGGGGGGCAGTGTGGGAGGGAAAAGAGAAGTTAAAGTTCCTTGGAGCAGAATTTCATCCACATTTTATAATATCTCTCTTATGAATGGAGGGCCTTACATATACTAGATAGGAAACAAAGTGCGTCTAGAGTTCACATGAGGCAAGGAGCCAAAGAACTAGCAAGGAACGTCCCTGGGAGCACCGTTTTGATGTTTGTAATTATGTACCATATTTAAACTCCTATAGAAGGATGGAGTCTACATTATTCCACATCTGCTTCTTATAAACAAAGCATAAAGCCTTGGTAGGTCTCCTTAAACTAGACTCATTTGTTTCTCTTCCCTCACAGGAAAATAAATGAAATGAAAAGGCAAAGCCTATTGAATATTGTTATGGAATTCATCTTTAGTGCTTAATTATATTTAGATTTTTCCCTTTTATTTTTGCACTGAGGCTAGCTTGGTTCATTTTATTCTGCAGCTTGTAAGGGGAATGAGGACACAGTGAGTAACTTGTCCAATTTCAGATAGCACAATTTCAGAGGGAGGAGTGTGGAGATTTTGGAAGTGGCCCAGAGAAGGCAGAGAAATGACCAAAAGCCTGGAAAATAGGGCCACGGAGAAAGGTTAAATAAAATGAGTTCATTTTACCGAGAAAAGTGCTTAGTATTAAAAAGACTTAGAGAATCTGTGAGCTACTTGTCATGTATTTTAATATTTTGGAATCTTATTGAAATAGGAAAGGCTTAGGTCAGCTTTTTCCTAGTGTTCCATTCCCAACTGTTAGGAATCTCCACTGCATTAGGAATTTGTTAAAATTCCTTGGCTCATTAAATTGGTTCCAGACTTGATTTCCATAATTGAGCTCAATAATTTATTATTAAAATGAGAGTAATCAGTCCATGATTGTTTTGTTTTCAAAGGATGGGGAAAGAAGAGGCTATGTCCTGTGTATCTCACGGACATGAGCAACATAGGCCTTCAGTAAATGCAGAGTTGATGAAGAAACATGTATTAGAGGTTTCCTCCCAAGGGCCAGGGATATTGCTCAGCAGCATGGCACCTGCCTGGAAAGTGCAAGGTTCTGAGTTTGAGTCCTGGTTCCAAAAATAAATAAACAAAGAAGTTTTGTCCTAGTATCTCACAAGTAAAATGAAGAAATGGTACTGTTTTCTTCACAGCAAAACCGAAAAAGTGACTGTAGAACTTCACCTCACCTTTTTCCTTATCAGTTTCCTTTGTTTGCTTGATGGGAATATTCCCTTGTGGTTGTTTTGCACCTTCTTTAGGTGTGTGGGGATAGAGCCTTTACCAGGTGCATTTTACAGTCTGTCGCCCTGGAGGAAAGGTTTTTAGTTGGTTCCCTGCTCTCCATTACTTGTGCATTGAAAATGCCACTGCTGTCTAGGTCATTTGCTTTTTTGGTCTTGTTTCTTGCATGATTCACTTCTTTGAGGTAGGAAACATGTTTTTCCAGCTGAAATTAAAATTCCCAAACTTATGCCTGCCATCCAGAGTTCAGTCTGTCTGAACAACCCACACTGGTTTCTGGGTTAGATTTGTCAATGACTTTTTGTGCTAAGATGCGAAACGCAGATGTCCAGCTATTATATTTTAACATTAGTTGTTGGTTTTTCAGTTTTCTTTTCTTTTTTTTTTCAAATAGGCTGAAAGCTTAATGCAGTAATACTAGGAAGAATTCCAGTTACTGAAAGATGTACATGTTCCTCAAATTCCTTATCTTATGGTGATGGGCAATTAGGCTTGCAGGAAGCTGGCCAAGCAGAAGACAGTTGTGGGATGGAAGATAGTGACTGCCTGCTTGGCTGGCGGTCCTGCTACAACAGCTGGCATCATTCTTCAACCCTAAGCTGCTATTGAATTTGGTCTGTTTTCCAGGTTTCTATACAGCTCTTCTGTTTCCTTTGTGTAACAGAACACTCTGTTGGAGAGAACCGTCTTAATAGAACTAGCATTACGTGTTTTTATCACCAAAGTGTGCTATACCTTCTTCCTCCTGTACTCCTTTCTCTGCAACATACGTGACCTGGGTTTCCATAAGTCCCAGCAACCTGCAGAGGGAAAGAGACAAAAATACGAAATAAATATTTTAGCCTTATATTTCCTTGACTTCTAGGTTCTGCTTGCTTTGAAAGATCATCCGGTTCTTTCAAAGTTTCCTACAGTATTCCTGAGACTGTTCACATGGTACACTGGCCCACTAACCGATACTATCTACTTGAAGATGGTACCTGCCATTTTAATGATTTTAGCAATTTCCAATCTCATTATTTTAATGATTGCTTATTTTCTATGATGCCATATTAAAGAACTCACCCTTACTAATTATTCAATACCTGGGCCAATGGTGCTGTACTTTCTCAGAAATTCAAGAGCCACTGGGGCTCTTAAATACTAAATGTATGTGTTACAGGTGCTTAACCTCAAGCCGCTTCTATCACCACTGCCCTATACTGGTGGTCTCTGATTCATATTTGCCAAAGGTAAATAAGTTTAAGCTTACTACAACTTAATTACTTTGTTGTTTTCTAAGAAGTGTCTATATTCAGACTTGGCATGCCTGTTTATGTTCATAAGTAAGGCCCAAGCCCAGTTTTCCCCCATTCTTCACCAATAACTTTGTAAATATACAGTCTATGCAGTGGAGTATGTTGAGGAGGCAGTAACAAGGCAGTCCCGTAAAAGCTTCAGTAAAGAGTAAGCACAGATGTCTTGGAATCAGGTCACGAGGGCAGCTGCTGTTCTTGGCATTCATAGTTTCCTAAAAAGAAAGGGAGAAACTAAAGGCCTTATTGAACCATTTACTTGGTTCAAAGTTCAGTTTATATCAATAGATTAAAAGTTAAATTCTTTCTCATGGGAATGACTTCCCACAACATCTGGAAATTTTTTTTTAGGAGTTTGAGGGTCCATTTTGTCTATGTAGAGAAAAGTTATCAAATATAGCTTTGGGTCCTTGTCTTTCAGTGAATGTGCATGGAAGTAGAAGGCTATGTTGGCATTTTTCTGAAATTTTTGTTTGCTTTTAAAATTCAGTATAGATAAATTACATTTTTCTTTATAAATTACATTCTTAACATGCAAATTTCTGGACTCTACTTCCAGAAATTTATAATTTCCTGATATCAAAAAATTTTAAGCCAGTATGCCTAGTTATTCTGATATGGATACATGCCCTTTGATTAACCACTGCTTGTGCAGAACACTTGTAGGAAAGAAATGAGGATATTGACTATCACATATCTGGTTTATCAGGTAAGCTTATCATTGTCTATAATGAGATACAAACTATACATTATGGCTAGAATTTTCAAATATATATCAAGGAAACCCAACAAGATTTCTTGATTTGTGAGGTGAGATTGATTTTCTTTTCTTTTTTTTTATTATCTTTTTGAGACAGAGTATCACTATGCAGTTCAGGCTGGCCTTGAGCTCACTTTGTAGCCCAGCCTGGTCTTGAACTTGCAACAATCTTCCTGTCTCAGCCTCCTGAGCACTGGGAATCACCACCATGCCCTGCTGATTTTCAAATAGAGCCATATCCATCAGAGCCACCCAGGAATTCAGAATACTGTCACATCCTTATATTTGTAATTAATGTGGATCAGTTATTTAATTCTTATCTTATAGATTTATCCTTAGCACTAGAAAGGACATGAAGGCGTGAACCACAATATGCTGTAATTATCATTATAAAGCTGACTGCACTGTGTCAATGCTGAATGTAGTGTGACCTTTCATGAAATGTCAATCATGGCATGGAAGAACTATAGAACTTCTCAAGAGGCGATATGTACGTATGCATTTCATATTGAGTTATGATTGCACTAAGTCCAAAAGTGCCTTTGCTACTTCAAGGTTCCTTAGTAATTTGGGTTAGATGTTGTAGGCCACACATTTTGTTTTTCTTTGAAATGTGTTTTGATGCAATGAGTGGTGAAATTTATTGCTATAATTTTAGAAACCCATATTGATTGAGTTATGTCCTCAAAATGCAATGCCTGAAATATCAGTCTGATGGTGAATTCCAAAATTTCGATTTAGAGTGAAGCCTTTGTTGAAGGGCACTCATCACTTGGCTGGGAACCCAGCTGACAGCTCCCCACAAAAATTCAAGGAAGGTAGAATTTGGAAAGTATGCAGGAAAGGGGCTGCTTTAAGCTATTAATATTGTTTACTTAGTTAAGGTTTAAGAACTTTGCTATTTTAAAAAAACATGATATTGAAAGGAATCTACTCTTCTCATAAAAATTCAAAGTTGCCACTAAAACCAGTAATGATTTATACACTCCAGAAGAGTAGAATCATTGACTTGTATAGATTTGGGGTTGGGTTAATTAGCACCAGGATCATCCAATTTAACCTCATTTCATAATTAGGAAAACGAGTATCAGAGAAGGTCACGATTATTTAGTAGTAGTGTTTAAGGCATTTGAAGTTCATCCTTGTTGCTTCTCACTGATACAATGTGGGTAAACTTGTGGTTTAACTTCTAACTACTTTTCTAGTTCTCCTTTCATCCAAGTTGAAGACCAAAATGCTTGATGTACGCCTTGCTATAGCGTCCAATCCCATTAACCTCGGTAGGACATGAGGGACTGGGACGGCTTGAGAGCTGAATCCAACTCTGCCTCTTCAGATGGGCAGATGCTACAGAGAAATCAAATTGAGCAGGCAGAAAACAGCATTTAGCCAGCATGCCATCCTATTTGTGGCAGAGATTCAGGGAAGCTGTCAGAATCAGCAAAGGCCAACACAGAATTACACAGGGATCCCGAAAGGCAGATGGAATGTGGGGCTGGTGAATGCCAGAGCTGGCAGTATTGTATTGGTCCGCTGATCATTGTCCAAATACATGGATCACTTTCACATCTACATGTCTCTGTCATTCCTGCCTTTCTGCCTGAAGCACCTACACATTTTTGATGAATTAAATTCTTATAATTTGACTCTTTATTCAAATGAGATAGCAGAATGTATCATTACACTCTGCAAGCAACAAGAAAATATGATTACAGTCAATTACAACAAGAAGGATTTAGGCAAAAAAGCAGCCCTGAGTTCTGCTTCAGCTGCTCAACAAGATCAAGGGCAGCATCTCTGTTCTTGTCCGGTCTTTGCCTCATGGTCATAGAATTATTCCTCTAGCACCATGTAGCATACCCTCATTTAAAAAGGAAGAAAAATAGTGGGAAGGTACAAGCCTTTTTACCCATTGACCACTAGTACAAAAGGTTTTTCCAGAATTCCCCTTCAGAAGAATTATACTAACATCTCATTGGCCAGAACCTTGTCACATGACCATTCCTGAATCTACCTACTGAGAAGTACATAGCTTTCTGGCCTATGTGTTAGAAGTACATAAAGTAAAAGGTTGTTCAGAATAGTTTGGGATGGATTTATCTATAGTGAGATTGTGGCCTATTAAAAGCCCAGGGAGGTGGCAACAATGACATGGTCAGGTCTCTCCTAAGGTGAGGGATCTAATGGATCTTTATAGTGAAAATAACTCTCTCTTATATAACCTCATTCACTAACGTGGATATTTGTGTATAAGTTTTGTCTCAAGTGGAGACTTCTGATACTTTGGCTCATTTTCAGCTTTTTAAATTAATGCCTTATATATGCATCATACTTTTCCAAACATTTCACATTTATTGTCATATTTACCCTCTTACGAATTTTAGTACACAAAATATTTTTCCAGCATCACGGAAATGAAAGCTGAAACAGAAGGAGCTTGTGTTCAAGCAACTATTACCGGCTGGGGCTTGAATCTAGAAATTGTTGCTATAGTGTCTATATTATAATTTTGGTGAGGACAATATGTTTAAAAAGACACACAAGAGAAAGATTGTTAGGACAGAGCCTAAGATGTGTTACAATTTGGAGTGTACAGACTAAATAAATAATTCATTGAGAGAAATCCAAAGTGTATTCTATGTAGGTGACAGCATGAAATCTTTTTTTTCCCTCTTGTTTCTCAGAGAACCTCAGCCAACAAGTCTTCAGGTGCTCCTTCCCATAGCAGATGGTCCGGTTCACAGCCGCATCAGGTAATATGCTCTTTATAAGAAGCTTGACTTATTTGTTTTCCTTGAAGTATAATTATACTTAAAATTACTTTTTCACTGGATAAGTATGGAAACTGCTGGGCTCTTGTCTGTTCTCCCTTTACTCAAGGCCCCCCTCGAGAATGGGCTGTGCATCCCTCGTTGGTTATTTCTCTCCTCTTCACTGGCTTCAGAGCTTGTGACGAAGGCAGCGAGCTTGGAAAATGCTCAGGCTTCACTTCTAAAGTCCTTCCCAGTGAACAGCGTAGATAAATCAACCTAGCAATTATTGGAAATGTTGTTTGCTTTGTTTTTCCTCAGCAAACATTGTGCCTCTGTGTCTTTCTCTCCAGGAAACTATGTGCACACTCATGTGTGTGTACACTCATATGTAGGGTAGAATGTCTCTGTAAGTTTATACATCAATATATCCAGAAAGGGTCCTAGTGTTAGAAAGAATTTCTTCTGCATCTTGTTATTCAGGTGATTAAGAACCCTATTCCATCAATAAAACTGTATATTATTTTCCTTATTAGGGGAAGTTAAGCCAGGAGTGATGATGTTATATGCTTGTGCACAATATAACAGGATCTTTCCTGTTACCACACAGTTTTTTGTTTTTTTTTGGTTTTTCTCCAGTACCGGGAACCGAACTCATGACCTTGTGCTTGCCAGGCAGGCGCTTTTGCCGCTGAGCTAAATCCCCAGCCCCAGCATGCAGTTTTTAATAGGTGAAGGTTCTGTGACCATACCAGCTTCTGGGTGGTTCTGTCCTCTGTCCTTTGAAACAGCACATAGTGAGAATTCTACCTTTGGATAAAAAGCTGAAAAGGACAATCATTCAGATTCCCTACCAGTTATGTGACCAAGAAAAGATGAACTCCTGTTTGTCTTTTGAATTATTAGGTAGAACTCTTTCTTAGACTTTTCAGGTCACATTGGCTTCTGCTGTGATGGTTAGAGAGGTGTGTTATAAATAATTAAAATCAAAATAACCCCCCCCTTCATTGCATGGACTTTCTGTGAAATTTAGTGTTGGTGCTAACTTACTCTGACATCAACAGTATATGAGAATTTTTTGTATATAACATTTCACTCGCTGTCTGTTTTTTTTCAATTACAAGCTAATATTTTAATAAGGTAATATAAAGGCTATTGAGAACAAATAATTCTTTGGTTACAAAATACTTTACCACAGCTCCTATTTTTTAATACTGAACAGGTTGGTGAAGGGTGACAGTTGAGGTGATGGTCCTGCTTCCATCTGCAATGACTTTGTGTGGGTACTGTAGTTGTAATAAATTTGAAAGTATATATGACTTCATGAATGTGGTCTGTGAAGGGGTGTTTTGAAAGGGGTGAGGTATGGATACAGATTACTTTGAACATCCACATTCCTTTTACTTTCTGCCCAATAGCCATGGCCTGAAGATGCACAACTGAAAATGAATGAACATTTATGAGATCTGTTCTTAAGTTTTCTAGGGAAAGAATTGAGCAAGTCAGTACCCACACCTTTATGCACACCCTCAAAAAGTTTTTGAAGATATTCTGATCTAGCCTTCACAACTGAAGAAAGAGAAACCTGGAGATTAGTATTGTCCATGGTTATATGAATTTAGTTGTTCTAAGATCCTCTGTTCTTCCCCAGAACTCATTAGATTTTATAAGTCAGTAAGATCCTTTTGGAAAATTTCCCAGTGAGGTAATCTAATGTAATTCTGTGAATCTGTGCAGCTCCTGGGAAACTTGGTGCATGAGGCAATTAAGTGAGAAAAGTGAAGACAGGGCAGTATTTGGGGCAGTCCTTCACTATGAGAAAATGTCCTTTTAGTTTTCTGACTTTGAAATGACCTTACAGTATGAAACCTTGAAATTTTTAGGTAGGATTTATATAGTTTTAATATCTTAAGGCAAATTAAACTATTGAACCATATATATGTGTATGATCCCAGTGATTTTTCTTTGAGTATTTACAGACCTACGTGTCTAAGATTGGAAGAACTAACACAAGTGTATCTAATTTTTATCTGTCATGTGGTAGAAGAAATGTGATGATGTTGGAAGGACCTCTAACTTTAGCAGTGTCTTTCAAATAGGGGAACATAACTGTGTGACAATTCTAAATGGTACCCTGCTAAAAGCTAATCAGGTATTATTTCTTTTGTGCTGAGGGGTGCCTTTGAAAGTGGTCATGCGGTTTTCTACAGCCCACAGTTTTCCTTGGCAGTTGCCTTTAGTGCGGGACATTTGCTCCTCTGTGTTCAGATCCACTGCGTGATGTCCGCCTCTTCTCCAGGATCCCTTCCTGACTGATTCTCAAGTAGGTTCTTCCAGTGGGAACGCTGGTGGGAATTAGGAAACTCCGAATATTTCTGTCCCTCTCTGTCTACTTTGGACAGCACCTTTCTGTGCTCTGAGCCTCTAGGTGGATCCAGCATCCACAAAGCAGCACTTTCCTGGCTTCTGTTTGCCATCGCCTTTGTGCCCTGGGCCCTAGGAGGTACCAGCTTCCCTCACCTTTCCAGCTGACCTTCTGGCTCTCTCAATACGCTTGTGACTATTTCCCTATATTAACTTTCTTCACTTGGACTGCTTGGCATGGACTCCAGTTGCCCTTAAATTTGGGTAAACTGTTTTCTCATTGCTGTGGTATGATGTACTTTATTCTTTTGATCAAAGAGTGGCTTTTTATTTCAGAAATATTATATGAATGTTTACAGAATCTTTAGCTTTGCAGTTGCTGAAAACTCCAAGACTCATTCTCCCAAGCTGTCCTGGTGGGTGGTAATCCTTTTACACCCCTACCCCACACAGAATAATTATCCCTCTACTTTGTTACTCCTGCTCTAATCCTTCCCTTTTAAATTTGTGTTTATTGTAAAAACCTTTGTCTTTTGTGTTTGCGGTATAATAGGCTTATCAGCTTCAGTCTTTGAAAATACCTACACAAATTCTCAGCCTAAGGTTGAAAGTACAAAACTGCCAACTCAATCCAGTATTCCAGCTCCTAGTCTTCCACTGATTTTTTGCATCAGTGGTATATATTTTTTAAATGGATCATGACTTTATGTTTACTTGTGTCCAGGTGGTTCTTATCCTATTCATTTTCTCTATATGTAAGTCTCAGGTATACTGAAACACAGACATAGTAATAAATAAGTCAGCAAACAGGCAGATCTCTGCTTAGTTATAGAAGTATGCTCACATAAGGATGAACATAATTACCATTACTACATAATAATTATCTTCAAAGCTAATATTTATTGAATGTTTACTATATGGTATCTGCTAATTTCTTTACATGTATCACCTCATTTAGTCTTTTAAATATCTCTATGATAAAGATGTAATACATTACAGATAAAAGAACAGATAGCCTGAATATTTAATTGACTTGCCCAATGACACAAGGGTTAGTTTTGTGAGATTCCAGTATTCTCTTCTTTTAACTAATATCAATATTAATGCTATAAAAGTTGAAAAGTAATTTAAAGCCACTGGAAAAGAAACTTTTTTTTGCCTTTTTGAGACAGAGCTTTGCTATGCAGTTCAGGCTAGGCTTGAGCTCACTTTGTAGCCCAGGCTGGTCTGGAACTTACAATGATCCTCCTGCCTCAGTTTCCCAGGTGCTGGGATTTCAGGTGTGCACCACCATGCGTGGCAAAGAAAACCATTTTAACCAATAATTATATTTTGAACTGACACAATATGTTTTTTCTGTAGGCACTACTTCTCCTCTTAAATAAATTTTATAGGACAAATTTTCCTTGGGTTTCATTTCTACCTGTCATATTGTGATTGTGATTATGATTGTGAATGTGACTGTCATATTGTGGTTATTAAAAACAGCTGATGACCATTGGAATGTACGCTGGCCTAGCTGCACACCATTTTCACAACATAGATTTTAATACATCTATTTGTAAGTCTGATTATGAAATGCAGTCTTTTGTGCTTTACTTGGAATAACTTGAAAATATTTGCAAGAAAATGCTTTTTTCTTCTATTGCTTGGCAGTTTGTAAGGAACATACAATGATAAAGCAATCAAGGTTTATATGCTCACAAATACCTGTACCAAATAAAACAGTCATTATGCATAAATGAAGCAGACAAGGGAGAATAGTAACTGGCTGACTTGTAGCTTCAAATCTGAAACATACAATGGCAAACTGAAATTGTGATGGGCTTTCTACGCATATTATATGCATATTGCCTTCAGAGAAGTTCCTTAGTTTCCTCCATATCTTTCTTCTCATATTCAGAAATTTCTTATGAATAATAAATAGATTGTCATTTTATGCTTTAAAAATGGAAAGCTTTTTCTTGCAGACCTGGGCACCAATCGAAGCTTTGTGTTTGTAAAACCCTCAGTGAAAAATTGGTCAATAGCGGTCAGTGGATTGATACACTATTCTTGAGCCACTCAATAAACTTTGTGGTTAGAATAGTAGGTGAAATCTTAAATTTCATGCCACTAAAAAGTGTAAAACAGTTCATATTTTTCCACAAAAATATAATGTGTTCAAGTGTAATAACTGACTCAAGAAAATTCAATTAGGTAGTCTAGTTGTACTACCTTCTCATAGCAGATAGCACTGACAATTCAAAACTGATGGAAGAAGTTTTAGGAATGACACCCTCCTATAATGACTGAGTGAATGGGTTTGACACATTTGCCTGTTTCATCATACCAGCTCTCAGTATTCATCCCCTCAAGGTGATAATGGATATAATGCACACATTGCAGTAAAAGATACTTTGCTCTTAATCTTCCTCAAACTACTCCCCCTTACTTCCAGCACACCTGTCCCATTGTTCTTGCCACTTCCTGAAGCAGTGCTAGACATCATTCTTCATGATTTTCTGTAGTTGTGATATCATGGCTGTCTCAATTTCTTGAAATGATTCAAAATGTATATCTCTTATGGTCTCTCTTACTTTGGAAATGAGCCAGAGTTGCGTAGTACTAGCTCTAGTAAATAAAGAAGGTGAGGACGTATCATAATATTTTACAAGCCTATATTTCCATTCAATGGCAGCCACCACATTCATTATAATTTTTATCACACGCTATAAAGATGCTAGGAGAGGATTTCCAGAAATGCTACAGAAGTTGACAAGAATGGTGGGATAAATCTGTTTGAAGTGATGGAGAACATTTTTTTGGAGGGATTTTTTTCTGCAGTAAATTTTTATTACTCCTTGTATATGATTATATATATAAAGATCCCTAGTACTCTTCGTTATATTTAAGAACGGAAAAATGGAATGCTCTTCACTGAAGTTGACATCAGAGCATTGTAATTAGAGTAATCTGGGAAAATCTGAAATAATAATCTTAGGCATACATAAACTATTCCTATTTACAGTTTTTTAGGGAAGGATGAAAGTGAGCAAAAGCCAATTTGTCATAATATGAAATCTTAATAAATGTAGACTCACATTTGAAAATGAACTATTAGAGAGTTGGAAATTAGGGTCTGCTTTCATAATACATGTCTCCAACGATGGCATCTTCATAGATCCTGTCTCCCAGTATTCATACCTCTGTGCACTTTCCTCTGTGGACCTCATTTAACCCCACGACTCACATTTGACCAGTAAAATGGGTGTAAATGGCAATGCAGGACTTATGAGGGTAGCTGCTAAGTAGCCTTGTAGTTTGGCCCTTGTGGTCTGTAGTACTCACTCTTGGAAGAGCTATGTGCCATGTAGATGCCCAGCTATATTGAGAATATCATGCTGTGTGGAAGCTGAAGCTAGCATTAGAAAGAAATTATGCAGACTGTAAAGGATCCCTGGATAGTTGTTTCTCACACTGTAGCAGAGGTGTTGGACACATGAACGAGAAGACACCTTCAGATCAGCCCCAGATGCTCTCTGCAGCTCCATAAAGACCCCAAGTGGAGCCACTAGGCTGAGCCTGGCTGGTAGTTTTGTTAAGCAGAATGAGGTAACTGAAAGAATGGCTCATCTTCATACTAACAACTAGGAATATAGGTGCATGGGCAGTTAAAGGTCAGCTATGGTGATTTGAATGAATTGTTAATATCTATTTGTATTAACCGTGCCTCTCCTATGAATGCAAATACATTTTAGTGTTTGATAAAGTTAGAAATTTTACCCCCCGGTCATCTTTTCATTATTACTCTGCTGAACAAATATTTTCAGACACATCAATGCCATTTTAAGTCTCATTTAGTATTCACTCAAATTCTAGGACCCAGGAGCACAGAAATCATTTCCAATGCTTTTTAAAAATAGTATTGACCAAAGGAGTGGTTGCAGTATACGAAGCTAATAATGCTCATCAAATATTGCATTTGGTTCTTGGATTGCTCAAGCTCTTAAGATTGTATAACAAAAATTGGCCAATGAAGTATTAATGGCAGTGATATGACTTTTAAGCTGAGACAATAGAAAGCCAACTTGTAATTTCCTGGGTGTTATTGACTATATAGGGATAAAAGGAGCTAGAAAACAAAACTATTCTTAAACCATGGACAGTTGATGTTAATTTGTTTCTATATCGTAGTCTTACCTCTTGTGGACTAATGTAGGAGGCTTTAATATTCTAGCAGATCCATGAAAACTACCCCAAGCCATTCAAACTCAAATCTTTCTGAAAATGCATGGTGTGATTTCTATGGAAACAGAGCTTTAAGAGAGAATTTCTGATCTTTACATTTCTATACCTCAGTCTCCCAATCCAGAAACTGTGACAGTACCACTGATTTATTTACTTGAGTAGTTTGAGAACATATGGCAGTCAGCTCATTTTCAAATGCTATCATTAGGCAGGGGATAGTAGAAAATCAAGACAATAAAAACTGGACAGTTATTCTGAACAGTTTGTGGGTCAGGGGAGATGGACGTGGCGTCTGTCTCTGGCTGCTGATTGCTGACATTAGAAACAACAGTGGCTCATTAACTCCATTGCTGTACTGAAGTACGGTCCCTCCTGTGTCACCATTGAGAAGCGTCTTTTATTTTCGTGGCTGTGGTATCTATGGTATCAATGTGCGTGTCTTTGGAGCTTGAAATATAGGTAAAGATTTTGACTTTGATTAATGTAAAACATTTTTAGTTCCATATTTAAAATATAGATTTTTAAGGTAGATAGTTTATCTTTTTAAGTGTGTGTGTGTGTGTGTGCACGTACGTGCATATGAGCATGTGTTTGTGTATAGAAAATCTTTAAGAGAGAAAAACAGTGGAAGTGACGGTCCTGTGATTTTGGATGAGAAAGGCTGAGTATTTTTACCACAGTGTTGTTAAGAACTTGGACAGTGAAGATACACAGAGATAGGTTCACATTCTAGTTCTGTTACTAGCTTGAATTTGGGCATACAAGTGAATATCTGTGGGCGTATTTGTTTATCTGTAAAATGGGAAAAATGATTGTACCTGATTCATATGGTACATGAAATTAAACAGTCAGCAAAGCCACTGACATTTTAGTTTTTTATGTAAAACATGCTGCAATGATAGCTATGTGATTCCACAGCTCATACATGTACGTTAACAAAGAAACTGAACTTCTGTTCTTATGAGTTGTGGTTTGAACCATTGCTCATGTTCATAAGACTAATGCTTCCCTATAGAGGGGCAGACGTTGCGATGGAATCAATTTATTCACCAAAGTGAAGATGATTTCTTTTCACTTAGGTCAAATTACCTTGATAATTAGTATGAAGTCATTTTAAGTCTGTCCCCTTTCCAGACTGCCTCTAGACTAGTGTATGTCTACATAAAAGTCAGCAGTGTTTATCTCTGTAACTGCAATGGGAATGAAAAAATTGGTCATTTTTTAGCTAACTTAAAAGAAAGTTAATTGCTTAGGGGCATCTATAAAAACTACCCCACTCCAATATTTATCCTTTCTAGATAGGACATTAGCAGAACTAGGACACTTCTATCCATGGCCATTGTAACTATCATAAGTTCTAATTCATATAACATAATTTAAAATGAATCTACATCTCAAGGTAAACATAGTATTTTTCTATAAACATCTGAAAGAATTTTCCTTACTTTTGAAATCGTTGGGCAATGAGAACAAATGCAATTTATGAAGGGTATCATTTCTCAGCAATTATTGTGCATACATGAGCATTCTTGCAAAGTGAGAAAAATTGAATCTATAAGTTGTTTTCAAATGCAATGATATTTTATGAATACTAAATTTAAAAGCTGATGAAGTAGCTGGCTTTATGTTTTATGGATTTTTGTGGTCTACATTTTGCAGATCTGGATTTATAGTTTTATTCTCATATTTTGGAGCCAATAAATTTTTTTTCGGCTCTCATTTTTTTGGCAGACATTTAAAAAGGTCACAAGCTCTGAGTACTATGTCTTACTATCCTTCATGAACGAAATAACCTTGCTACAGACCTGTTTGAGCATCTGATTGTAAGCTTACATTTATTCAGAAAAATATTGTTGAAAGTTAAGAGGAATGAATAATGATGAAATAAAACATAGACATTTTGCTATTATTTTTACATTCTTGTCTGCTTTGATGCAAGCCTGTATATCTATGGACCAGATCTATTTTAAAATTTGAACTTTTGGGATTTTAGAAAATTTAAATAGCATATTTCCTATATATTCTGTAGCACTCTTACAGTGGTCTTGAGCAGCATCATTAACTGAACACATTAGCATTTCTGTTGTGAAAGTTATGAATATTCAACAAATGAGAGTAAGTAAACTAAAAGCTTCAAAATAGTTTGGATAAAGTTTTATTTCTAAATCTATTCATGTCAGATAAAGTTTTGCTGCCAAAATGACTTATGAAAAAACTTAAGTTTTTACAACTTTCTGAATTTGGGCATACAGTTGAGGAATTATAGGACCACAACCAGCCCACTGTTCTTTATATTAGATACTTTTACTGAGCGTGAGGTAAGTGGAAATTATCATCCCTGTCTGATGTGCGGCAAAGCAGGCATATAGAGTAAATTCATGGCTTTTTCTAGGTGACAGAATAAGAAAACTGGCAGAATATGAATGGAACCAAAATACCCTGGCCCTTCACCAGGGACTTAGCCACTTCTCTCATGGCCTCATTAGTTATCCGAATAGTTAATTCACTTACATTTTGGCCCTTGCTATGGCTTGGGGGTGTTGAAATCCTGTGGTGGAAATTTAATTCTAAAAGTCAGTGGTTAATAGTATTTGGGTATAGATCCCTTGGAAGGTAATTGCGTGATGAAGGGTTTAACCCATTCATGTATTAGGGAATAATGGATTGACATATATTCCAGGGAGTGCTTGTGTTATAAAAGTGAGCTCTCTCTGGCTAGCTCAACCCTGTCTGGTCATGTGATGCCCTCTAACTGTGTTATGATGTCGCCAGGAAGCCCTTGCTTGATGCGAAGTAGTTACCTGTGCCATGCTCTGGACATCTCAGCCTACAAAAACATGGGTCAAATAAGCTTCTATTCTTTTTTTTTTTATTTTAAAGATAAAAGGAGGGAAACATTAACAGACATACAACAATTTACAACATACCACAAGCACAATATAGACAATACAGAGTTACAAACAAAGTAGTAGGGAACTAACAATAGTGGTTGTATTACATATTGATATCTTCAAAGTGGCTTCTCATGAAAACAGATATAGACATGCAATACTGGTCAACAAGCTTCTATTCTTTACAAACTATTCAGGTCAGAGATTTTACTTACAGAGAGAGAAAAAGGGCTAAGATGGCTGATGATGGCAGCTATTACTCCGTACAAGCAAGGATTGCAACGCTTCTCAATATAGTAGCGTTGTGTGCAGTTTCATTAGCTTTTCGTGCCCTTTGGTACTAGTTGTGCAATTATTCTAAAGAGAAGGTCTAGCACTTATAACTCAAAATATGCATGTGGAATATTTTGGGTATGAACTCAATTTGGTCTTTCTGGTCCTTGCAAGGCTCCCTTTCTCATGGCTGCTTTCCTCTCTTTGCTGTAAAGAACCAAAGCTAGCTTCCTGCTGTATCTCCTCCCGGCTCTTAAAATTTCCTGCTCTGTTTTGCTGGCACCACACATGCTAGGACCCATGGTGCATTTTATTGCTGCAGCTGTTCCACTCGCCTATTTTTGTCAGCACAGAGGTTAGTCTCAGAACTGAAGGCTTAAAATAATTCACCTGGTATAGTCGTCTTGGACGTCTGAAACCTGAGTTATTTTCAAAATACCTAAGAACACTGTAAAGCCTGTTTTATCACTTGTAGTGTGTTTAGCAGAAAGTCAACATAAAAATGCAGATTTTCTTCTTGTGTGCAGACACACATTCATTCCTGTGTTTGTTCATTCAGCAAGCATTTATCCGAACTCTAGTATACTGTCTGCTAGTTCTAAGAAGGTCACATGAAGATCACTGGACAGCTGTCTTTCTGGGAATACTGTGCGAAATAATGCTTCTTAGCACTAGCGTGGCAAAGTCATAAATTAACCTCAGCATTCACAAATTTCCAGTGTAGTAGACCAAAGCAGCATTCAATATTTTACAGCCACACATAAGAGACCAGGCAGGATAGTCAAGTGTTGTGGTTAAAAGCATTGGTGTTAGGTGACACATACCCTGAGTTCAACATTTGGCAAGCAATTTACAAGGCTGGCTGTTTAGGATGTTACCTATACCTGGAGTACATTTGTGGGTTCTTTCCAAATGCTCTAGACTTTTGGTTCTGGTGTCTGTGAAATGAGAGTGATAGTGTTTGCTTCCTGACGGATTCATGGGACCATTAGAGATGCAAATAAGCAGTAGGTTTTTCTCCCATTGCTGTTCTTTGGTATACACTCATATTTCCTCTCTGTCTCTTGATGATCAATTCTATGATATTTCATTGTTATCAGCAATAAAAACAGCAGTATTTTCAGGGACTTAAAAAGTTCCAGTCCAATTTAAATTGAAAAATTTGCATCAACAACCAAAAGAGTAGGAGATCTTTGAAGTACGTGTATGTATGGCAGATGACCGATATCCAGAATGAATTTTTATAACATCTACAAATTAGTATTACTTCTACAAGTAAGCATGAAATGTCTACAAATCTACAAAGCATCTATAACTATGTGTGAAAAAGACAACAACCTGACAAAAAAATGGGCAAAAAAAAAAAAAAAAAAAAAAAAACTTGAACAGACCTTCAGCAAATGAAGATATGGTAGTGGATAATTCGTAAAAGTACATCAATACACTAACAGAAAAATGCAATGTAAAACTACAGCGACGTAGTACTCCACTATATAGGGAAAGAGAAAATGTTTCTTTTACCCATTTAGGTTTAGTGGTTGAGGCCTGTGAATTATACTGGGAAAAAAAGCAGAGTAGTAGAAGGCAGAGTTTATTTTAGATACATAGATACAAACTGCACAGAAAAGAAATACAAGCTCAATGAATTTATTAAGATTTGACAGCTTCCATGCCATCTTAACAGTAGGCAATGGATTACGGAGAAATGAATTGGGGAAGGAAGTGGGGTTTGGGCTTTCAGGAGCAATGCATTGTGGGAAAACAATAAGGGGGAAACTTAGGGACAATGAGGGCTCCTTTAGTAAGATTTGTTTACCTAGGCTCATTTTTAGTGCCACTTATCTTCTGCGATGACAGTTGTATGCTTTCTTTTAGTATGGAAGAAGGAAATAGGAGTAAAGCAAAAGGAGATGCATGCCCTGTTTTAGACATAAAGAGGGAGTTCAGAGAATCCCGTGTCTGCTGTTACTCAGTGGTCTTTATGCCAAAATAAGGTTTGTGTCAAAATAGTATAATTTAGGGTGGTCTGTTGTGATCCTATTTGATAGCTACCAGAATATCTAAAATAAAAAATCACAAAACACTATAAGTTGAAGGGAGTATGGAACAACATGAACTTTCAATCACTGCTAATAGAAATATAAATTGATTTTCTCAAGTGCATGGAAAATTCATGTCAATATCCACTGAAATTAGACATACATATGCTACAGCCCAGAAAATTTATTTATAGGCTTATAAACAACAGACATGCATACATATGCTCATGAACTGAAGGCTTTGGAATGTTTACAGAAGTGCTGTCTGTAGTAACCTCTGTTGGGGTTCAGAAGAAGATACATCAAAGTTTGGTGCTTTGGCATGCTGTGTACTTTGAACTGAAGGGAAACTAAAAAGCTTTAGAAGCAGCCTCAGAACCAAATTCTTTCCAACCTCCTGTCTCTGCCCCCAGGCACAGGGTGGAAATTTCTTTCTGACATGAATTCATCTGAAGCTCCTCCAAAAGGGACAAAATTGCCTTAGATCCCCTCTCTGAAATTACAAGCAAGATAAGAGTAGACTTCTATCATCGCAGGAAGGAAGGCTGAGGAATATCAACATATCTAGATAGACTTTGTCACAAGCTACTGTTTGTTCTTTGATTCTATTCAATTTTTAAAGAGAATAATTTACAAATCTTTGTCTATTCTTTGGACCTATTCACCTTCCTTAAAACTCACTTGTTATCTTTCCAATTGCCTACATTCCCTCATCTCTCTCTCAGCTAACAGGAGTGTATATGCTTCTGAACCTTGTTCAGTTATTGGGCACTTACTTTTTGTTATACCCATGCACACTTATATGTCTTTTCTCCTCTCAGTCCATCTATTGCCAGTTTCATTCAGCATATATCAAGTGTCGAAACTTCAGAAGGGGGGGGACATACTTCTTTCACTTCTACAACTCAAACTAAAAACTGTTCTATACCAACACCATCAGATAGTCTGTCACAGTGCAAATCATTGTTCCTCAATGCAAGGCAGAGATGTGCATAAATGTCATAAGAAAAATGTTGAATGAAAGAAACCCCTCCCCAGAAGACTAGGTATTCTTTGATTCCATTTACATGAAGTACAGAATGGAAAAAAATCTAATCTACACTGGGAAATTTTATGTTTGGGGAGAGAATGATTGGATACCTCCATAAAGGAAGCTGTGTGTTGTTTCTTAGTTAAGAAGCTGGTGTATTCCATTAGGAAAACTTTGCAAAGCATACGTTTATGATATGTGCACTTTCCCATGTGTTGCATGTCAGTAAAATTATCTTATTTTCCACTGAAGTGATGATCTGTGGGGTTCTTTCATTTTCCTGAAGCTAACTTCTCCACCTCTGTCCATATCACCTCCTTATTTTTTTAACATTCCCATTATTGTGACCACATCCCTCAGCTCTGAGTCTATAATACAGACCAGGAAGGAGACCTACACTACAGTAAGGTTACTGCACATTCCCTTCCTCTCATCCTTCGCTTCTCGCTCAGGCATAGTTCTTTCTGTGCCTCCAATGCCTGGCCCAAAAAGCCTATTCAAGGACACTTGAAGCAAAAGGCCTTTTGGGAGCATGTGCTAAAAATTAGATTATTTCTCTTCAGCACCTTCTGGGCAAGTGTTCACCTAGACAAGATATTCAGGGACCACTGTCTTCTGTGATCAAGAGATATAAAATGGCTGTCTAACACATAGGATACTAAAAGTTAAGGTAAAGAAATATCTAATATCTTTATGCTAGCTGCATCTCTTGGTTCCTTAAAATTGGAATGAGACTGATGTTAACACTGGGGTCATCAGAATTTTAAAAGCCCAAATTTCTTGAATGTGTTCTGTTATCTGTGTCCTGTTAAGCAGAAATGGGAATTTTGCTTCCGTACTTTGTGGTTGACACAAATGTGGGACTTTTCCTTGATTTTCCCTCCAAAGGAACTACAAATAAAGAACTTGCATTAAATTTTTTTAATAATCATAAGAAGGCTTGCATTCAGTACCAGCAAGGCACATCAAGCACATCCTGATAATATTCTATTTAATTTTGTTTTACTAGTACCATCATTATGTGATTCTACAGCTTCATATTTGGGGGTTCTTCTGTTTGTCTCATGATAATTTTATTATTTATCTTCATGGTTTTGGTTTCTACCAACCCATGTGCCCACAGACTTGCATAACTCTTACCTTAGCAATATTATTTTTCCCAAAGAAAAATATTGTCTTCTTTAAGTAGAGTCCAAGGAGTCACTCTTTGTAGTAAATTATTGATATTCATTACCTAGGACAGTAGCCAAACTCAACTGGGAGTCTATTTCGTTGATCCCTGCTTAACTTCATTTTCCAAAGCAGTGACTTCACAAGACAGCCACACAGGGAAACAGAGAAGCTGCATTTGACCGAACAATTCCTGGCCCACAGTTTCTCCGTGATTGTTGTAAAACCACTATAGGATTGAGGACTGAAGTCTCAAAAAATTTATTCAAGTGTGTGAGGCAGAATCTCTTCTGTGTCTTTTCATGTCTGCTGAGGAGGGCACTCGTGTCTTTAAATTCCAACTTGCTTCTTCCTGAAATGGCTTCTCAGATACTTTTCTTTTTCTAAAAATATTTTTGTTCATTCTTTGGATTTTTTTTTTTCCACCCTGAGCTTTGTGAAACTAGGTACAGAAATTAATCACTGTCTACTATGATATCTTCTGGCACTTTAAATCTCTAACAAAGCAATATTTCAAAGTAGTATAATTTAGTTTGTGTGACTCCTACTCTATTACGCATAAATTCTTTGAAAACTGCTTGGGTTTGTTCTGAAGCAATGTGTTTTATTTTCTTTTTTGCTCCCTCCCTCCTTTTCTTTTCTCTTCTCTTCCTTCCTTCTTTCCTTTTCTCTCTCCTTCCTTTCTTCTTTCCTTTTCTCTCCTTCCTGTCTTCCTCCCTTTCTCCCTCCCTCCTTCCCTCCATCCCTCCCTTCTTCCCTCCATCCCTCCCTTCCATCCTCCTTCCTTCCCTCATTTTCTTCCTTCATTCCTTTCTTCCTTCCTTCCTTCTTTCCTTCCTTCCTTCCTTCCTTCATTTTACCGGGGATTGCAACTAGGGCCATCTCATTGAGTTAGGTCCCCACCCCATCCCCCTTTTCAAAAAATCTCAGTCAGGGTTCTGCTAATTTGCCCAGGCTGGACTTGAACATGCTATCCTCTTGCCTCAGCCTCCCAGAATGCTGGAATTAGAGTTCTGCCATCACAACTAGCTAGCAGTATTTTTGTCAATTTGATTGATGAATAAAAGGATGGTGTCAGAATAGTAAGAAGTTGTATTGATTCATATGTGAGTTTGCCCAGTATATTAATCTTTGAAATGATCAGATTTAAACATTCTTATAGTTAAAGAGGAGAATTGAACAACATATAAAGATCTTTCTCTTTTTTTTTTTTGTCTTTTTGAGACAGAGTCTCACTATGCAGTTTGGGCTGGCCTTGAAGTCACTTTGCAGACCAGGGTGGCCTTGAACTCACAATGATCCTCCTGTCTCAGCCTTCCAGGTGCTGGGATTACAGGCGTGTGCCACCACACCTGGCATATATAAAGATCTTAAGAAAAAAATGTAAAATGCTGTCAATGAGCCTGCCTTAGTGAAAGGAATGGTGGTCGATAGAGTGGCCTCAAGACTACTAACTTTCCATGGTGTGACGTTACTGGGAGAGTCTACAAGTATAAGCGCAGGTGCTGTACAAATACTTTGCCCTGCATTTTTTAAAAAAACAAAGGATATAAATGGGTACTATTCAATTGTAGTCTTAATTTACAAGAAATTGACATCTATTCATAGCAAGTATCTCAGAGACTCTCCATCTCTGAGAGGAACACAAACTTCATGGTATGTAGCTCACACAAGCTTATAGGTTACAACTGTAAAAATTTAACAGACTTAGCATTTTTAGACCATCACCATTTGCTAAAGTCTAGTTCCAAGGTTTCAGAGTTCAATTGGCTTGCTTCAATCCTATTTTTTACCATGAAACCGCTAGCTTTTACGTTTAGGATGCAAGATTTTTTAGTAATGTACATTTGCCATTGCAGCAGAAATGCATATATCTGAAATTCCCAACAAAAATAAAGTCATTAAAATATCTGCTAAATGGAAGGAATTATAACTGTGAGTGTACTATCCCTTGAACTTTTGTCTAACAGTCTTTTAGTTATAGCTAAGCTCAATTTCATTCTGAATCTGCCTTGACACTCCCAATTTCTTTGTGAAATCAGTGATTTCTATCTATCTTAATGTCTTACTTTTATTGCCCTAGTACAAACTTAATTTTTACCTGAAGGTCTGTGCATCCCATATGGATAGACTGGGTACTGCTGGCCTATGTGCTCAGTAGGCTTCCACAAATGCAGGGGGTTATATGAATGAACTGATACTGAATAAATGTTTGCATCACTTCCCAACCTATCATCTCCCAAGAGAAGGATGGAATGAATGCCCCCGAAGGAACTCTTAAAATGAAAAGAAAAGATATGTTGCTGCCAAACTGATTTGTCACAATACCTGTTGGCCTAAATATTTTCAACTCTGATAATTACCTAATTTTAAAATTACATGAACTGAATATCAGTAATATGCAAATAATGTCATTGGGCAGAATGTACACAGTGAATGCCTCTTGGGGAAAATATTTTACCTCTATCTCTCACGTATATAGATTATTTCTTCCTATTATAAGTATATATTTTAATTTTAGTATTTAAGTGAGTTGGGAAAGAGAAAAATCAGGGCTTTGCCTGGGCCATCTGATCATTGTGTGCTGGGCCTGGCAACGTGTGATTGTCTAATTTGATTTTATTCCCAAGGTAGCTGTGGGAGGACGGTGGATCCTGATTTTGCAGATGGAGTGAGGAGGCAAAAATTGGTTAGGAAAATGACCACATTTACAACACATTTAAGCAAAGTTTTTTTTTTTTTTTTTTACCCCCTTTGGCTCTTTCAAATCCTTCTATTAAAGCGTCTATTTTCACATTTGAGCAAACTTCAGAATCATCAGTTAGGGACGTATTGCGTACAGACTGTTGTACCTTCCCCAGACCTTCGGATTTAGTAGCTGTGTAATGAGACGGAGAATTTACATTTCTAGTCAGACACCAGGTGAGGCTGACTTAATCCTGGGGTCACACTCTGAGCCTCTATACACTATCCCACACTACAGAATTTCCAAAGCCATTTCAATTATACGCCTTGGCCTGCTGTGTGGCATGCTCCTCCTCTGGCGGTGTGTATCTGCAGGGAGCAAGGTGGGTTGCCTGGGGGTGCTGAAAGCTACGGAGCAAGCTCAGAACTTCCAGGAGTGTCAGCTTTACTTGGTGGTAAGTAGTTTGACATGCTATTTTTTTTATTAAAACAAACATACAGCTGCACTATGGAGTAGAATATCAATTCACTTGGATTTATAAGATAAAAATTTTGATTTCAAAGGAAGTTTGCCCTAATGGTGAACTGCTTCAGGCTATGCTTCAAGTCTCAGAGGGAAGCTCTTTGCACTGCTTTGGCAGTAAGCAGATTTAGCTGGGAGGGAGAAAAATGTTATTTTGCATGGATATTAATACTTTCTTAAGCTAAGAGAGCCTGTCTTTTGGCACCAGTTCTGGTTTCCTCCTTGAACTGAGAGTGTCCCTCAGGGTTAGCCTTTAGAAAGAGGCACATGGTCCTTCTTCTTAGGATATATAGAAACTGTACTATTAGAGGTAACGTTTTCTGTTGAATGCTACAAAGTTCAAAGTTTCTTAAAAAAAAAAAGAAATTAAGTATATTTTAAATCTGTTGTCTTCATGGAAGCAAGAGGACTCTGAAGTCAGTTTGGGAGCATTTCTTCCTTCACTCCAGGTCCTAGAAATTATTGAGATTTATTGCATAGTTATAGGGTATGCACTTGTATGAACATACACTCTCTCTGTCTCTCTCAAATGCAGTCCAACTTTCCAATATACAATGATTTCTAAATCAGGTGCACATTGTCCTGGATTATATTGTTGTTCAGTGATTGGTCCTGTTCTTTTTATATCAAGCATGAGCACAAGGTCCTTGCTTCAGTCTCTAATCTATGGCCCTCAGGCACCTCTTATGAATTACCTGCGCTAGAGGAGAGGATGGCAAACTGCAGCCTGCACACCAAATCTGCCTGCTATCTATTTTTATG
Source organism: Chinchilla lanigera (assembly GCF_000276665.1). Lineage (NCBI taxonomy): Eukaryota > Metazoa > Chordata > Mammalia > Rodentia > Chinchillidae > Chinchilla > Chinchilla lanigera. The sequence continues at coordinate 20,355,848 of NW_004955430.1, forward strand.
GGGCTCACAATCTAAGAAAGTCTTTAGGTTTTTTAAATTATAATAATTAAAAAACTAATAAAACAACATGAAGACAAAATCAAAACAACACAAAAACAAATAATGACCTCAAAACAAAATGATAGGAATTAATAGTGGTTGCTACATTACGAAGTTGCTCAGTCCACCACATGTAAGAATGTAAGATTGATCAAACAATCAAAGATAGTAAAGGTCTGAAAAATAATTTAAAAGAAGAATGTTTTGCAACACATGAAAGTCATAAGAAACTCAGATATTTTACAAGACATTCCTTTACTATAAGTAATATTTTATTGGGTCACAACCATACTCATTCAGTTTGTGTTTTTTTTTTTTTTTTTTTTTTTTTTGGTCTTTTTGAGACAGGGTTTTGCTCTGCAGTTCAGGCTAGCCTTGAATTCAATTTGTAGTCCAGGCTGGCCTTGACCTCACAGCGATCCTCCTGCCTCAGCCTCCCAAGCTCTGGGATTGCAGATGTGCACCACCACACCCAGCCTTCAGTTTCTTTTTACCTAAATATCTATGGGCTGCTTTCATGCTACTAAGTTAGAGCTGAATAGTTATGTCCCAGACCTTGTAATCAGCAAAGCAAAAAATTAGTTATTCTCTAGCCTCTTCCATAAAAGGTTTATAAATCCTGCTCCAGACTTTGTAATATGAGGTGCATTTCTGGCTGCAGGTGCAGAAGCAAATCTGTTCCACCTGCAGAATAGCCTCTCCCAGCCATTGTCCTCTGTATTAGTCACTTTTCCTTCTCTAGTACAAAATCCAACACCCACAAGTCAGAGGAGGATACGTTTATTTGGCTTATGTTTTCCAGTAGGTTCAGCCCAAAGTTGGGGGGCTCCAAGGCAGAAACAGCATGGTGGCAGGGGTAACAGAGGAAAAACTCCTCATCTCAGGAGCTGGAACACAGAGAAGCACTGGCAAGGAACCACATATAGGAACCAAGGCCACCCGTCCATGAGCAACCCAGGCACATCCAGCAGGGTACTTTCCTACTCTTTCAGGTGTTTCTGACTCCAATGAAGCAGACACATCAGAATTAATGGTTACAGCTTTCTCCAAAGCAAACTTCAGTAGCTAGTAGTTGGCTGAATTCCCAGTAGCTCTTTGCAACAAAAACAACATTAATGTTGTAGTCAGGGTTCACAGGGAAAAGATTCAACAGAAGACACATAATTTATAGGATTATTTTATAATATTCACCCAAAGAGTCAAATGCAGAAGCATGCAAGAGATGTGTCCGTGCACTAGAGACCTAAAGAATCCAGCTAAGGGCCTGAATCCCTTGGCAGTGTCCTGCACAAGTCCAGTTGAAAACCTGCAGACCATAACAATGTCTCATGCAGCTCTATATCAAGGATCTGCACCGGGAAGGCCCACAGGTCAGTAGTGCAAGCTAGAAAGTCTGTGCCAGTGGGATGAAGGATCTGTGCTAGCAGGCTGAGGGATCTGCAGTAGAGCCAGGAAGTGATACTTGAGGTAAGGACCAGAGCTCCCTCAAAAAGAACCACAGCCACCCTCAGTGACAGTGAGGACCCGAGCTCCTCCAATGATGAGAACAGCTGAGTTTCTATCAGGAAATCTAGAGTGACAAGCTTCTAGAAGAGAATCAACAGCACAGCATCATCCCCTCCAGTTCTCCTTTTATGCTGTTGGCAACAGTGCTCGGTGAGCTTTCTACACCCAGGACCACGCCGATTCAGTTCACCTGGGCGTTTCAAGTTGACCATCAGTTAATCTGCCACATGTGCCTCTAAAATGGGAATCCAGTCCCCAAACTCAGGGCTTTTAGATGTAAGAGACAAATAATTTTTAGTTTTCATACCAATATTTCTAAAAATCCTTAATTAAATGTCAGTAATTTTTCTTGCTCTAGTTAGAAAAGCTTTTGCAAGGCAAGACTTTGAAAAACCTACTGATGTATCTGAGGTTTGCCCTTTATCCACTGATACAGAGGAAAATACAGAGGAAAGTAAGAAATAAAGAGCTATGTGAATTTCCCTACATGATTATGCTTGTACTGGTATCACCTTTTGACTTTTTCTACCTCCGGGGAAAAAGTCTCACCCACTCACTTGCAAATGCTCATCTCCTTTCTGTATTCTTCCCAGGTAGCAGAGCCTCACCAGGGTCTGCCTGAAGCTCATTTATTATTGGAGGGGTTCCAGGGAGCGGGAGAGACTAGGGAGAGGAAATCAGGAATGCAGGGAAAAGTCAGGCAAGGGTTGATCCTTTTTCAGGATTTTTTTTTTTTTTGAAAGGGGAAAGGTTTATTTATTTATGTTTTTACATTTTTTGAGGAAAAAACAGCTTTGAGATAATTTACATACTATTAAATTCTCTCATTTAAAGTAAAGATTTCAGCAGTTTTTTATATATTGAGCTGTGCAACCATCACTGTAATCAAATTTCAGAATATTTTCATAATCTGTAGGACAACTCCATACCTGTGAAGTCATGTCCTATCCTCCAACCCCAGCCTTCTGGACAATGCTAGCCACACATGCACTTTCAGCCTCTGTGAATTTGTGTATTCTAGATATTTTGTGTGAGTGGAATGATACTAGACTGTTTTTTTCTGCTTAGCATGTTTTAAAGTTTCTTCTATGGTGAAGTGTGTGGCAGGGTTTTACATATTTTTCTGGCCATATGACATCACTGTGTATGAATAAACTGTACTTTATTTATTCAGTCACAACTGAGTTCTTTCTGTACTTTGGCTTTTATAAACTATGCTTTGGTTTTGTATGAATATACATTTTGTGATTCCATTGAAATATACCCAGGAATGGAGTTGCTGGATCATATGATAAGTTAATATTTCTAACTAGCAATGTTTGAAAGTTTCAATTTCTCTACACCTTCATCAACACTTGTTGTTATTTATCTTTTTTAAAATTTTAGCTATTTTGGTTAGGATCACCTTGAGTTGTCTTTCCCTTGTGAGTTGTATTGATCATCTTTCTGTGTGCTTATTTCCTGTTTGTGTGTCTTTGGAGAAATGTCTTTTCAGATCTTTTACTCATTTTTAATTGGGCTGTGTTTTTATTATTGTTAGAGTGTTTTGGATATTTTAGATGCAAGTACCTTATCAGTTATGTAACTTTCAAATATTTCTTCCCATTTTGTGTATTGCCTTTTCACTTTCTTGATAATATCCTTTGAAACACTAAAGTTTTAAGTTTTGATAGAGCTGTTTTTACTATTGTCATTTCTGCTTTTTCTATTAAATCTAAGAAGGCTTTGGCTAACACACTCCATGGACATGTACTTGTATATTTTCTTCTAAGAGTTTTATAGTTTTAGCTCTTTCATTTAAGTTTTTCTGTGATCCATTTTGAGTTCCTTTTTTGTGTATGATGTATGAGAAAGGTACTCAACTTTATTCTTTTGCATGTGTACCTCCTGTTATCCCATAACTATTCACAGACATACTGTGCTTTTTCTCATCGAATGGTCTTGGCATCCTTATTAATGATCAACTGACCACAATTAGCTTGATAATTAGTTTTGAAATTGAGAGTGTAAATTGTAGTCATTCATCTTTTTCAAATTTGTTGTGGTTATTCTAGGACTCTCAAATTTTAGGATCTCCCTGCTTATTTATTTTGTAATTTTTTTTTCAAAGAAGCCAACTGGAAATCTGATAGAGATTGTGATGATTCTATAGCTCACTTCAGGTAGTATTGCCATTTTTATATTTACCTGAGTATAGTGACACATGCCTGTACTCTCAGCTACTCAGAAAGTTGAAGCAGGAGGCTTGAAGTGTGGAGCCTATTTTGGGGAACTTTCCAAGGTCTTGTCCCAAATATAAAGTGTTTAAAAAGGAGTAGGGATATAGCTCAGTGGTAGAGCACTTGACTAACATGTGTTAGGCTCTGGGTTCAATTCCTAAGGTGGAAAAAACAAAGCAAAATATAAAAAAAAATACATGGAAGTTCTCAGGCTCATGGTTTTCGGGTGTTTTTAAATTTATTTGGCTTTTCTTTAATTTCTTTGAATGATGGTGTTGTTTTAAAGTGTGAGTTTTGACTTCTTTTGTTAAAATAGTTTATTCCTAAGTATTTTATTCTGTTTGGTGGTACTATATATAGAATTATTGTCTTAATTTCATTATCAAGTTGTTATTTGCTATAGAAATTTAATTATATTTTGTATACTAATATTGTACTTTGTAACCTTGTTGAACTTATTCATTGATTTGAATTATTATTTGAATTATTACCCAATTTCCCTGCAGCTTTGAGGCAGTGTGTAATAGAAGTGGACAAAGTAGACAGCATCATTGTCTTGGGCCCTCTCTCAGGGGAAAAGCTAGCATTTCCTATCAGTAAGTTTGTTTGTTTTCTTGTTTGGTATCTGGAATCAAACTCAGGACCTTGCACTTGCCAGGCGGGCGCTTATGCGGCTGAGCTATATCCCTGGCCAGTCCTATCATTAAGTTTGGGATTACCTGTAGATATTTTATAGGTGTACCTTATCATGTTGAAAAACATTACCTTCTAATCCTTCCTTGTTAAATACTTGAATCATGAAAGGGTCTTGGATTTTTCAAATGCTTTTTTGTGCAACTGTTGGGATGCTGATGTAATCTGTGCCTTTTCTGCATTGATATTGTGAATTATAGTAATTGATTTATAGATGTGAATTCAGTCTCACATTGTTGAGATAAATCCTGCTTGGTCATGTGTTGCAATCTTTTTAACATGCTGCTGGACTTGGTTTCATAGTGGCTTTGTTTTCAAGGCTGTTGTCATCTATATACATAAAAGATAGTCTGAAGATTTTTGTGCTTGTTATGTCTTTTACTGGCTTTGGTATCAGGGTAGTAACTGCTCTTGTAGACTACCTTAGAGAATATTCTCTCTTCTATTTGTTAGAAGAGTTTCTGAAGGAATTTTGCTTACTTAAAGACCTTATAGAATTTACTGCAATCTAGAATAAAGCAATCTGGGAGTTTATAGTCTTTAGCTGATCAGCAAAATGGGCCACTGTGGGTAGACTCTGCCATATTTTTTTGAAAAAGCAAGGGACTGTACTTCAGAATCATGCAGCAATGGGACAGAAGATGGGAGTATTTATGAACCCAGAAGCTTCTCTTCTTGTTCAGTGGTTTCTAATTGTTTCCTTCTTTGTATTGTTTGGTCTTCTGTCTGTGTGTGAATGTCATGTGAGTCCTCAGAAATACAGAGCCAGAGAAGTATCAGGGCAACTGAGACTAGGCGCTGTTGTGTATAGCCCCCTGTCACCCATTGTACAGAGGCTATCCCACCTCCTTATGTGTGCAGGGTCATTTCCAGCTGCTAACATAACTTCCTTCATTTTGTGATACTCTGCCGTCAGGGTGGAGTGTCACATGATCAGGTGATAGTTACAGTTCTAGGTTCAGTAAATTCTAACATAGCAAATACTAAAATTTTAAGGTCAAGAAGACCTATTTTTTAAAAACTAAAAAGGGGAAGTGGTAGTGAATACTGCCTATTTTATATTGCCTGGCTACCTGCCTAGTCAATTCTCCCTTACATGAACATAGCATTATGTTGTATATATCCATTACTTCAAGGCCAAATTCCAAATCACAGTTTCCCAAACTCACTGGGTGTTGTCCCTGAGATGGATCTTATCTGAGACTTCAGTGACCCATTCTTAGATACCATTAGACTGATTCCTTCTGAGTGGTGTGACACATGGTAGACTTAGTGGATGAAGTCATCAAATGCCAATTATTGTAGCTCCATTGCCATAAATTGGGTTTCTTAGCAGTGATTAGTGAGATATAAGGCATTCTATTTGACTTTGGATGGTGGTGCTGAAGAGGGACAGTGTCCAGGAAAGCAATCTGGTATCTAGAGTGGATGTGAATTACAGTATGCAAAATCCTAGCTAGCAGTTGTTTGATAGGTCAGTCAAACAGTAAGTTGGAGGTTTCCATAGGAAATTTTGCCATAATGAAAGTTCAGTGTTCAACTCTACTTTTGGCAGATTGAACTTTTAGAATTTTGGTTGGTATAAAGATTTGCATTCTGTGTGTTCCATGCATATCTTTTGTGAAGGATTTCACAGTAGATGATATAATTCTATGAAACTGGTGAGATATAAACTGGTAAGATATAAGCCAGGACCTTACTGGAATCTAAGAGATAGTCCCTCCACTCTTTATTGCGGCTTGGCAGGGGCAATGCTTTGCATTGCTCTTCAATATGTCTCTGACATCATTAATTCTGTTGGATCATAGGGCCTGATTGGAAGGATAAATCACACCCCACCTTAGAACTGCTGCAGAATCTTCTCTTGTCCTTAAAACTGAAAACTGGCATCTTTCTAAGTCACTTGATGAATGATTTAAAGGAAAATCCCTAAGTGTTGTATGTACCGCCCCTAAAATTCAGAGAGGAGTACCTACTGTTGTACAAAATTTTTTTAGAACTATGAAATACAAGGTGAAATGCCTCATTCTTTACTTAGGAAAGGGTATCCTTGCATGTCACAGAAACTTAGACATCTATCCTGCTCATAGCAATACTAGGGTCTTTTAACCATAGCCACAGATCTTTGCAGGTCAAGACACCTTGGTTGCCACTTTGGCTCTGATTTCCCTCAGAGTTACTTCACCCGTCTTGTCTCTGTCTATTAAGTAATGCTGCATGGTTTTGCTATTGTAGAATCTGATCATCCTTATTGGAACTATAAATTGCAGTTCCGTGTCAGCATCTCCAACTGTTAACTGTATATTGCAGATATAATGTTAGGGAGCTTTATAAAGATGCAGTGGTGGCTTTTGCCAGTGTAACTGCTGGACCAGCAGCTGACCTTATCCATTGAGCTTATCTTTACATCCATCTTAGGGTATATCTTAGTGCTTTTGAAATATCTTAGACTGAATAACTAATAGACAACAGAAATTTATTTATCATAGTTCCAGAGGCTGGAAAACATAAAATAAAGGCGCCAACAGATTAAATGTTAGATGAAGGCCCTCTGGTTCACATATATGGCTTCTCATTGTATCCTTATATATTATGATGGCCAAACAGGCCTTTTCATAAGATCTGGAATCCCATTCAGGAAAGCAGAGCCAACATGACCTAATGATCTCCTAAAGGCACTACCTCTTAACTGTATTGCATTGGAGATTAGGTTTTAACATATATATTTGGAGAAAATATAATCATTCAGACTATATAGCAGGATACCATACAAAGTTTTGATTGTACTAACTATCATAGTACTGGCAAGCCAGTTGAGGATGGTAGCTACATTTTAACTTCATAGGTTGCCTACAGGTGCTTCTTTTTACAGCAAAAATGAACTATATGTTAGGAAACCTTCTGTTTTCAGAACCCTCCAGGAAAGAAGCTTGTGAAGGCATCTACTATTAGAATTACCCACTGTTTCAAGAGGACTTATATCATATACCTTTTGCTTCCCTAGGGGCTAAATCTAAGAGAGAGGGGACCCCTTATTAATTTCTCATTGGTTTTTTCCCTCTTATTTTTCCGAAATCCTTTCTTCTTCCCCAGATGTGAGCTTCTTTAGATCTCATTTGGGATGCTTATGTGAAGCTGTGGCAGCACCTCTGGTAGTCATAAAACCTAGTTTTCTTCTGCTGGATGTATAAGCAACAGAATTCTTCAGTCTCTAGGTAATTAGGTAGAGCCCTTTGACTTGTTTTCGCCAATGGTCTGTGGTTGGATATGATACATGTTGCATTTGACCTAAGGCAGTTATATTAATCTGTGTGGGTAGATATTTATTTTCTCATGCTTGTGGTGTAAAATGCTGGCAAATTCGGTTTCTGATGAGGGCTCTCCTTCTAGGTTGTAAATGGCTACCTTTTCACTGTGTTCTCATGTGACCTTTTCTTTGTATGCAAAAAAGAGGACAAGAGCTCTAGTATCTCTTTCTGTTCTTATAAGGTACACAGCCCATTAAACTAGGGATGCATCCTAATTGCTTCATTTGACTGTAACTAGTTTCTTAATAATCCTAATTCAGAATACCATTGCCTTGGGGTTAGGATTTTAACATGGGAAATTAGAGACTTCACAATTCAACCCCAAAAGGCCATTTTTAAATGGCTTTTCTCTTTTCCTGCCTTGGAAAGCCTGGATGACACATGTATCTGATAGCATGGTGACAGGACCGAAGTAAGTTGGGCCCTGAATCTACTCTCAGGATGGCCTTGGAAAGCCAATGAGAGCACAGGGAGCTTTGAATAAGGAACAGTATGTATTACGTTATGGAGAGCTGGGCTTGCATTTCTGTAGCACAACCTGTCCTATCCCAATTAATACAGGGGAAATACCTCCAGATATGTATATTATCTGCATTTTTTGTTTCATGACTAACTCAGAGTTCTTAAAATCTAGGATGTTTATTTCCACCTTTTTGTACATAAGTGATCCCAGGGGAACAAGACATACCTTCTAAAGTTTCAACTTACTGTTTTGTTATAAATTAGCACTTCCTGTATCTCCTTGGTTTCTCATACTTCCTTTTTGTCTGTCTCACATGCAGAGTATAGTTGAGTTTTGTAGATATTTGTAACTATAAATTTAAAGATATTCAAACATACAGATAGGTACATAGGGATATGTAGATATTAATGAAAACCCCTTCTACCACTTCTATAGACTAATACAATGCCTCTCCTAGGGTGAGTTATGAGAGTTTAAAAACATATCAGTATATTTAATTTAAAATTCATGTGATATTCAGGTTTATTAAATAGTTAAATATTTAATTTCTCAAAATAAGACATTTTCCATGCTCTGTTCTTTAGTTTTACCCTCTAGGTCGCTTTATTTATGTGCTGTTCTCACTATGCTCAGAGCTTTCTCATAGAATAACTAGTGTTGGACAAATGACAGAAAATTCCTTCCCTAAGGAGCTGGAATCTCCAAGCAAGTCATCTGCCACAAGAGGAGGAATAAAGCCAGGGCACCTTGTGTGTGCTGAGGCTATTGTTTCTGGAAAGAGCAGCAGCAGCAAAGGTGTGTTTTTAGACGAGTAACACACAGTTAATGCAATGGTACCATGATTTACCCTGCAAACTGAGATATTTAACAGGAAAACAGGCCATTAGGAAGCCACCTGTGAGTCACTACAGTAGGCATTTTTGTTTTAAGAATGGCATCCACCTTATAGCAGGGAGTGACAAAGAAATGGTTTATCCTTCAGGAGGTCTCCACATGGCTTAAGGCTTAGCCATTTTTTAATACTTTTATGTAGTACCTGAAGGGAGCACAGGAAGACAGAGAAGCAAACACAGTCACTTTGCATCGCCACTAGTGACAATATCACCTTCAGCTGCAGCGCTCCAAGAGATCTCTGAAATTGTGTTTCTAAAATGGTCATTTATTAAAAGCTTAAGGCTCTCCTGATAAATAAACTAGGAGGTTCCATCTTACTCCTCCCAGGGCCTTCAGGAGGCTGCTTATGCCTGCTGTGGGAACAGGAGAGGTGCGGGAGCGTGAGGGGGAGAGTGCAGGAGGTCAGGCTGTGATTCATGTGCGTGAGTAATGATGTGCCAGGCCGGAGACAACTTCATTATCCACGGGCCTCACGTCTATCCATCTGTGGGGAGTGAAAGCTCAAAAGGAAGGAAGAGGAGGACTGGAAAAAGGAGAGGCATGTGGTGGGAAGTGGGTGGCCTCAGGAAATAGGAAAACATGTTTGGATTCTGGGTGCAGCCTTTAGTACTCAACAGATACAGGACAGTTTACTTCACCCGTTAAGCCTCAATCCCCACCCTCCAGTAAAATACGGATAAGAATAGTGCCTTACAGAAAGACTGTTGTATACATTCTAGAAAATAATTTGGATAAAATACTGAGCATAATGCCAGGCAACAAGCACAATAATAACAACCATTCACTTCTGTGAACACTTGCTGAGTACTTTATACATTTTCATACAAAATCTTCTGTTTCCAGCCCAAGAAATCTACAAGATGTTACACTTGCTGTAGGAGAGAAAACTGATGCAAAATGAAGTGTTCTGATTCTTTCAGGGACACAGAGGTAACAGTTTGGGTACCCTAAATGCAAACTAGTTCTTTTAGCTGTAAAGCTGGATTGCCTTGTTCTCCACTACATTTCAGGTGGGATGGATAAACATTCCAGACAGCCAGGCAGCCAATACAATGGAACATACCTATAATCCTGAACTCTGCAAGGTTGAGGCAAAAGAATCACAAATCTGAGCCCAGCTGGGGCAATTTAGTGACTTAATGAGACCGTGTCTCAAGATAAAAACAAAAAAAATAGGGGCTGGGGATTTAGCTCAGCGGCAAAAGCGCCCGCCTGGCAAGCGCAAGGTCGTGAGTTCGGTTCCTGATACCGGAGAAAAACCAAAAAAAAAAAAACAAAACAAAAAAAACCAAAAAAATAAAAAGTCTGTGGACATAGTTCAGTGCAAAGGCCCAGAGCTCAATCCCCAGTTATGTGTTCATGTGCACACCCCTCCCACCCCACACTTGCATATGGCAGCCAGGGAGGACCATTCGCTCAAGAGGAACATTGAAGTAAAAATATATTTTAAAGTCCATATGGTTTGAGGAGTTTAGAAAGACACACCATGGGTTTGTGGCTTTTGAATGATGTCAGTGTAGGCAGATGTATTTGAAACAGTAACTAATACTATTTCAATATATAAGGAAAGATGGTAGAAATGTTTACTAGCTTCTGCAAGTATGCTGAGATTAGCCAAGCAAATACTTCATAGATTCCAAAATGCTAGGCACATTATATGCTCAATGATAATTTTAAGATAGAGATTCTATAATCTCAACCAGTTTTTCTAAGATTGGATATTCCAAGGTACCTTACTTCTCTGGGGTCTGTGTGGTTGTGTAAGTCAATTGGATAAAGTACTTTCTATGAAGGTTGTTTACTTTTAAATACCAATAGGCCAAGGTAGTGCTATAAATGTCACTGAGAAAGTAATAGGTTACCGTGCTGCTTTTAGTGCTATATCAGAGTGTAGAGGGTGACTGGGAGAACAGTTAGTAGCAGTGATCACCAGGCATGGCTCTACCACTCATTAGCTGTGTTTCTATTCATCAATAATTTATTCATTGGATACTGGGTCCACATTTAACTAAGACTCAGTTCTTGTACCAAAGCTAGTAGAAGAAGAAATAAAACTCCTGAGCAAATAACAAAAGCTCTTAAGAATAGGCCTGAAAGAATATGTTTATTTCAACTTAAAAGAATAAGGTAAATTACCTATCTGGGAAACAATAAAAGGATTTTAATGGCACCAATGACTTTCACATACATTTGAAATTTATGTATATATCAGGAACTATGTTGTGGATTGAGTTTATAGGTAGGGAAAAAGAAAACAAACAAAAAAAAGCAAAATTCCAAAATAGGGCAGGCCTACACTTCAGGAGTTCATTGAGCAGAACCAGGCATGTGAAAAGATGAACTGCGGTACAGCAGCTTGGGAGCAGTAGAACCATGGACGTTAGAAATAGGGGAGGAGAATCACTGGTGGGAACATTGTATTAATGGGGCTCATAGTTTCATGCTAAGAACTAGAAACTAAATGTACATAACTTAAGCAAAAAAGACACTTATTGAGACTATATTATAGAGCTCACAGAATTGCCTGGAAGCTTGGCAAAAGAGGTAGAAGATAGATACTCTGTTTTCATTACAGTTTTTGTTGATGAAACAAAATTCCAAGTTAAAGGAAGAAAGGGCTTTTTGGTTCACAGTTTGTAGGTTTGGGTCCATAGTTGTCCGGCTCCAAGGCAGGGTGGTGTGACAGAGCAGCATTACAGAGGAGAAACAGTTGATGGCAGGCAGAAGGCAGAAGGGAGCAAGGCAGCAAGCCGCCAGTGTCAACCACATTAGCCCTCTCTCCATATCCAGGTACTTATGCCCAGGCTGGTGTCTCTTTAATCCTATGTCTTTAATTCTGTATCCAGAACTATACCAAATCAATCAGATAGTCAGAGGACCAATTTACTAATCATATACCCTTGATATCAGCATCACACACTTAATCCCAGAACCACACACTCTAAATCTAACTCTCTCTGAAAAGTCCACCTATGACCACATGAGGCTTTGGAGGAACATTTACACACAAGCCATACTATACTCCAAACTAAGGAGTCAATCTTTTGAGAATATCTTTGCTATTACCATTGAATATTCAGGTGCCATTTTGAACCACCATTCTTATTGGTCCTGAATGCTGCCCAAGTTCTCTGGGCATAATGTCTTTGATGAGTGCATCTCAAAGCACTCAGATTTAGGTTTGGATCAATGCTTTCTCCCTACTGACAAAATGACTGAAAAAGTGAGACTTCAGAAGTTTCTATAGGTTGAGTAAGTTCCTTTACTTACTAATATCTATGTAGTGAGTAATTCTCCATAGGTAGGAAAGCCATTCTGAAATTGGCAAGAAAGAAGCACATGCTACACATAATAGAAGATCGTATTTTCATCTTTATTGACTTTCTTGTATTTATTGTAAATAAATTTCTTATCATTCCTTGCTTATGGAAAAATACATGCAAAGCTGCCATTATGTTCTGAAGAGATTGCTCACAAGAAAATCACCTGTGTGTAGGTCTCCATAAACTGAATGTTTGTTGCACATTTCTTTCTATGCCAGGGATAGACATGCATTTTTCACAAGCTCCTCACTCAAAACATGGCTGCATACTAAAGAACTAATAAGCAACCCTTGGGTTCTTTTATTCTTTATTTCTTTCTTTTCTTTTTTGGAATAATTACTTTCCCTGTTTCTTTTCTTTTTCTCCTTTTTTTTTAAACCAATTCAGCCAGCATACTTTATCTCAAAGAAATTACATTTGCTCATGTAGGTGTGTGAATAAGCAGAGTGACAAGAGTTTGTTCCAGCCAGAATTAGATGGATACAGCAATTACTTGGGTGAAAGAACATTCTGTAAATTAGGCTATGAATCCCATAGAATTTAAAATAGTGATCACCAAAAAGATGGCTCTTGCCATCTTAAGGTATAGTAATGTATTTCTTATTGTGGTGAAATATTCTTTTGGCACAGAGGAAAATGAAAATATTGGAAAATCCACCCTTTCTTCCCAATGATAGGATGTGAATTATCTATATGAAAATCGACAGAATATGTATTCTGGTCAAGGAGATGGAATTATGTGCTTTGCCTCTGTGTGTTTGTGTGATATGCATTGAAGTGGCAATGTTGTAGATGCTTTTGCAGCTCAAAAGACTCTACCAAACCATGCATGGTGATGCGCACCTATAATCCCAGCAGTGTGGGTGGCTGAGGGAGGAGAATCACAAGTTGAGCCCAACCTGGATGATTTAGTGAGATCGTGTTTGCAAAGTAAAAAGTAAAAGTAGTCTTGTGATACAGCTCAGTGTGCAGGCTCTGGGTTCAATCCCCATTGCTGAGGGTGGGAGGGAGGAAGTCTACCAATAGCTTTCCTTTAGTGGCATGGAGCCTCTCTACCTGACTGTGTTCTGCCTGTCTCTTAGGTGCTCTTTCTTTGAATTTTAGTTAGCATCCTATTTTCCCTCTGCCCTACCATGTCAGTTTTTAATTTACTTGTTATCTAAAGGCTAAACATTAGATAAACATGTTAACCTTTATTTTAAAGATTAGAAAACCTAACAAAGCAACAATGAAGACAAAATCAAAATAACACAAAACAACAAAAATTATACATAACCTCAAAACAAAATGGTAGGAATTAACAATAGCTGCTACATTACGTACTGTTATCTTTAACCAATGTGCTAATTCCACCAGACATAAGAATGTAACATTGATCAAACAATCAAAGACAGTAACAAGTAAAAAAAAAAAATGTAAATGATGCAAAGCTTCACCATACAAGATGGTAGGAGTTCAACAATGGTTCTTACATTGCATGCTGTTGTTTTCAGGCCAGTCATTCTGATTACCAGATTCAAGCATGCAAAAATGGTCAAGAAAAAAGAAAATTTTAAGTATTGATTTTTCCTTTCAATAAACCACAGACAGCAGCAATACACCTATCCCAGCTATCTTGGTATATGCATATAAATTTTGTTTTTCATTTTAAAGAGAAAATAAAAGACCAAAATAACAAAAACATATACATAAATAAAATAGCATAGATAACAATAAAATTGATACAGAATTTCAAAACATGGTTATAGGATATTAACAATGGTTGTTATATTACATAATGTTACCTTCACATGGTTGCACATACAACCAGATATAGGCATGTAAGATTGATCAAACAACTACCCATTAACAGTTCCTTTCAATAAGCCAACAGATATTAGTAGTACAATTATCCTAGTTATCCTGTGTATACATATACATATTTTTTCCTCTTCCTTCTTTCTTTTTCCTTTCCCTTCCTTCATCCCAGTTGCTCCTTCCTATTTGAGCAGTTTCTTCTCCCTTTCACAATATCTGTTGTACCTTTCAGATTTTATTTACTTTCAGGTTCTTATATTAGCGAGGAAATACGATGTTTACACATGTGCCTCCGATTTATTTCACTAATGAGTATGCTCTCTAGTTGCATCCATTTATCTATAAAAGCCTCTAGTTTATCTTTCTTTATACCTAAGTAATACTCCAGTGTATAAAAATATCACATCTTTTTTATCCAGTCCTCATTTGATGGACATTTGTGTTGTTGCCAAGATTTAGCTATTACAAATTGCACTGCTATAAATAAGGGTGCACATACATCCCTGTGGTATGATGTTTTCAGTGCTTCTGGAAAAATACCTAGGAGGGGAATAGCTGGGTGCAATGGGACCTCTAATCCTACTTTACTGGGGAATCTCTAGACTGATTTCCACAGTGGTTGCACAAGTCTACACTCCCACCAGCAGTGGAGAAGAGTTCTTTTTTCCCCATGTTAACCTTTCTGAAGGCAAAGTGTACTCTTTATAGAACTCTTACAATTTTGTTTTGACGCTAGCATCTAGCTAAGTCAGAAACCAGAACAACGAAGGGATGAATGGCTTGAATAAGAAAATTTAACAGTATCATTGAATTAAATTACATATTTATTTTCTCATTCAGTGTAAATATAATAGTCAAATAGTAAGTTTTGAGTATATCCTATCTGATGGTATGTTAGATGTGAGTATTATTGAACAAAAAAGCCATGATACTTCTCTCATGGACATTGAAATCTAGCAGAATATACTTCCAAGAAAAAAATTATAAAATTATAATTCTAGGGGAAATAGTCAAGTTGCAAAGTGCACTTCTAGTGAGGTATTGTGAATAATCTGGATAAGCAAAGAAAAAAATTCATGTTTTTAATAGAGTTGTTGCCAAAAAACTTAAATTTTAAAATATTTTTGTATAGTTTTTATTTGAAATATTTCTGGTTAGCAAACAATGAACACAACTTCTTGCATTCTGGGAAAATTTAGTGCCAGTGACAGACGTGGATAAGATGGAACTTTTCATT
The DNA here is from genome assembly GCF_000276665.1 of Chinchilla lanigera. NCBI lineage: Eukaryota > Metazoa > Chordata > Mammalia > Rodentia > Chinchillidae > Chinchilla > Chinchilla lanigera. The sequence goes on from NW_004955430.1 coordinate 20,371,327, forward strand.
TCTATCTCAATTTTTTGGCCAGACTGGAAAGTAGAATAAAGATGAATAAGGAATATATAGGTACTTAGGAAATGAAAGATTCCATTAAGAGGCTACATACATACTTCAAATGATTTTTCATATCCAGCCTGTATACTCAAGAGGTGGGGTAACGTGAGTAGAGAAGAACCACAATCTTTGGAAAAACATCAACTCTGCAATTTATTTTATTTATTTTTTATTTTTTGTAGTTTTTCTTCTGGTACCGGGAATCGAACTCACAACCTTGTGCTTGCCAGGCAGGTGCTGTGCCACTGAGCTAAATCCCCAGCCCAACTCTGCAATTTATAAAAAAATGAGGGAGAGAGAAATGGATCATGACTATGACAGATTTGAAATTTGGCACCAATATCAGGGTAAAACTTGAGCCAAATTAGTAACATATGATTTATGTGCTCATAGAAAAGGAGCAACCTCTAGCTTTGAGAATGTGATTGCAGAATTCAGTCTGATTCATCTTTTAAAAGCATACTAGCCTTCTAGATAAGGTGATTATTAAGAAAGGTCGAGGTCTTTTTTAATTTGAGCAAAACATTTAACAGTGCTTACAGATTTCCTACTGACAAAATGAAGAGCTGCCTGTGAAGAATTCACGTTGAGATTTCACCCTGAAAGTGGCATGGAAATTGCTCAACCCTCAGGCTTAGCTTTTGCACTTGTTACCTTTTAAAAGTTGGTCAGCAATCTGGTTGTGAATGGAAAACGGACACAAATGCCTGAAAACTGAAGATCATGTAATACAGTAAATAAAAATTGAATTGAAAATGGTTTGGGCTGCTTGGGACTAATAGCCAAAACAAAGATGATTTCATTTAACATGAATAAATTCAAAATCAGAACATAAGGAAACTGATTAACAAAAAGTATGAGCAGAATTTTATACAAATCAAGTCTCCTGCAAGGGAACGCAGTGACACAGTTAGTAAACATGTAACATCAGTTTGGATTGCACTTATAGTGTATTAATGCCAGTTCCCAAGGAACTGATGGCCCTGTCCTAAATTCTTCTCATTTCATGTTCAAGTGTGGTGCTGAGCAGGTGCATCATTTGAATAAGACGAGTATAATAGGAAATTTTTGTATAAAATCAAAACGAGAAAAATATTTGATGGTACTTGGAATATATGGTTTATGGGAAAAATTGGGGGGGGGGGAAACCTGATAATAATCTTTATTTACTTAAAGGGCTTTTATGCAGAAAAAATATAGTTTAATTTAATATTGTTTAGCGGTGGTAGGAATTGTTACAAGGATGGGGAATTCAGTTCAGCATGAAGGACTCTTTAACTACTAAAACTGTGTGGAACTGGAGTAGAAAGCTCTATGAGGTAATGGACTCCTGTGATTTTTAGCGTGCAGATGTGTAGCTGAAAATGCTCTATGTAGGAATTTTACATGGAAGGGAAATTGAATTAGGTAATCTAAAGACTTCTCAGTAGTCTAAGATTTTGAAGTTTATAAGTTCTGTTTGTGGTTTCTTTTTAACTGCAAAAGCTAACTTTTCAATATTTAAAAAATCCTTACATTACAAAGTGCCTTAGAGAAGATGCAGTACCCAGGGATATTGCAAGGTGACTGTTTGCATTTGGCTTATTATACTTTGAAAGGTCTTAACTGACATTAACATTACCATGATATATATATGTATCATATGCTACCTTTATTTATGAATATAACACTGTCATTCTTCAAAAATGTCTTTCCATTTAACTCTCTTCAAAATTAGCTTTAATAATGAATCAAAACTGTGTATCATTGCAATTTAGTATACCTTTATATAACTAGAAAAAGACTTTTATGTTTGAATTTAATTCTAATTTTAGGTAGTAGGAAGACTGTCAATGCAAATTTCCAAGCTTTGGCATATTAGTAATGCTCTTTGAGGAGTTATAATCCACATTAACATTGTACTTGTAGCCACATTTACTGAATATTTACTCTTTATGGGACATACTTATGGTCACTTTATGAGCTTTATTTCATTCAATCTTCACAAAAATCCTACTAGATAGATGATACTCCTGTTTTGTCAAATTTTCAGAGAGCTAAAGTTGTTTGAGGTGATTTAGAGCAAAGGCTTTTGCCAGTTTGTCACATATCATAATTGATAGATTGCTTGTGAATATACAAGAATCAGTCACTCCATTTCACTCTGCCACTTTTCCTACCTCACCCAGGAGCAGATATTTCAGAAATTCTTTTTTTATACATATCCTTAGTTTTTCTATCAGCTACATATGGAAAAAAACCACACCAGGCACTTTTTCCTTTCTAATCATTCCTTTACCCTTCCTGTTCACAAGTTTTAGCTCCAAACAGTTAGGACTGCTTCCCCAATTTATTCTTGTGGACACATTTCTTTTTAAAAGTTTTGTAGTCAGATGAGTCTACCCCATGTCAGATTCCATCATGCTCTCAGTATTCCTAAAATGTTTCCACACATAACTTAAGTCTGTGGGACCATGGATGGAGCCCACCCGGGGTGGGGAGACTCCTGACCTCGTTCTCATGGACAGCAGCCAGAGAAGGAGATTACCATCCCAGTAGGCACACATGGCACAAAGCAAACTCTTAGGGTCCTTGGCACGGGGACAAATGAATCATGCAAGAAGGGTTCATTCAGCTATTCTATTGTATTTTTACTGGATGTTGACTAAAATGGCTGAGTATGTTTATTAAAAGTTTTTCAGTGCTAATATTATAGCAAGCATTCTTTAGTCAGGCTATATTTCGCCCTTTTTATTCATTCCAGCCATGCAGGATTAGGCATTGATTTCAGTACCAAGAAGCAGACACAGTGTCTCTATCTGCTGCTGATTGCCTCTGTCTTGCTCACGTCACAGGACATGGGAGGCAGTGAGGCGACTTTGTGGGATATACTAATCCAACAAAATATCTAAGTACACAGCCCCACTCACTGAGATAAGGCTATGACATATCCATAACAATTTTCCACCCTCTTCTTGTTTATGTGAGCAAATTTGCTTTCCTCCTGGATAAATCCTTTGAGAGCCACTCTTCTTGGATGTCCTATGGAAAGGAGTCAGAGATGGTATCTAAAATCACATTTCTTTATTAGTCTGGAGACCATAGAAAAAATATTTTCAATAGTGAAGACCTCCCTCTTTCTTCTTCTTCATTCTCTCTTTTAAATATATGGCAGTCCTCAGTTAGAATTTGGTTTGATGTGGATAAATAGCTCCTAAAAGCATAGGGTATGAGAGGTTCACACCTACACTATAGTTGTAGCAAGAATGATCCTACGGAAATTATTTTAGTGCATGATTACTCTGAATTCCAATTGGGAAGGCTCTAGCTAAAGGTCCCATACTTATTTAGAGTTATGATTATCTGATTGGATACAGAGCTTGGCAGAAATCAGTTTTCAGCTCAGACGTGGGATGGCGACAGAGTCTCATTACACTAATTTTATTTACAGGGCAGCCTGGTTTCCTGTGCTGTGAGCTGGGTGCTTATTCAGCTGCCTTGGCTGCAGTGGGTTTGCCGCACAACGTATTTTTGTTTCCGAACTATTTTGGCCCTGGAAGCATGTCTGGCCTTGTTTCACTTTCATAATTCTGATGAAAGCCGCAGAAGTTTCCAGGGAGACAGTGGAGGCGACTTGTGGGGCCCTTCCTCACACACACCCTGTGAGCGGCTACTGGAGGATGGGTTCTCATCTGGGAAGAGTCCCTGTATCCTGAGACTTTTACCTTTGCAGAGGAAAGGGAATGTTTTCACTGAGCAGAATATTGCCCTCCCGTATTGCACCTCCAAGGCAAGGCTTATAACCAACTCGGTCTTAGTGCTCCTGCCTGTGTTCTTATGAGCAGATGTGGTGTCTTCTTACACCCCCTGACCTCCCCTAGGGTACTTTATTTTAGCACTTATTACAAGGATGTGAGAAAAGCTGAAAAAGTATCTAGGGTTGACTTTGAGGGTATTGTTATCGATTGTGTTTCACTGGTTCATTCAGGTACTGAAGCATTTAATATTAACAAGATAACTACACACATAATTTCACATTAAGCATCACAAATCATGGACGAAGGAGGTGAAAACAATAATGATCAGCTTTCTTCATAAAAGAGGCCCAGAATGATTGCACGTAGATCACAAGACTCAGAAATGTTAGAGCTTGCAGGTGCACATTGATTTTTTTTCCCACAGTCAGAAATAGGCTAATCAAAAATTAATATGTTTAATTATTTTCATGTTCAGAAATTACTAGTCATCATAAATACTGTTTCCCATTTAGGACAAATGATAGATTAAACTTTACACAGATCACAAGAAGTGACTGATTGCTGAAAAACAAAATAACTAAATTTACAGATCAGCAATGAAAATTAAACATTCAAATATATGCAGCAGGTAAAATGAAAATAGTTTTTATCATTGTAAATGAAAGGACATAGGCCTCTTAAGAGTAACAGCTGCCGAAAGCCTTTCTGTAGCCTGGTTTTTAGCATGCAGAGCTGGATGCTACTAAAAGCAAATGTATTTGCACTTTGGACTTTGAGAGCTTATTTGGACATGTATAGTGAAAGTAGAGCTTGTACCCAAGTAACTCGGACCAGGAGCTCTTGCTACCATGTCTGTGCTGTCTATTGCTGAGTACTGTGTTAAGTGGTTTTCTTACGCTGGTTTGTAATTTACTAGTCACAGCTGTACAGCTTGTTGGACTATTATTCCCATGATGTCCAGGAGGCCACAAAGAGGAGGCATGCTGTTAGAAATGAAGAAGTAGGGGTTAAGACACTGGCCTAATTAAAAAGCCTATGCTCCTCACCTAAATCTCCCATGACCAGTGCCCTAGGCATCTAAAAAAAAAAATCTCTTGCCCCTGATATCTGCCTCCATTTGTCTTGTCAGCTCTCAGTTTCATAAGTATTGCAATTACCAGGAAATAAAAGAGACCAGAAACTCCCACTCTCGTTCCCTTTCCTAAAGGAAAATATTTAAATGTCAAATGTTTAAATTTATTTTAGCACAAATTTGGTAAAATAGAATTTTTAAATGATTCTAACTGTAACCAGAGAGAAAGAGAGGGAGAGAAGGAGAGAGACAGTGAAAGAATATCAAGCATTTTCTTCAGTGGGTAGATGCAAAGGGTAAGATGTTTCTCTTATCTTGCAAGACCTGGGAAATTGCCTCAGTTTTTCACTCCTCTTTTTATGTGTGCATATGGCCTCATTTTTTGAGAGCCTTTTCTACCAACACGGCTCTAATGTATTTGAAGTTTTCAAATACAATTGTCTCAGATACACTATAGTAAGATCTTTTACTTAGGGTCCCTTTGTAAATATATTTTAAAGAATTGCTAAAATGTGATACTTGACTTAGCAGTGTTAGCAAACACTCACATCCCTTCAATACCAATAGCTTTGTGGTGTGACAGAAATTGCGCAGGAAGTAAGGAGTACAATAAACCCTTAGTATTACAGCTCATTCTTCTGCCTCCTCTCTGTCTCTCAGAAAAATTAAGCACAATTTTGAATTAAACAATTTCCAACTGTCATTTTAAAATTTTTAATTATCTTGGCTTTTCCGAGACAGTCAAAATTATGTTTCCACATTTTTACATATTTTTGTTTAGATTTTTAGATTTTTGACAAGTTAAATCAGGATATTTTTGAATGGATTTCTTCAGCAGCTGAACTTATTTTCTGTAGCCTTTTGCTCAAAAACAATTTCCATAGCAAAATCATCAACCAGAAAATCAGGACTGATACAGAGAATGTGAGAGCCAGATGGGGACCACAGTTGGGTGACAAAGTGTCTGGAATATAAAGGAGAAATAGTCTGTAAATTTCATAATGGAGAAATTGGATAAGCAGTTCAAACTGATGATCTCAACCCTGTGACTGAGCAAAAGGGAGCTTTTGGCATTTGAATCTGAGTACACCTCTCTTTTTGAATTAGATTTCCTGAGTTTGGTAGACTCACGTGGTAGATGAAAAATAGTGGTAGTTACACTCATGGTTCACATGTGCTGTGAAATTCACCTAATTTTTCATTAGTATCTTAATTTAATCTCAGGAAGCTAAATGCTTGGAGATTTGCTTTTGTTTTGGCTATTGTCATAACACCTAAACATAGTATAAGACTCACTTGCTATATATCCTTATATGCATAATATATTTTTAAAAATCTATGCATTCAATGCCTATAGGGTTTAGATTATAAAGTTCCAAAATAAAACCAAAACAATACGACTTTTTGTTAGGGCCCAAGAAGAATGAATCAACCTTTGGAGAGTCAGAATGATATGTCTGTGGTTTTTTCTGCTTATTTTTCAAAGTATCTTAAATGAGATTGGGAAATGTACTGCAAACAGAGCAGGACAGTTTGGGTTCTGCCTTCAGAGGTAGTAACTGGTTTTCATGGAATCCTGAAACTTACTGGAAAAATGGTAATAAATTAAGTTTTCCTCACCCTTTAATGTATCATCAAAGTGTGAGAAGGTAGAGAAATTGTGGATCTGTTACAAACTCTCCTGTCTTTGGCCTTGGTTGTTCATTCATTCATTCATTCATCCATCCATTCAATCAATCATCTGAAAAATGAGTGCCTATTTTTTCTAGGCATGGTGCAAATTCCTGGGCCTAAAACAGTGAAAAATTAATATAGCTCCGTTATCCACAGTTAAAGGGAATATACATATAAGTAAATGGGAAGTTGCCCCAAGTAAAGCCTATGATAAAACTATGTAAGATCACAAGGATATATGAACCAAGGGCACTTAACACAAATTGTGTGGAGGGGCAGAGGGTGTGTCTTGAGACTTCTTTGAACAAATGATGTTTGTCCTGAAACATAAAATATTGCTCAGGTATAGGGAGATATATTTATTAAAGTGGGGTTGTGTCTTCCCTCAAACATTTTTCTAAAACACAACGTGCAGAAGGGAATGGAAGGATGCCTCAAAGAACCATCCTCTCTGAGGGCCGGCCTATCTCTTGCAGGAGATGAACTGTTAATCTAGAGTATTCTGGACCTACCACAAAAATCCATGGCATCTTACTCCTAAATTTATAGCTATCTTTAATTGTGGGTGTTGCTACCTGGAATATTCAACTAGTCCGTCTTTGTCTGGATTGAGTCATTGAGATTGAACTGGGAGTTGTGTACACAGGGCTGATGTCACCCTGATCTTTTATATTATGTTCAAGATAGTAATGGTGTGTTCATCCTGGTATGTATGATTGTCCTAAAGTCACTGAAAAATCAGGACATCTGAAAGTTTTATAGAATCCCTGTGATAGAATATAGATATCACCAGCTAGTACTTTTAGAATATATTCTAAAGTGTTTGAGCTCAATTAGGTGAAGTTTAGATGAAAACATAGACTTTGAAAATGTCTTCTATGCTTTGAATATCTCGTGCAAAAATGTGATAGAAAAATACATAAAAGTAAAGAAATCAATGTAAAAAGAAGATTATCCTATGGTTTTGAATTTCTAGTTCTTCACACCTAAGATATTATACAAATTATCCTTTTACATTTGTATTCACTGTGGTTTTCTATGACATCTAATAAGTTCCATTCTTCAGCTCAAATAAGCTGAACAACTAGAACTTTTTGTGTCGAATATCACATCTACTTTTAGACCACATAAAAGAATAAACAAGCACTTATTGGAGTCATTTATTGTGAAAAAAACTGCTCATTACTCTCATAGCAAAATCCTAGAAATATTGCTAAATACATTACAAAATAGTGGCAAATGTTAAAATTAGGGCTAAGTTTACCTTATTATTTTAGTAAGAGTTCATTAAAATGCTACTATGGTTGTATATAATATATATGCATAAATATGTCCAAATTAAAGTGTATATATTATCAACCTCTTACTATGCACCAATCACTGTGCCTTTCACTATAGCTGTCTATTTTTCTGGGTCATTTAGAGCTTTAAATGTCCAAAGATGGGCATCCATTCATCCATGTGTGGCTCTGGTATTCCTCTGTATGAAGTTTATATTTTTCTTGTAATTATTTTTGCTAACATTCTATCAAAAGAAATCAAGATCATTACAAAAATTTAGCAATTGTCTGGGTTTTAAGTACTAATATTGTCACATTTTTCTCCTTCATTTCCTTTTTAAACATTTTTCTCTCTTTAAATTGGAATTCTAATATTCCTGTTATAAATAGATTAGCAAATAATCCCCATGTAATGAGCATTTTTTGATTACTTGAAGTTTTTTTCAAATATATGGTTTTCAGTTCTTTAATCAAATAGTGTTTCCCATATGGCTGCAGCTCACATGCTGTAGTCATTAGGGTGGGGAATTAGCAGCTGTAACAGACACCTGAACTTACAGGCATTAAGGCAGGGTAGAATGTTGTCTTTCTGCCTTGATATGGCCCAGAGAAAGGCAGGCAGCTGGCTCTGATGGGGAGCTTTGCTCTGTGAGGTCAGTCAAAAACCCTGTTTTCATCTGCGTTGTGTCTCTTCCATCTTCAAGGGTGTCATCCTCTTCCATGCATTTAGAACAATCTTATAAATCCCATATTCTTTTCCTTTAGATGAAAGGCAAGCTGTTGTTTTATAAAACCATTGTCCGATAGAACCTGTTGGGAGAGGAGAGAGTGGTGGTGTTACTCAAAGACGGAGAGAATGGAGAGTTGGGAGCGATTTCTTGTATCTGTCCTAGGTGTCAAGAATTTTGCACCCATTTTTATCATAAATATTATACAGAACTTCCCGTGTATCTCCATTTGTGGTGTATGGATAATGCAGCGACTCATGTTTGTCTTTCACTTTGTACCATGAATGTATCATTTCTTTGCTATTTTTTTATGAAATAAATTTAAAGCCTTTTAAAAAAAACTGTGAATTTAATTGGCAATTACAGGTGACAATGACCCAAATTATAATTATTAGTATACATTTTTTACCCTTTTAAAAGGTTTCAAGGTTTTATCATGTCAACAGAACACTCCTATGAAGAAGTGAAAATGTGTGGCTGTGATTTTTAGTTTGAGGACACCAGGTGTTTCAGCCAAAATGTGCAGCTGGAAAATGTCAGAAAGATTCTTATTTCTCAACTGTGAGTGTAAGTTTAGGACACTTTTCAGTGGATCCTAAAATACCAAAAAAGAAAAAACCCCAAACAAGCAAAATCACTTTATCACAGGATATTATCTTATTTAATCTTATGGAGAATTGTTTATAAAAATTGCATTGAGAATATTTCATAATTATATGCTTTCCTTAGTGTAATTGGTTACATTAAATTGTGAAAATTTGTTCATTTTTATTCAACATTGCTTGTCTTTTAGGTTGTATTTGACTGTTTATAAATTGATAATTCTAATCTAAGTAATAATTAATATACTAATATAATCAATTTATTAACTATATTAAGCTCTTCTATTTAAAATTATTTCTTTAGTGATTATTCACTTAAGGTGTGTTTATTACAGGAAATTTGGAGATACATGCAAGAAAATAAATTATAGGTAAACCTAGCATCTAGAGATGACAAATATTGGAGAGGGGTGTGTGTGTGTGTGTGTGTGTTTGTGTGTGTCTTCAAGTTTGTGCACATTTGTATGCATTCGTAAGTGGAAATTTATGCACATGTTTTGTTTTAAACAAAATTAAGTGTACTCATCATGTAGTGTATATTAAGACTTCTGTAAGAATTTCCTGTATTCTTTGATAGCTTAATATTAAAATGTGTTTTATATCAATTTAAATAAGCCATGTCCTTTCTTCCCTTTGCCTTTATTTCCATTGAACTTCTCAGACTATCTTCTGCTTATCTCTAACCATATCAATTACTCTATTGTTTACTATTTTGTAGGGACTTTTAAAATTTTATATTTGTGATAATTTCCCTAAGCACAAAATAAGCATATTTTTTAAAAAATTATGTACAATTACTACTGTTATAGGAAAGAAAAATGAACAACCTTTATTAAAAGAAAATTTTAGTTATAAATCTATACAATATATCTTACTGAAGAAGAGAAAGTGAAGATGATAAGCCAATAGAACCCAGGGAAAATGAGCTAGAGAATCTTTAGAAGACTGATTGTTCAGGATGAGAGAGACCCTGTTGCTGAATAAGTCTTGGGTGCCCCATGTACTACTTGGGCCTTACATCTGCAATGCTCTGAGGATGCTTTGAAAACTGAATTAATTTTGTGCTCTTTTCCCAGTAACAAACATTTTTTACAGCCAAATATTATGGTCAAAAAGTGTCGCTTATGCTACATCCATTGCCCACTGATGATGAAGAATTTCATTCTGTAAGAATTTTTGGCCGTGGGACTTGAGGTAGGAGGCTCAGTGGCATACTTCCCTCTCCTATTTTGGCTACAAATAATACCTAAGGCTTTGTCCCTTTTCAAGGACTTGGTCATGAATATTTAATTTCACTGCCTTTCATAGGTGGATTAAGGAAGATTGTCAGACAATTTTACTTATAGCTCTTAATTCCTGTAACTGTCTCCAAGACTACTCATCTAGAAATCCTGCAAGAACATCTGTACATTGAAAAAAGTCTTCAATTTAAATCGAGAATAAAAATAATATTTACGCCTCCATTGTAAGATGGTAAATTGAGAAAGCTTTTGTAGTTTTTACTTTTGAAGGAGGATATGGGATAGGACAAATTCACATTTTGTATAGAAAAATCTATAGTTTGCAATCTAGACTATTATTTATCAATTTCAATCTAAAGTTTTGCTATTTAATAATTTCAAAAACTATTTTGATGTTTGCACACAATTTCTTTGTCATATGTAACAATAATTTTCACTTGGGCCAGAAGTTCCTTTAATTACTTTTTCAGGTGTGATTTTCTTTTACTGTTTCTCCCCTGTATTTATATTAGATCTTGCAAAAGTTGCTTAAAAGTTCTGGCTTGTATATAGTATTCTTACCTGGTCTAGAGCTTGCATAATATTTTCTCCATTTTCAATTTGTGCTGTCCATTTCAACAGGCATTGTTGGTGGAGGAAACTAATAATGTGGATTAACTTGACCATACCAAAAGAAGTTCCCAGACTATAGCCTTTCTGGATATGGGGATAAATTATAATCTATGCAAATGTGATACTTTTTTGTAATTTTACAATTTGTTTTAAAATTTTGCCTTAATCAGTAAAGCTGCAACAAGTTTCACTGTCTCTATAATTTTATTTATATATCTCAAAAGTTTTCTCTGTTTCACAGTTATTCCCTCTTCACTCTAGGAAGCTCAGTAATTCTCCACTTTGAGACAGCATTCATTTTAAAGAGAACAAACAAAAAATCTATAACAAAATAACAACAACATAGACAAACACAAAACAAAGCAAAAACAATAAAAATGATATAGGTTTCAACACAGAATGATAAGAATTAACAGTGGTTGTTATATACATATTGTTATGTTCAACGAAGTTGCTCAGATTACCAGATGTAAGAATGCAAGATTGATCAAACCATTATAGAGAATAAAAAAAAAAAATAGACACTATGCAGAGCTTCGCTAGGCAAGATGGTAGGAATTCACTAATGGTTGTTATATTGCATTGAGACAGCATTCAAAGTGGCGCAAGAAATAGAAGATAAAGAAAGAGTAATGGTAGCTGGTTTTAGATCAGAGAACCCGTGTGATACAAGTCTTTGCATCTTCTTCCTACTCCCTGCTTCTACATAAGTCATACTGAGAACTGTGTGATGGACTCAGTGGAAGATTAAATGAAGGCAGACATTTGTATTTTTGAATGTCGAAAGTCTGAATCTTTTCCAAAAATTATAAGAATCAAGACCTTTGTTTATAAGGGAGGCTTAGAGTGGGTTAGATTCCACTGATATTTATTAAATATTTGTTAAAAATGGATGATAGGAAAGCAGGATATTAAAAAATAACAAGATTTTTACCCTCAGGTTTTTACTAGTTTCATTGAGAAAGGCATGCAGTTTTAGCATCTAGCATCAAAATGTGTCAGTTTGACAATACAATCTATTAAGACTAACACACATTGTTGGCTAATTTAAATAGACACTGATCAATAAGGGAAGAGTCACAGTCATTTCTATACCACAGAGTTGTTTAAAGTCTCTTTTATTCTTAATATGTTTATTTTTAATTATTTACATACTGTATTTTTCATTCATTTACTTTCCTTGAAGTCGTCACATCACTTGGTGTATATTTTGAAACTGTTTTTATACTTATAAATATGTCCTTCTACTTTTTGGTTTTAAGGTTTATATTTCTGCAACCTGGACTTGTAATATGCACTGTCTTGGAAATAGCTTTGTGCACTTAATCTAAAAAGTCATTCATCTCATTGACTATAGATCTAAATCAATATTTTAATTCAGTTTCATTAACTAAATAAATGAGTGTTGTTGGAAGAATTTGTTCCTTAACAATATATACATAGTCCAATTACTAAGAAATGGAATTTTGCAGGACTCAGCTTCAATTTGTCATCTTCATCTTCTGGTTTGAAATCTTACACACACACACACACACACACACACAAACACACTTCTGTAGCACATATTTGCTTTATCTTGTTTGGTAACATCTCTTTAATAACCAGGTATTAAGTAAACTGTTGAGGGTTGGAGCTTTAAGGAAGGATAAATTATTCTTGCTGTATGTGGTTTATTTTCCTAGATACACTGAAAAACAGGCTGATAAAAATGGGGTTGGGAACTCCAAATCTGTGATGTGGGTTGTATTCTCTGTCACAAATAGTAAACAGTTGTGTTAGTCAGCTTTCTTATCACCGAGGCAGGAGGAGCGGTAGGTCTGGCTCACAGTTTTCAGTGGGATTAGTTCACCGTTGCCTGGCTCCAATGCAGAAAAGGCATGATGGAAGCCCTCGGCGAAGGGCAGGGGCTCCACTCTTGCCAGCCAGCAAGCAGAGAGAGAAGGAAGCAAGGAGCCGGAAACAAGAGTACACTATTCTCGGTCAGGATCCAAGGAGCTTATCTCAAACCAGGCCCCGCTTCCTAACGGCACATTCAGCCATGAACTGATCAATGAGTTAATCTTCTAATAGTGTATAGTTCCCTGCGATCCAATCACCTCCCCAAAGCCCCACTTCTGAATACATAGGACTTTGGGGGAGCATTTTAGATCTAAACATTAACAGTCACTCCTAGGCATCCAGGGGAGGTCATTTCCAAGACACCCCCTGCTCAGCCAACAGGATGCCAAAGTCAGAGGATGGCTAAGTCACTTAAATAAAATGGTGTCATTAAGCAAAATAAATCAGATATACAAGCTTAAATATGCATATTTTAAAGGTAGGAGATACCCCCAATATAAATAATTCACAGAACAAAATAAAAGCTAGAAGATGGAACACGTGGAGATAGATCTTTTACAAATGAGAAGGTCACCAGGAGATGGAAGGAAAAAGGAAGGGGCGAGGAAGTAGAAGTAGAAGAACTAAGATATGTACGGTACAGGTGCTCACTCCTCACAATGAATTCAATCCTTATCTCCCATACATAAATTCCAGTGAACATTTTAAAATTAAGATAAAAATTGTGTAGTCACTGCACATCACTTACCCATGAACACCTATGTACTTGAAATCATATCTAGGTGTAATACCTAAAACAATATAAGCTCTGTGTAAAGCATTCTGTTGGCAATACTGACAAAAGCCTGTTGATGCTCAGTACAAATGTCATTTTTTGTAATGAATATTTTTCATCTGCAGTTCGTTGAATCTTGTGTGTGGAACTGACAGGTACTCAGAGGCCAACTGTGTTTGTAAGAATCTGTTTAGTCTTGAGAGAGGCAAATACTAGGACCTGTGTATTATAACCAGCTATGTTAGGAGACTTTATACCTCATAATCATGACCTCCTTTCCTTGTTTGCTGAATAAAATTAAGTACTTTCTCAACTTCATCCTTCTTCTCCTGTGTTTTCTCACTTAAATCCCAGAATAACTTCATTTCCAGCAATCCCTGTCTGCCTAATCTGCCCCATATGAAATGTAAGAGGCCAGCTGACAAGAAAGTCTTACTCCTTGCAGGATCAGCTCATAACCCTTGGTGTATATTTGCTGTGAAATTTCAGTCATACTTACGAGCTGGAAATAAGTTACACTGAAAACAGGCCCATAAAGGAGGCAGACATGCGTGGTTACCTGGCAAATATCCAAAGGAGAGGAGAGAAGACAAATACTTGGAAAGTCTTTGCACTGAGTCAGAAAATAAGGGAATTCCCCTAAAATTCCAAGACTTAGCAGTTCCTTGTAAAATCATCCATGCTCTCCAAGGAGAGCAAATCAAGTTCTCTCTGAAGAACAGATATTCTTGCATTCCCAAGAATCAAAAGTGGAAACCCTTTCTGCCTGCACTTTGCAGTTCTTCTTCCACAGAAAACACTGAGCTCTTACTTGATGAATTTATGAATAAACTGCTCTTGAACCATGACTTGAAGAATTTAGCTGGCTGCATTTTTAAAATTAATGAATATTCAGCTGATTTATTTTGGGTTTTTAAGAAGAGTGAAAGAAAAAAATCTGAGGGCCTATATTCTTATTACTATGGAGACTTCTGGGACTGAGTGAGGGCTGGAGAAAAGAGGCACTGATAACTATAAACCTAGTGAAAAAATTTTGGTGGGTCTGTCTGCATACTTCTTAAAACCACAGCAAGGATCGGGCAGCCAGCTCCTGCGATGGTGGAGCTCATCCAGACGCTCAATGCCTCATCCTCTCATGGTGGCTCAAGTCACTATCAAAATTGCAGGCCACACGTTTCTTGGGGGGACTTTGCCTTTGTTACTTAGTAAGATGTGGCACACTGAGGGTTTAGCATTTGCTACTTTTGCCATGTGAAACTGATATGGTTCAGGCATCACTGAGATTGAGGACTGGTTCCATTCCTGCAACCTCACAATGGGCACCAGCTGGCTGCTGCAGCTCCTTCTATGGGCGGTTATATAGAAATCTCTACCAACTCCACAGTTGATCCTGAGGTCACTCAGCTTTGTGGAGAATTTTTCCAGTGTTGTTTTTTTTTTCCTTTTTTTGGTATCGGGAATCAAACTCAGGACCTTGCACTTGCCAGGCAGGTGCTTGTGCCACTGAGCTATTTTCCCGGCCCGAACCTTTCCAGTTGAGAGCAAACCATATCCCTCTGTGGACATTCAGTGGTGGAAATAGTTGAAAGGTATCAACTAATCACCATACGTGGAAATGATTAGAAATTCACTTACAGAAATTCAGGTATTCACAGATTTACCAGGAAGAAAATATTCTTTCCCTATACCTCCGCAGGGAGAGTTTCAGAACTAAGGTGATAAAAGGTAAAAATGGCAGGAAAAGAAAGAGTTTTCAGAGAAAAATACAGTTTTCCCTTGGCTTCCTTGGGC
This sequence comes from Chinchilla lanigera, assembly GCF_000276665.1. Lineage (NCBI taxonomy): Eukaryota > Metazoa > Chordata > Mammalia > Rodentia > Chinchillidae > Chinchilla > Chinchilla lanigera. Next base: position 20,386,726 of record NW_004955430.1, read on the forward strand.
CATTGGTTCCAGAGACCCTGCAGATATCAAACTTTGAGGATCCATAAGTTCCTTGTGTAGAACAGTGTAGTATTTGCATACAGCTAGTTGTTCCATAACTTTAAATCTTTTCTAGATGTATTAATAACACTTAGTAGATTGTAAATGGTATATATTGTTTAAGAAAATAACAAGGGGTAAAAACCTGTATGAGTTCACTAGCGACACCATCTTTTTTCAGATAATTTTGATTAGCATTTGAATCCAATGATATGTAACCTGTGGAGACAAAGGGGTACTATAATTTCTTCTTTTGCCTATCACTTTGAGAAAAATCTGACAAATAGAACTTTCCTGCTTGGAATAGAATCTCTTTTCTAATTGTTCTAGAACCTGTGGAGTCATCATTTTCAAAATGCCTGAGGTTCTGTTGTATCATGTTATTTTTAAGGGAAGCAGAAGACATGCAATACCTTCATGTGAGAGAAATAGGAAAAATGACTCTTGAAACAAATTTGAATTCTCGCACTTGAGGAGATGAGCATTTCCCTGTGTAGACCTTGCCCCTATCCTTAAATTCTGAACCAGTCCACTCTGAGGAGTGGAACTCTGCTCTTATCTTCTCCACAGGCGGGAAAGCAGCATTAAACCCCTTACTGCCCTGAAAGCTAGGGTCCTGAGGCTCACCAAGGAGAAAGGTTCACTAAGGCAAAGTTTCCAAATCCTGTCTGTTTCTTTCTGTCATGGAGCAGCCCAATTCTGGTAATGGAATTTTATAGCAATGGTGCTCTTTTGTCTGGCTTTCTTAGAATGGGCCTTCCTTCTCACATATGTTCCGCATTCCTCTGCAACACTGCAGTCTTGGGAGACTCTGTGGTACTTCAGTCTGGCTTTTCTACTAACAGACCGCTCAGCTGGGAAAACTTGCGACACATACAGACTTCCCAGAATGCAGCTTTGGGCCTGGTCACTGAAGTTGATTCCTCTGTTTGCAAAGGTCATTCCTGGTCAAATGTCTGGGATCCCTTATAACATGACTTTAGATCAGAGACTGCAAATTCAGTGATTTCTGAAGGGATAGGGGTGAATATGGATTGAGCTAGATTGGAAAGAGCATATCTATTTAAAGGAAGTATCCACCTGTCATCTCCAGCCAGTAATTGCCATTTCAAGGGAAGAAATGATCTACATTTTTTTGTGAAAGTTCCATATTTGAAACTGAATTCATGGTTTTAAATGGCACATGCCAACTAAACAACTCCTGTCGCCTGACCTGTGACACAGTTATATATGTGTGACTTATATCTCAGATCATTTTCCTGAACTAAGCAATCTTCCTGTACCTGTGATTTTGTATAGGTGAATAGCCTGTCCCAGGCTCAGACCTGGGATGCATAACTGTCTATTTTAGCCAAGCAGATGGTTGGTCTCTTGGGCCATCTTGCATTGTCATATTTCTTGTCTTAGTGTGTGATGGGATCAACATATCCCAAGGACTAATTCCTTGATAAATATGATTTCCACCAAAGAAACTATTAAGAAATCTAATTAGCTAAATACTGTCATGGTGTTTAAGAACATAAACATTGAATAATAGTAAACCACATACTTTGTTCTCCTTGGTTGTATGGAGGACATAACATAAATAGCATCCTTGAACAATGAGCAACATTTTTGTTTAGTTACAGATAGAACCTGTGACTTCTAAGCAGTAGAATATAGCAAAGGTGATGGAATGGCAGCTCCTTGATTAGGTTAAGTTTATAGCAGAGGTGATGTAGGCATCACATCTATGATTAAATTATGATTCCCTCTTGTATTCTGTGGCTCCTTCTTAGCAGACCTGAAAATCTCCTGCTGGTCTTGCAGAATCAAACACCAACCCTATAAACAGCTTTCAGAGAGGGCCATGTAGCAGGGAACTGTGCCCACAGTCTAGGGTTTTAGTGCAGGTTTCCTACAGCTGCTGGTAAGAAGTTGAAGCTCCTAGTCATACAGTTGCAAGGAAATGAATTCTTCTGACCCCTAAATGAGCTTGGAAGGGAATTTTTCCTTAGGTAAGATTCCAGATGATACTTCATCCCTGGCCAACATTTTAGTTTCAGTCTGTGGGAGCCTGAGCAGAGAAACCAGCTAAAACATACCAGGACTCCTGTCTGATGAAAACTATGGGATAATAAATGTTTAATATTTTAAACTATTGGTTATACAATAATAGGAAACTAACGAGAGCAGTTTATAGCCTACCATGGAAACTACAATAGCAACACATGAAATAGCTGACTTGAATTCCTTTTAGAGAAAGCTCCATACCTAGGTAACTTTTGTTGTTTTAAACTTGGTTGACTGAGTCCTAGGGCTGTCCCAAATGCTGCTCTGCAACCAAAAAGATAGTATTTTTGTTTATCAAGAGAAAGGTGTGTGCTCATGGACACCATAGCAATCATCAGGATTATGAGTCCTTCTGTCCAGAAGTCCCCTGGCAGTGAGCACTGCCCCTATTTGCTCTGCATTCTCGGGGGAAGCTGCCTCCTTGAACCAACTTTCTGTGAATGCATCCAAAAGGGGGAACTCGGAGGGGACTGGGGAGGGAGGGTAATAGGAGAGATGAGGGAAGTTGGAGACTGTGTCCCAGCCCTTGCCTAGGTCTAGCATCTTAAGCAGCAGCTGCATGTTCTCCAAGGCTCTAGCTAAGGGGGTTGCCTATTGTGCTTTCTGAAGCTTCATTGTGCCGTATGGCAGCCACTCTTGTATACGATTATATGTGGCTATGCAATTTTATACTAAATTGAACAGAATAAGGTGGTTAAATTCTTCAGTCACACTAGCCACATATCAAATGCTAAGTAGCCGCATGTCACTATAAAGGCTATCATATAGGATGGTTGCAGATAAAGATTATTTCCAGTATTTCATAGACTCAGATCTGTGCAGTTACTTACTGACAGCCACCTGGCTAGACAGTTCTCTGGCCTCTGGTAACACCATCTCCTCTCTTTGCCACTTTAGCCAAGAGGTGGGAGTGGCTGCTTAATGTTGCTACTCATTCTAGATTGTCTGTCCTCTGAGTTCTCAGCATTTCTCCCTCCTGTATAATTGATTCATTCTTTTAAAAGTTCTTTTGTCCTAAGTAACCAAATGAGTTCTTCCCTGGTCAGACGTTAGTTGAGATAGATATTAAAAGAGGGTAAGATCCTGCATTAGTTTTCCATCTTTATATAACAAATTTCCCTCAAACAGTAGAATAAAATGAGAAACGTGTTATTTTGAGTTCTGTGAATCAAAGATGCGGTTCTGGCTCAAGAAGATTCATAAAATGGAGCATCTATATTGGCAAGGGTTGATGTCTCATTTGAAAGCTCAACTGGTGAAGGATTTGCTCCCTCAAGTGGCTGCAGATAAGCTTCATGTCCACACTAGGTGCACCCTGGAACTCCGTGGCACCAGTGCTTTCCCATAGATGGTGAATGTTGCATAGATTGATTGGCTTCCCCTGGAGCAAGTGATGAAGTTTTGGGGTGGAGAGATATTATGAGAACAAGAGAGAAAGAGTATCTGAGATGGAAGATATCATCATTTGTAACTTAAAATCAGCAGTAACAGGTCATCATGTCTACAGCAATTTGTTGACTGCACAGAACAATGCTGGTGCAGTGTCAGAGAGGTCTATGCGTGATGAGAACACTAAGAAGCAGGACTTATCTGGGTCATCTCGGACACTGTACAGAGGCTGAGTAGATTTGATACACTGAAGATTGTTCTCCCTGTCTGTGACTTAAAGTGGAAAGGGCAGAAAGTGCATGGCAAACAGTAAAATAAGGTCTGCTTGCAGAAGAAAGAGCAATACTCTGTAATTCTATGTCACCTTTCAATTTTATACATCAGAAAATAAAAGGCTTCATCAGTGCTTTCATTTAAATCTAGGAAACGATGGAAAATTATAAAGATGTTATAGTACTTGTTCTGTAAAATCATTTGAAATCATTGGCCCATTTATCAAGATTTGGGGCAAATATATTAATATTTTGAAAGAGAAAATGCCTGGCTGAAGCAAAATTTATTGCAAGCTTTCAGGTAGGCTGGTTCTGGTTTCACATTCATGCTTGGTGGGTCAGTGGCATATGCTCAGTAAGCCTCAGGTAGCTCCTAGCAATGGAGCGGTTTTCTACAAAGAAAGATTTAGAAAGCACAATTCTTTATCTGTTCACTGACAAATGATTAATTTGGGGACTTGTGTGAGCATATGAGGAGGGAAAGAAAAATCCTTCATTTCAGTTCTACCCTTTGGTAAGGAGATGTGAGCTGTTGGTGCCATTTGGGTGAATGTGAACCCAAAGGAGTGGCACCAGCATCCATGTGTTAATTTACAGCACATGACATCATTGTCACTTCCTGGATGAAAGAGACCCCATCTTCTCAGGTAGTTGTGCTTATGTTTACTTGTGAAATGTCTAAGTTCAGAAAGCTGCCATATCAGAGAGCAGTTTGCTATAGTGGCCACCATGGTCATCCATGGTCTGAAAACACAGTACAATATAATAAGATATTTGGTGGAGGAAAAGATACCATATTTATATCACAGTATACTGATATTCTTGTTATTATTATTATCACAGTATATTGATATAATTATTCCACATTATCATTAGGTATGTTGTTAATCTCCTATTGGAGCTAATTTATAAATTAAACCTTATCATAGGTATGTGTGAAATATATCTATATCTCTATATCATATATATGTTCATATATAGGGTTTGGTACTATCATGGCTTCAGGTACTGGAGAATCTTGGAATATATCCTCCATGGATAAGGGAGGACTAATGTATGTTCTACTCACAATAAAGGAAATAATTTTTCAGAAACATTTTTCTCTCTCAAAATAGAAAGAGACAAAGTGTGGGACCTAGAAGAGAATTGAGGCTTGAGGAAGTATGGGAAATAAAGTAATTTTTTCCCCTAATGAACTTTAGTGAGTAGTCTTTTTTTTTAATTTAAATTGAAAGGCATTTTCATGTTTGAAAGTTCTAAGCTGTAAAAATAAACCCTGGAAGTAGATTGCCTGGGGTAAGATTTAATTAAACACTGTACAGTAAATTAACATAATTTGATGAGGATCAGCTTTAGTTCCTAGAAACTGCAACTGGCAGAAATTTTAATTTTGTAATATCTTTTCAAATTCTACTCTCTCATCTCTAAAGAGTAGTTTCAGAAAATAAAAACTAAGCAAGGTATTACCAAGAAGAAGGCAATTTATTAGAAAGATCTTGTACTGGTGCTGGGATTTGAATAGAGTCTTAATGCAGATACTAAAAGTCTGTAAGAATAATGGTCCCTTGTAAAACAAAATATATGGATTGAAAAATGAGTTGAATCTTTTAGCCGGAAACAGAGGGGCTATTCACTATGCTCATATGAATACCTCTCTGGGCTGTGACTGAACTGGAATCTCAAGGGGAGTGCTTCCTTCCTTCCTTTATTCTTATTTTCGCCATCCTTTACTCTCTTCATTTCTGTTTTTCTTCCTTTGCCCTTTCTAATTAGATCTCTTTCTATATATTTAGATAAAAGAAAACATTTTAAAAGTAGTGAGAAAGAACATCCACCAAACTTGGGAACATACCTGTGTTTGCTGTTTGTCTCTCTTTGTAACTCGCGGAGCACATATGCCCAGTATTATTCACTGCACCTGTATACAGCTTTATGCCCGAGGAACCATCTGTAGCCAAGAGTTACAGCAGGACAGAGTATGCTACAGGCGGGAAAAAAAGGGAAAGAGCTGATGGACAACTAGCTCCCCAAGAACTACCTCCTGTGAGAGATTTTGAGTGAGAGAATTTTTAAAAGTTTAAATCGCCCTAGAGAAGGAAGGATTGTGACAAGATTGCAAGAATTGACACACTGTAGAGAACTAGAGGTAGGTATTTATTGCAGGTGCTTTGTCAGTACCAAAAAGGAAGCACAGGACACAGCAGCCTTGAATAAATCTATGATGGTGTCTGGCCTCATAAGTGAATAGTTTACAGGAGTAATGGTCCTCTGGTATCTTTCCTCACCTCCATAAGTTTTGAAGTAAAGGTACAATAGATATTGTGAAAGGAAAAGAAACTGCTCAAAAGGAAAGAACAACTTTATAGACTCAGAATGGAAGCTGGTTGAGCTGGTTCCAGTGTTAATCCTTTAGTTGCTGGGTGCTGGAAAGGCCTGTGGTTCTTGGGGTTCCTGCAAAGAAGATAAAGAACAGAGGCAGTTGAGGGCGTCAGCTATTTACAGTCAGTACAGGCATATTTTCCCGTTTTGATAAGTGTGACATAACCTACCTGTTGAATACCTGCTGTGCTTATAGAGTTGTTTCATTTTATTGCCCAAAATGAGCACATGTCAAAGGTTTTTTTTTTTTTTTTTTTTTTTTTTTTTTTTTGGCCCCTGTGTCTAGCATATTTCCTAAACATTTAATGCCTTTTGGATTTCACTGAAATTTTGTAACACAGAAGTTGACTCCATTTTTTGTGTCCAGCTACTAGCGCTTCCTTGGCCCCTAAGATGCAGAATAATGCAGACACACAAGTTTGTCTGATGTAAGCTTATACCAAGTACAGACATCAGCAACTGTTATGTATTCCACCATTTCTCTCCTCCCAGTAGACATGATGAATTAGTTTGAAGTCCTTGCTTTCACATCAGCCCATGCTGCTTTGAGAAATAGTCAACAAACATCTCAGGGAACTGGCCAAGCAAAGGTTCCAAAGATGAGAGGAGTCCAGCTGGAATGAATTTCTCCAGGATTTTGCAATTAAGAATCCTCTGAAACAAGAAAACAGGAAGAACAGTTTGAATTTGCTCTGTATAACACCCAATATATAAGGTAGAAAGTTTTGTTTTGAATTACATATAACAAGAAGCACTCACATTGTTCTCACTATTGGTCCCAAACAACTTAGTCTGACCCCAATTTCACCTCATCTTTCCTCTCTTCTCTTTCCAGGTTTTGTTGCCAAAATTTCTACATTGATCCTGCCTTTTTAGTTACCTCTTTCTTCCTCTGTAAACCCTGGTATCTATTTTTTCTAACAATTTGCAACTGAATTACTTGGCAAATCTCTCTAGTGGTACCAAAATTTTTGTGGGTTTTTTGAAAAAATAAAGGGTTTGCAGAAGTAAAAGCACATATGCTTGAATTTCGTGTAAGGGGAACTGGGAAAGGACAGGGAAAGGTTTTGGTTTAGTAGGAAGATCACTCTTACCCTCTACAAGCCAAGGCCATCTTTTCTTTAAAGGAAAACTTTATTTACATGGGAAGTTATCCAGGGCACAGCAAGTTTCTGGCAGGACTTTGCTGGCCTTTGCTTTCTAACTGGCTGCTGTAAGCAGAACAGCCCTCCGGAGTGTCCTGTGGAAGCGATACGTGAAGCTGTAGTTTGCAGGAAGAGAAAGAGTGAGGAAAGGGAGGAGGAAATCCTCACTCCGTTTCTATTAGATAGTTGGGAATGTTGACTTCAGTCCTTATGACCAGTGCACATGACCACAGATAAAGTATAGCTCTAGAATATGTGCGTTTTCCATAAGCCAGTCTGTAAAACAGCAGTATGTGAAAGGCTCTCCACAGCCTTTTGACTTCCTGCAGCCTGCGCACTTGCTTTAGTGGTGGGGCTCTTAGTGTCCCCGGCACTCTATTAGCCAGCAGCTGACCCATGATGTATTTCAGACCATAATTCTTTACACAGACTTCAGATCCCATGGCCAAATCTATATGAGCTGCTTAAAGATACACTTTTGGGATGTTAAACTGAGAAACTTCACAATATACAGATTAATTTAGAAAATCTTGTGGGTGTGAATTATATTATGGTTGGAATTTGGGTAGAAGTTAAGAACTGAGACCCTGAGATTTGGTAGCCTAAATGCCTAGGTTTCTCATTTCATCGATTACTTGCTTTGTGACCAGGGTCTGTTTATATTTGTTTGATTATCTTTTTTCTCATCAAGGATCTATATTATCCTCTACAAAATGGGCATAATAATAGCAGCCACCTCATGGGTTTTGTGAAGTTTAAAGGATACGATTATTGCACAGCCCTTAAAATAGTGTCTGGCAATAACAAACCCTAAGAAAATCGAGAATGCTATTGAGTTTGTGGTGCTCATTGCCTGTGCTGACATTACTGTTTTCTTTCAAGATAATGTAGATCAGGTTCTGTCTGAACAGAGTATTAGACATGAATGCTGGTGGAAGCATTAGCTGAAAAAGTACTCATGTGAAACCTACAAGGAGTAAGAGTATTAGGATGGGACAAGGAAGAAAGCAGACAAAGATACTGTAGTTGAGGTCTAACCTAAGTCTGATTGCACAGAAAGTTTTATAGTCTCAATCCCACCAAAAGTTGTGCTGCTCTGAAACAAAAGCATCTGCATATCCCCAAAGCAGTTACTCAGTGGTTTCAGCTGCCCCCAGTGGAGACACACCATACCCAGCAATTTCCAGGGGAAAATGGGCCTGGAAAGGTATGTGATGAATTGTCAAAAATGGTAATTAATTAGGAACTAGTGCCACGATTTTGTATGTGAAACTTATTTATACAAATATTGTTGTTGAAATGGTATCCTGTGTGCCAGAGACAGGTGCTTCAAAATTACCCAGAAAAATCTGAAGTAAGAGCCTTTTTAGACTTGCTCTGGGATCCTTGGATGAGGAGCAAGGGCACTCAGTTTGGATTTTCATTGATATTTAGAGTTTGCAAATTCTTGACGCACCAGAACAGCTTACTGAGCTGGAATTAGCAGATGACTTTCTAAACTGGTGAGCCTGGGCTCATTTATTTGCTTGTATTCCCTTCTCCTTGTTGCTGGTGCTCTGAAATCATGCAGAGTAGGCTACTGTGAAGTGTTGTATGAATCGTGGTTCTCAGTGTTTGAAACCTGCTATTTTGAAGCCTGGGGCTGTTTTCCCTTGCTTTGTTTGCTGCTCTCTTTCAGGTATGAGAAAATTTGGATAGTGAGATCAGAATCGGCCACAGTTATTAAAAAGATCAGGCTACAAGTTTTAATTTCTAACTCTTCTTCCTACTTTTACTGCTGTGGCGCCACTTCCGTCCTTCAACTTTACACACCATTCAGTGAAGGACGCTCATTTTGTGACGTGCTGACTCAGGTTTTTCCATAGTATTCCTTCCCTCTGCTGCTTAGAGCTAGGGTAGAGAAATGCTGGAGTTTTGAGCAAGTTGAGAAAGCCCTATAATTAGTGCTTCAATTGGAAATTAGTGTGCTGTTATTAAAAGGGCAGTTTGAGTTTGGGTTCTTGAGTTTAGAATTGATGGAGGCTCTTGAGCAGATGACCAGCTCCTCTTTAGTGTGGCTTGTCCACTTTGCAAGCTTTTCCTTGCTACATGTTCAAATCTCAGACTTCCACATTCCTGCCCATGGTGCTTTAACCACTGCTTTCCACCGCCAGCTATTCACAGTGTGCCAAGCAATTATAACATAAGACTGAAGACTGATAAAAAAGGAAATCAAATAAGATAGAGAGAGAATTCCTCAGTGTCTTCCTGAGCAATTATAAAAGTTATTTTGCAATCTTGTGTGTTGCAATTGTGTTGTGTGTTGCAAAAGTCCAATTCATTGACTTTTCCCTTCATTGGTGCATGTTTTGCAAAAGCAGGGTTTGGCAAAAATAGACAGAGTTGTATCAAATAAGTAGACTTCTGTAGAACAAAATAAGCAAGCAACAGAGAGAAATGTCAGTCTAATGAGAGAAAATGTTTTTAAGTTGTACGTCTAATATGGGGATAAGATCCAAAATATATAAAGAATTCAAGCAGCTCAATAGCAAGAAAATAAATGATCTTTTAAAATACAGGCAAGTACATGGATAGACGTTTCTCAAAGGAAGACGTAGCAGATGGGGAGGGGATCTAGGAATGAGGGAAGGTGAGAGAGTAGCAAGAGAAAGGAGTAGTAAAACTGATTAAGATGCAATATGAATATATACCCGCTCCCTAAGATGAGTGCAACTAATTTGTATCACAAAGATATATTAATAAGAAGAAACTTTAAAAAGATAAAAAAAAAATTCAACATGTAAATGTAAATCAAAACTATAGTGCACTGTCACTGTTTACCTGTTAGAATGGCTGTTACCCTAAAGATAAAAAGTTAAGTATCAGAAACATGTGGAGAAAAAAAGGAACTTTTAGAAACTATTGCTCGAAATATAACTTGGTACAGCTAGGAGAAGCAGTATGGAGAGTTTTCAATAATTAAGAAGTTAATTGCCATCTGATCCAACAATCCCACCTCTGGGTATATATTGAAAGGAAATGAAGTCAACGTGTCAGAGAGATTATCCACATTCCTATGTTTGTTGAAGCCTAATTCATAGTAGCATACATAACCTAAATGGCTACCGGCAGATGAATGGATAAAGAAAATACAACACACACACACACACACACACACACACACACACACACACACAGCCTTTGGAATCTTTTCTAGCTATAAAAATAGAAGGAATGTCATTTGTGACAACGGATAAAACTGGAGGACATTAAACTAAGTAAAATAAGCCACATGTAAATATATAAGTACTGATCTTGCATGTGGGATCTAAACATACAGAAATCACAGAAACAAAATAGAATAGTGTTACCAGGGGATAAGGGTGGGGCATCAGGACATGGAAAATATTGAAATAATAACATTTTTAAAAAATGGTTGTTAATGCTCTGTTAGCCTTTGGAGAATTCATAGTTCTTGTCTTCATTACTGTCTTGCTGCTGAGAAAAAAATACCTGACATCATATATATGGTAATCTGAACAATTACTATGATGATCATGGCATGCAATATAACAAACATTGTTAATTTCCTATCATCTTATTTTCAAATTCTGTTTTCTTTTTTAGTGTTTTTCAAAAATTTTTAGTACTTTAAAATAAAAAATAAAAATAAATACCTGATATTCACAAATTAAAGAAGGAAAGGTTTATTTTAGCTCACAGATTATAGAGGCTTCAGTCAACTGGCTCCAAGGCAAGGCAGCATGGCAGAGGGCCATCGCAGAGAAGAAACAGTCCATGGCAGAGCACATAGGAGATAGCAAAGCAGCACCAGCACCAGCTGCTGCAACACTAAGGCTCCCTTTGTATTCCGTCTGGGCTATAGACCTGTGGGTTGCTACCATGCACATCCAGGATGGACCTTGCTGTTATCCACACTCAGAGCTCTATTAAGCACATAAATGGACTAATTTAGTTATCACACACCCTTAACCAGTATCACACACCCTTAACCCGAGTATCACACATCCACCATCCACTCACCTCCCCAATGCCCCACCTATGAGTGCTCACAGCTTTGGGGGAATATCTAGACACTAGCCATAACAATCCCAATAATCCATTACATAAACAAGATATTTATAATTACACTGTTGGAGGTTTCAGTGGGCAAATATGGGTACGATTTTTTAAAAATACATTTTTTTGTTTTATAATATTTTTATATTTACATGAAATTTATAGGAAAGGTTCGAATGACCCATACCCTTTTAGTAATGCCTTACTTCAGCAGGGCTTTTTTTATAGTTAGTAGGCTGATATTTTTAGATTTTTATGAAAGTTTGTATACAGTTTCCTCAGTCTAATGACCTTTTTTGTCCCAAGTTCTTATCCAGCATTCTGCATCATGTAAAGGGATGTTTCTTTAGGCTTGGACTGTGGCAGTTTCTTAGACTTTCCTTATTTTTGATGACTTCACAGCTTTTATGAATATTGATAGAGTTTTCTTCTTTTTTGGGGGGCATAGTTATGACTGCTGCATTACTTTATTTTTAAATATACTTTTTATGAATGTGAGTTCTACATATTAAAAAAGTTTAGTGAGATAGTTCAACAAATGTATATGATGTGCATTAATTAAACCCAAACTCATTTTATCCACTCTCCCCCAATGCCTTCCCCACTTCTGGCAGTCACTATTCTGCATTCAATAGGCTTTCTTTTTATCTTCCACATATGAGAGACAACATGTGAGACTATTCTTTCTATGTCTGGCTTTTTACATTTAGCATAATATTCTCCACAGTCTTCATTCTGGCTGAATACTATTTCATTGTGGGTATGCACTACATTTTCTTTATTCACTCCTCTGTTGATGGGTAAGTTGGTTGAGTCTATATCTTAGCTACTGTGAATAGCAGCACAATAAACACGGGCATGCAGATATCTGTTTCCAAGCTAACTTAATTTTCTTTGGATATATTCCAAGAAGTGAGTTAGCTGGATTACCTGGTAGGCCTATTTTTAGACTTTCGAATAACTTCTCTATTGTTCTCCATAATAGCTATACTCATTTACATTCCCAACAAAAGTATATGAAAGTTCTTTCTTTCCCACATCTATGTCAGCAAATGTTACTAAAATTATCATTATTGTAATTGCTAATAGCTAGTCAAACTGGGCTCAAATAGTTCATCGTCATTTTGATTTGAAGCTCCCTAAAAGCCAATGAAATCAAGCATTTTTCATGTACGGGTTGGCCATTTGTGTTTCTTCTGAGAAATATCTATTCAAATTAGTTATCGTTTTGAATTGGATTACTTGGGTTTTTATGCTAAGCTCTGGATAGTAATGATTCTTCAAATGAAAAGTTAGTATATATTTTCTCAAATTCTGTAGGTTACTCTTCATTTGTTGTTTTCCTCCCTGTGCAGAAGACTTTAAACTTTATGTGATCCTATTCATCTATTTTTACTTTTCTTCCCCATGCTTTTGGGCTATTTATAAAAATATCATTGTCTACAACAACATATTGAAGAGTTTGTCGAATGTTTTCTTTTAGTAGTCATATGTTTTCATTTAGTAATCATATAGTTTCAGATACCATAGTTAGCTGTTTGATCTATTTTGAGTTTTAGATTAATATTGTATGCAAAATAGACTGTCCCTCGATTGGGTTTTTTCTGATGGTTTTTTTCTTGATTGGATTGGAGTTATGGATTCTTTACACTAAGATTGCAAATGAAATACCATATTATCTTCACATTTCAGTGAGAGAGTTTGATACCTAATTATTCAAAGCTTACAGTTATTTCAAGAATATGTGCTGTTAATATGACTTTTCAGTGAGTATCACTGTGATGACTTTAGTGAGATGGATTTCTCCACTGCAAAGTTACTTTCCCTCTTCCCCTCTCCCCTCTTTCTATGCTGTACTTACAGAGATTATTGTGCATAGTTCACATTTGGAATCGAGGCAGTAGAATGGTGTTACATTGCCTGTGTGGATACAGAATAAAAACACAATGATTTGGAGGTCTTCTGGAAGTGATTTGCCTATTCTGCTTTCTCTCTCCCTTTCTCTGTCCCCTTCTATCTCTGTCTGTCCATTATTTCCTATCAGTATGGACTCATGGATGATTATCCTGTACAGTGTGCTATAACTCAATGCTGTGCTGCTAAGCTGTTCATACTTTGGCCACTGTAAGCATTTTTTGATGGCCGCTGTGTCCCTTTGACGTACACTTCTAATTTTTTGAGCATTGTCTTATTTTTGGGCACTACAAGCTATTGCAGGCTCATTTTATATAGTTTTTGTTTTGGAAATAGCCAGTTCTCCAAGGAATCCTGATTACTTTCATTGAAGAATGGTAATAGAAACTAAGATCTCAGTGCTAGATACTAAATATGCTTCTTGGTACTAGGATGGTATTGCTTTTATATCTCAGCAGACGGACAGCACTTGGAGAATATATATATATATATATATATATATATATATATATATGGTCAGTTTTCTGTTATTGAAACATAAAACAATATATAGGATATCATCAAGTTAAAGGGAAGAAAGGTTTATTTTGGTTTATAGTTTTAGAGGTTGGTCTGTTGCTTTTGGACCTGTGGTGAGGCAGTATACCATGGCAAGAGCATGCAGCAGAAAAAAACCTACTGTTCTTCGCTGTGTGTGAAAGCAGAAGAGGAGAGACTGGTATCCCATAATCTCCTTGGAGGGCATGCCCCAATTATCAAACTTCCTGCTACTCCCCATTTCTTAGATGTCTTCACCACCACCACTACACACACGCACACACACACACTCACTCACACTTTCAAAGTTCTAACCTTGCATAATTAACAAGCTGTGTCCTTTGGCAAGTTTTCAAAGTCTGCTAAGAATAAATTTTTCTGTATGTATAGTTGGGTATTATTTTTTTCTGGATTATTGTGAAAATTGAATGGGCAAATGAAGTTGGAAGTATAAATGCTAAAATGTATTTTAAGTGTAATTTTGTAATGAAAAAATATAAAATGAAAACATGCAGAGAGGGGTTAGGTAAGGAATATGGCTTTAATAAAATGGACTTGTTTATGGTAGTTTTCCAAAATTTAAATGAAAGGATGGTATAATTCAACTTGCTTTAATAGCCAGAATATTTTCTTTTCCTCAGTGCCTTTACATGCCAGTAAATTGGTTCATAGCCTGTGTGTCTGTGTGTGTAAATATATTACTTTGTTTGTTTGCTTGCTTTTTTCGGTACCGGGAATCGAACTCATTACCTTGCGCTTGCCAGGCAGGCGCTGTGCCGCTGAGCTAAATCCCCAGCCCTACTTTACTGTTTATATTCTAGAAGAACCCAAGATATCTCTTGAAGGTCTTGGTCATTTTAGATTCTTTGCTAGACTTTCTGTCAAGCACTTAGAAAATTAAGATTTAAATGTTGCACAATGCCATTTGGACCTTTTTGATCACTTAACTTCTCTAATACATCTATAACATTTTAATGAATTCTATGGCAATTTAGACTATGTTTGTTTTTTTTGGGGGGGATCAACTATTATTCTTCCAATGGTTTCACTACTGATGATTCTGTAGTGGGTTTCATATTATTTCCCCTGATATTCTTTTCCTTTGAAGAAAAACAATGACTTATTTTAACAAGGGTCATGTGAACATTTTTAAAAGATTCTACTTCAGGAAAATCTGAAACTTCCTGTTCTCAAAGGGCACTTTTAACATAATCTAAGCCTGACTTTCCTCGTCTTTACAATGAACAAGAAAAGATGAAACAGATCATGTGCATAAAGCATTTTGTGAAAGCAAATCCATTTGCCTTGATCAGCTGCACTGACCCCACTTCTTATTCAGTGTTGTCCTTAAGCCTCAGAAGGAAAACAGTCAGGACACAATTCATCTTACCTACCCTGCTCTTGATTTCTCTCATATGTTTGACTTCTCTGTGTACAGTGTGTTATTGTAAATACCTGTTGTACTTTGATAACTACATTAAAATGAAGGCAATGTTTATAGCAATTTATTTATACAGCTTTTTACTTTCTTTCCTCTCAGCTGGATCCATAAATAAAAATGTCTTCTCCTCCAAGCAGTTGACTCTAAAGATACTCACATTTAAGAAAACCTGCAAAAGAATATGCTATCTTTATGATTTATTAAAAGAAGATAAATGAGGAGTTAAAAAATGCCTTTCAGCCTTCTAGCATGAACTAAAGAGGAAAGATGTGTCAAGTGGTATGTATGCCAAGAAATGGAAGATAATTATAGTTTTATTACTCAGGATCCTTTTCAGACAACTGGGTGGAGACAAATTTCCCTGCACTTTAACTGTGATTTATTTTACAAGTAATGCACTATCTGTTCAGTACAGCTTAAAGTTAGGATTTGAATTAGATTGTCAGTTGTAGCCACACCAGGCAATGCAAACTGTGAAATAACACCATGATTTGAATTCCACTGCTTGTATTGTGATAGAAACTTCCATATTAGGAAGTATTTAAGATAAAGACAACATTACTTTTAGCTAGTTTTGCTTCTCGGGTTTTCTGGACTAGATTCTCTTAGTTTCAAACACACCTTCCCATTTTCTCCACGTGTATACTCTTCCGGATCAAAATATATAGCCCTATTTATTGTTCAGGGATACATACTGCCCATGAACTACCATACATGTTATGATGTCTAAATATTTCAAATATCTTAGTCCACTTTTTGAGGCTGTCATTTTGGCAAGATTTGCCATTTCCATACCTTTGAAACAACATTTTAGATGAGAAATTACAAGGTCTACTAAACTCTGTTCCCCAGGACATTTGTATAACATATTAATGAGAATTTTATATGGCATCAATTATATGACCAAATATATTTAAGAAATATTGGGTTGAACAAAATCAGACTATTTTTTCTATAAGAATTCCCAGAATTGTTGATATATACTTATTTATCATGAATCTCTGGGATAGATTTATAATTTTAGTCTTTACAAACATTTTTGCATGTTAAACTTTCTTTTTTTAATTTAACAGAATTATATTCTTCAAATTATTTATCGCTACATAATGAACCACCCCTAATATAAAACAATTATTACTATTTTAGACTTTACTGGGTTCACTTGAGTGGTTCTTACTAGAGGCTTCTTGGGATGATGCAATCAGACAGCGACTGTGGTTGAGTTACCTGAAGATTCAACTGGCCTGGACATTTATAAGAATGCCAGCTGATGGTGCCTATTGACAGAGAGCTCCTCCATGCTGTCAACAAGAGCACTTCCTCTGTACTTTCTGCATGTTTTGCATCTCACAGGGACTGTTGAAGGAGTATGCTCAAAGGGAACTTCAGAAGAGTGAAGTCTCCTTGAGATCAACTAGGAAGCTCCCTGGCTTCTGATAATTCTTAGAAATTTCATAGTCCTATAGTCTCACTATAGTTTTTTCTTTTCAAATTTTTTTGTAAAACAAGGGTCAAAATTATGCTAGACTTAAGGGGAAGGAACTAGACTCCACCTCTTATTAGAGCTAAATGGGTATTCCAGAAGGGAAGAAATGAACAGCAACCAGTTTTGCCTGTGATCTGCATAACTTTCTAGCATCTCACCAGCGTGCTGAACTTCTATGGTACAGCATGGACAGTGGTAAATTCACATGTGTGTAAGAGGCTGACACTGAAGTTGCTCTCTATCATGGATAGGTTTTTCTGTCACTGACATTGTTCAGATTTTTAGGTATATGGTGATAAAAGGAAAAGCATGCTAATTTTTAGATAACTTAGCGACATTTTAAAATTCTTTACAAATTGGGTCATGTGGTAAAATACAGGATTCTCAGTTAAATTTCAATTTCAGATAAACAACACATAATCTTTTCAGTACAAGGGTGTCCCAAATATTATTTGAAATGTATATGTACCACCAAAATATGGTCATTTATCTGAAATTCAGATTTCACTAAGCAGCCTGTGCTTTTGTTTGCCAAATCTAGCAACACTGTCTACACATAATATATTCTTTTGTTGCCAGTGTTGTTGACCTTCAGTCTCCCTTAGCACTGCAGGGTCATTGAGTTTAGGCAATGCTA
Source organism: Chinchilla lanigera (assembly GCF_000276665.1). Taxonomy (NCBI): domain Eukaryota; kingdom Metazoa; phylum Chordata; class Mammalia; order Rodentia; family Chinchillidae; genus Chinchilla; species Chinchilla lanigera. The sequence goes on from NW_004955430.1 coordinate 20,404,076, forward strand.
ATATGAAAGAAAAAGCTTAAGTTTTAGAATGAGGGAGATCTGACTTCAGATCCCAGCTCTTACATTGCTAGCACTGTAATTGATCACAGAAAAATAAACACACTTATTTCACATAAATGTTACATGATACTCGAGCCTACATAAAAGAAGATTCCAAGAAAAACAGAAATTTGTGCATTTTTATGCTAGGCTTAATGAAGAAATGGATAACTTGGAGAAGTATGATTGGACGAAAGGGTACGATCTAACAGTATTACACGGGGGGAAACGTAGACGGTCTATTTAGATACTTCTCTTGTATCCTTGTATCTTTGGAGATAAGGATTTTTTTTTCTTCTGAGTTTAGTAAGGGTACCTCTAGAATGAGGGTCTTATGCCTGCTTTAGGGAGAAGAACAAGAGGACAATGAGTGATACTTTCCTGCCTCTGCTGTTTTTGCAAATGCCAAAGTAACTTATTGATTGGGGGGAAATATCCTGAGCTCCTGTATCAGTCAAGGTTTTACTAGAGAAACGGATATAACACATGATGTACAAATTATAAGAAATTACAAGACTGGCTTACAACAGTCAGCCAGAGAGTTGTATGAGGAAGCGTTCAGAGGGTGTCTGCACACTGAAGACTGAAGGAATCAGTCCAGGGTCTGAAGTACACTGCAGAGTTCCATGCAAGTCTGTATCAAGAGGCAATGAGTCTGCGACAGAAGGCTGAAGGATCCAAGGCAGAAGCCAAAGATTCTGCACTAGAAGCCAGGAGATGAAGTCCAAGCTGAAGGTGAAGACTGGAGCTCCTCCAAAAGGGACGGAAGTTCCTCTCTCCTTATTCATTTCCCTTTTATGTCATCTAGGTGATCTACCCTAGCAATTGCTGATCAAATTGCTGAGCCAAGTTTAGTTAAGCTTCTAAACTTCTCAAATTGACATAATCAATCAACCACTATAATCCACCCCTTGTCCACTTGGAAACCTTATAACACAGGTTTAACAATCCTGAAGAACCAGTATTAAGTCTATCAACATCATATTACATTAGCACCATAGAGGGGAGAAAAAGTACCATTATAATCCTCTTTTCTGTAGCTGGTCACAGGGCTGTAGCTGGTATTTAGAACTACCTTCTTCCACTACCCATTCTGTATTCCCTTGACCTTCAGCAAGCACCTCAGCAGGTCTTGGTTCTTTTCCTGGTGGTATGACCCATACCTTCATTCCTGAAGGCTCTGGATCATTTGTCATTGTGCCTGTATTAGGTTGTAATTTTCCATTGACTTTAATAATAGGGCAAGGTAGTACTAAGAAGCACCCTAAGGGATCTCCTGCATCCCACTCCTAGTACCAATTTTGTTATGGTTTGGGGGATATTTTGCAAGGGAAACAATATAATACAGGACACATATTTTATATGATTATTTATAGTAGTCACCCAAAGAATGATATACAAGAGAGTGCAGGAAACCTGTTCACACACTAAGAGTTGCCACTATTTAGCTTTATATTGTTGAGATATTAATGTGTTTATTATTATACTATCAAGAATTTCCAATGGAGAGATGTGTTATATTTCATTTATTTGATTTGATTTTATTTTTTGGTTTTAATATTTGTATAATGCTTGTCTTAAAGCATGAATTAGGAATCATTTCCCTGCCTTCTGTTTTTTCAGAGAGATTTTAGAAATTATTATAATTTTTTCCTTAAATGTTTATATAGGTCTGCTGCTTTTCTAAGCTTAGTGGTTACTGATGCAATTTTTTAAATTATATATAGAACTATTCAGGATATTTATTTCTTCTTGTGTGAGTTCAGAAATTTATATATTTCAGAAATTGGTTTGTTCCATCCAAATGATTAGATCTGTGGTCACAGAGTTGTCTGTAGTATTTGTCTATTTTTTGTTACTATATGTTTGTAGTATATAATGATTATGTTTATTGTCAAGAATTGGTACACGTACAGTAGCACATCTGAGGTCCCCTTTTTTTTCTCTCTCCCTAATTCACCCTTTTTTGTTAGGATCAGAATCATTTATCTTATAAATCCATGTAAAATTAATTAGCATATATGCAGATTAACAATCAGACTAACAGGCCAAAAGCATATAAAATACATAGAACAATCATACTCAAGCAAGATATACTTTTAGCTACATTGTCTATTCTGGGTTACATAACTTTTTTCTCTCTTTTATCCTACTGTCTGCCTCTTATTTTGTACTTTGTTTATATATTGAGTTTATCATATAAGAGAAACCATGTAATACTTAAGTTCACTTCACTTAGCATTGTGGCCTTAAGGTGGATCCATTTTCCTATAAATAACTCAATTTTATCATTCTTTGTGGAAGAGTAGAACTTCATTGGGAATAACTACCACTTTTTTGTCCCTTCTTCTGTCACTGGACCCATAGGAATTGTACTGCTATAATTTTTGGTATGCATATATCTCTGTAGTATGATATCTTTAACAACTTTGGGAAAAAAACCCAAAAGGGAAATGCCGGAACAAAAGGAAATTCCAAGTTTGAATTTCGAAGAATCCCCAAAACGAATTCCACAGTGGTTGGATAAGTTTATACTCACAGTAAGAATGGAAAACTGTCCCACCACTCCTGCAGCTTCTCTAACATTTGTTATTGGTTGAGGATAGCCATCCTTTGTGAAGTGAGATGGAATCTTAATGCTGTTTGAATGTGAATTTTTCAAGTGGCTAATGGTTTTGAACATTTTTTTTCATGTATTGTCTGTATTTTTTCATCTGAGAAGTACATATCCATTTCAAATGCCCATTTTTGATGGACTCTTTAAATTTTGGAGATCTAACTTTTTTAGTGCTTTATATACTTTAGATATTAGTCCTTTGTCTGAGGAAGAGCTGGCAAAATTTTTCCCCATATGAAGGTTTGCTCTTCACTATGTTGGTAGTTTCTTTTGCTATACAAAAGCTTTTAAATTTGATGTAATTCCATTTATTGATTCTTGATATTATGTCTTGTGCAACCAAGTTCTGTTCAGAAAGTCTTTGCCTACATCTGTGTCTTCAAGAGTTTTCCCTATTTTTGTCTTCTAGCAGACGTTTTCTGTTTTAATATTTAGATTTTTGATCCATTTTAATTTTAGTTTAGCTCATGGAGAGAAATATGGTCCGTGTTTAATCTTTGTCATGTGGATATCCAGTTTCCTCAGCACCATTTGTTAAAGAAGCTATCTTTGCTCCAGTGAGAATATTTGTCAATGATAGCTGAGTGTGCCTAGAGTTGATTCTGTATCCCCTGTCTTTTTGCCAATACCATACATTTTTTATCATTGTAGCTTTGTAGCATAGCCTGACATACAGAATTTGATTCTCACTGATTTGCCTTTGTTGTGTAGAACTGATTTTGTTATTCTAGATTTCCTCTTTTTCCACAACATTTTAAAATTGCTTTCTCATTTCTTTGAGAATGTTGCTGTTATTTTGACTGGGATTGCATTAAATGTACACAGTTTTGAAAGTATGCCCATTTTGACTGTATTGGTTCTGCCTCTTCAGGAACAGGACATATCTTTCCATTGTCTGATATCTTCTTTGATCTTCTTTTTCAAAGACTATAGTTTTCATTGTAGAGGTCTTTCACTTCCTTGGTTAGGTTAATTTTTAAGTATTTCATTTTTCTTGTTGTTATTGTGAAAGTTGTTGTTACTCTAATTTCTCTCTTGGTGAGTTTGATATTAGTGTACAAGAATGCAAATGAGTTTTGAATGCTGACTTTGTTGCCAGTGTGCTGTTTAATTTGGTTATTCATTCTAGGAGTCTCTTAGTGGAGTTCTTGTGGTCTTCTATGCAGACAATGTCATCTGCAAATAATGATAACTTTTTCCTTTTCTGTCAATATCCATTTTATTTCTTTCACTTGCTCTGGCTAGTGTTTTGAACACTATATTGAACAAGAGTGGTCACCACAGACATCCTTCTCTTGTTCTTGATTTTAGAGTGAATGTTTATGGCCTCTCTCCATTTTGTATAATGTTGGCCTTTGGTTTGCTATAGATGCCTTTTATTGGATTGAGATAAAGATCTTTACATCTATTTCTTTCAGTTTTTCCATGAGGATGGTGTATTGTGTCAAATGCTTTTTCTATGTCTCATGAGATGATCACATCATTCTGATCCTTGTTTTTGTTTATGTAGCTTCTTAGTTACTTTTCTCTTGTTGTGAGACAAAATACCTGACATCCAAAGTTAGAGGGCAAAAGGGTTATTTACCTCACAGATTGTAGAAGTTTTAGTCCATAATTGGCTGGCTCCAGGCTTGTTAGAAGGGCATTGTAGAGGAGAAACAGTTCATGGGGTAGAAGACAGCAAGAACAACAAGGAAAGTGGAGAAGAGACAGGCCTCTTTCTGTCCCTTACATTGTATGCAGGCTACTCTCCCTAGGGTGGGTAGCACTCTTGCCCTTAATCCCAGCATTGGACCATGAATTAATCACAAACTCTAGATTCAGCCACCCTGAAGAGCCTCCTCCCACCTATGGCTGCATGAGGCTTTAAAGGAGACATCCAGATACAAACCATTACATATGGTGTATTACATTTATTGATTTATGTATCTTGAATATCCCTGTATCTCTGAAATGAGTCCTAGTTAGTCATGTGTGTGACCTGCATTTTATTTGCCAGTATCTTATTGGAAATTTTGTCTCTATGTTCATTAAAGAGATTGTCCCATAGTTCTCTTTCCTTGTTGGGTTCTTTTTTGGTTTTGGAATCAAGGTGATGCCTTTTTCCATGAAAGCCTTTCAGAGTATTGCCTCCTTTCAATTTTACTAGAGAATTTGAGGACTTTTGGTCTATATCTTCTCAAAAGTTCTTATAGAATTCAGCAGTGAACCCATTAGGATATGGACTTTTCTTAGTTGGTAGTTTTTCTTATTACCTCTTCAATTTTATTAGCTAATATTGGATCATTCAGAACCTTTTATCTTCTTGTTTTAGCTTTGGTAGTTCATATGTATTTAGGAATGTATCTATTTTTTCTAGCCTTTCCATTTTACTTCTCAAATTACTTCTCAGATTCTCAAAGTGGTTACCAATGATCCTCAGGATTCAGGCAAAATTTGTTGTGATTTTAACTTTTTCATTTCTAATTGCATGGAATTTGGTCTTTTCTTGTTGGATTTTTTATTGCTTCTGTGAGATTTTGTCTTTTGATTGGGAAAGTTACATCATTCACATTGAAAGTCATATTACTAAGAGATACTTGCTTGTTACTGTCTGTATTATTTTCCTGTTGATCCTTTTCTGTTTTTTTTTTTTTCCCCTTTTGCTTAGCTGCTCATCCCAGGAAGTGCATTCATTCTTTTTATTATTGGCATTGTTGGCTTTATTGTCTCTTTCTTGGATATCTTCCAAGATATCTTCCTGGATATCTTGAGACTTCTTTGTAGTGCTGGCTTGGCAGTCATGAATTTCTGGAGGTACTCCTTGTCATGGAAGTGCATTACTTTTCCATCAGTTTTGATGATGTTTTGCAGGATACCTATGTTGGAGTTGGAAGAAGTTATCCTTTATAGGGTCAAATATTTCAATCCAAGCCCTCCTAGCCTTAAGTTTTGTATGGAGAAGTCTATAATTCTAATGAGCTTTCCTTTATATGTAATTCATTGCCTTCTTCTAACGGCTACTAAGGTTTGGTTCCTGTGACAGACTTCTGGGTTGTTGAGTATCGTGTGGTATAAAAAGGTTCTCTTTTGGTCATTCCTACTGAGGGTTATATATGCTTCATTTATCAGTATATTTATTTCTTTCCTTGCATTTGGGAAGTTTTCTGCCATATTTCTGTTTAAAGATTTTTTTATGTGATTTATACGGTCTTCTGATTTTTCAGTTTATTTCAATTATTCTTAAATTATTATTTTTTAGAGTCACCTAGCATCTGTTGAATCGAGTTTTCATGTTCTCTTGTTGTTTTTGAGACATCTTTGAGTGGTCGATCATTGAAGAAATCATTGTCTTCAAGTTATCAAATTTGTCCTCACATTTGTTGTTCCTACTTTGAATATGATATTTAATCTTCTGAATTTTTAACAGAAACCTCTTCATGGACTGTAATTATTTGTAAATTGGTCATTTACGTTTTGTATTATTTTGTTTAGCTCATCTAACTTTTTATTAGTGTCTTCTGAAAGATGCTGCATCGTTTTTATTATTACTTAAAATATCTGTTTAGTTATATTTTCTCTGATTCTGTTGAGTATCTCCTTAAGCTCTTTTCTGACCTCTTCTATTATCCTTTTGAGTAATTCAGATGTGTGTCTTATGTTTTCCTGCCCCTTGGTGACCTCTGAATTGACGTTGGGAGAGTGAGGAATTTGGGGAGCAATTTGTTGCCTTGTCTTATATTTCTTTTCTTTTTTTTTTTGTTTTTTGGTTTTTCTCCGGTACCAGGAACCGAACTCACGACCTTGCTCTTGCCAGGCAGGAGCTTTGTCACTGAGCTAAATCCCCAGCCCCTTATATTTCTATTGCTTTGTTTTTTTGTTTTGTTTTTTGTGCTGCAGTTTGTGGATGCTTATAGCCTAAAGACTTTGTTGCTAATATAGAGATCTCTATAGTTGCCTTTCAGTGATGTACTTTGGCTTTTGCTAGCTATAATCCTTTGTCATGCCCCAAGATCTGACCACCTTGTTTAATTTGTGAAGGGAAGATGGAGTGTAGTTATTCCAACAGCCAAGTTTTATGGGAATGTATTATACTACTGTTAATATCACAAAGGTAATTTGAGTGTTATTTTAGAGAGAAGTAGTGACAATTATGTGGCCCCATTAATATCAAGTGAATCACTATTATATTATTAGGACAAAGTGGATATTAATGTATCCTAAAACCAATTATGTGTCACCTTTAATCCTAGAGAAAAATCCACAATTATGGTGCAATCATTAAGACAAATCAGGTATGGACTTATAGTTAGTAGTTTGAAATGCTAGAACTATATCTTCACTGATGGTAGACAAGAAGTCAGCAGTACTTTTACAGAGTTAGCTATCCAAAGGTGAACAAAGGTTTGTGGTTTTACTGATAAAGACTTAAGGCTTAGGAATGGGAGAATGCAAGAGGGAGACAGTGAAACACTAAACTCTATGATATGAAAAGGAGAGAGTGGTGATACAAAAAATCCTATTAGGAGGAGAAGGATGCTTCTCAATAGGTAAAGGTAAGAGAAATGGAAGATAATAAGTTGCAGAAAAAAGAAAGAAATTATATTGATTGCAAAAATATGAGAAAAAATTAAAAGGAGAAAAATCACAGGGGTGAAGAGGAAAAATAAATTTAAAAAAAGAAGTGAGAAAAAGAGAAAAAAGGGTAAGGAAAGAGAGAAGAACATTCTCCAAGCCCAAATAAACTAATGAAGAAAAAAAGTAAAAAAAAGAAAAAGAAAAACTGAAAACCATGCACACAGTCGCAAAAAGCAAAAATAAAAAACAAAGAAATGAAACCAAAACAAACAAACAAAAATGTATATGTCACTTTGAATGCTGGTTTTCCTCTGGGATCTACAATTTGGGGTAGTGTCCAAGTCAGTACATGTCCTTGCTCAGACCCCAATTCCATGCAGAATGCAGACCCCAAAAGGCAGTAGGATTAGGGAGAGAGCATCAACTCTGCAACTTCCAAATCCAGAGCAATTCAGGCTGAGCCTGGTCTCTTGGGTTGTGGTTGGGGCTGTGTCCTTTAGACCAAACACTTGAGTGCATCTCTTGCCAGCCTGTATGGCTGTTTCTATGGATGACTGGTGTGACTAACCCTAACCTAGTCACTGTGGGAACATAACACTGAGAGTCATAGATTAGAGCTGTCCCACAGTTGCTCTGAGTCCCAGGTTCAAAGAGTCAACTAATGTTTGTAACGGTGTTGGATGAGGCATTCTTTCCCTGGGGTACGGTGGGCATTTCAACAGTCATGACTCACCAGCTGTTGCAGCTCACAGAGCATCCAGTGGTTAGTTGCACCTCTGCATTCCTCCCTGAAGCCTTTTAGCAACCCCACCTTTTACACTGTCTCTGTAGACTCAGTCTTTTATCTTGTGAACCGGGAGCTGAGAGCCAGAGAGAAAGTATAGATTGTCCTTCCCTTTTCTATGCTGTGTTCTCTCTTTTCAATTTTTCTGTAGGTTTTAAGTTTCATGTCAGATCTTTCCTGATTCCCATAGATCTCTCTCTCTCTCTCTCTTTCTCCCCTTTCTCTCTCTCTCCCCTTTCTCTCTCTCTTTCTCCCCTTTCTCTCTCTCTCCCCTCTCTCTCTCTCTCTCTCTCTCTCTCTCTCTCTCTCTCTCTCCTTTCTCTCTCTCTCTTCCCTTTCTCTCTCTCTGTCTCTCTTTCTGGTTAGCCTAGATAGTCATAATTTCAAATGATATTTTTAAAGAATGAGCATATAGTTTAGTTGATTTTTCTGTACTGTTTTCAATTCGCTGATTTCTGCTCTAATTTTAATTTATTTCCTATATGTTTTAGGCTTAATTTGCCATTTATATTCTGTAGTTTCCTAAAATGGAAGGTCAAGTTGCTTGTTGTAGATTTTTATCCTCTCCCAATATACATTTAATGCCAAAATTGTTTCTATAGGCAATGTTTTGCTACATACCCAAAGTTTAGTGAGTTGTATTTTCCTTTTCATTTAGCTCAAAATAGTTTAAATTCTCTTGAGATTTCTTTGACCTACAGGTAATTATGCTTTCTCCACTAGAGTTAAGATGATTTTGCCCTTGGCTTCTCTAAGAACTTCTTTTCCTAGTTTCACTGCAGCATGCCTACGTATAGTACTTTCAGTATTTATTATATTGCTGTTCTGAGTTTCCTGGTTTGATGTCTATCTTAATTTATAATGTTTTAAGTTATTTTTCAACTTATATTTCTTCCATTCTATGCTTTCTTTCTTTTTTTTCTGACATTCTAATTGAACTTTGTCCTTCCCATCACTCCTAAATGTGCTATTATTCTCTTTGAACATCAGTTTGGAAAGGTTTTCCTGATTTCTTTTCAAGCCTACTTATTCTTCAGTTAGGGTCAAGCTGCTGACTGGCCCAGGATGCTGAGCCCACTAAAATTGTCCATTTTTATTATGTCTTTTATTTCTATGATTTTCTTCTTAAGAGTGTCCGTCTACTCATTAAATTACATTGCTATTGCTTATTGCCTTTTTTATTCTTTGTACTTCATTACATATTTATCATAATCTTTAAAAACTTACTCTCTAGTAATACCAAAATCCATGTCATTTCTGAGTTTGGTCTCATGTTTTCTTGATGTTTTTAGTCTAAGTTTTTATTTCAGTGTAGCATGACTCATAACTTTCACTGAAAGCCCAATATATTGTCTGGGTTTAAAAAAAAAACAGTGTAAGTGGAACTTTAGTGTGAAGGCCTATGTTAACTTGGATATGAATTAGACTGTTTAGTTGCTGTACCTGTGGGAAACCATGACTTCAAATTTCTTGAGGATGTTTTTTTTTTTTCTCTCAACTCTGGGTTATAGCTAAGTGCTTTATCTTAGAAAAAATATGTATCATAGAACTCTAATATCTGCAATTCCCTGTGATTGTGCTATGTCCCTGCTGGTGCAATGGTAAGGTATAGGGGAGGGTTAGCATTATATAAAGCTTTCTAGTGTGTCTCTTAATTGTGACAATCACATGCATCCTTAATGTGATAGATTCCTCCATTCCCAACACCAGTTCTTTCCTGACTTCAGAATTCCCTTTGTATTTCTTTGAAGCTTTGATCACATTGACACTGTCTTTATTCTTTCCTCCTTAGGTAATAAAAGAAGGATGTAGGGGCTGAATGAAGAAGAATTCCTGAAATTGCAATAAGATGCTGGGTCCCTTATGTTTGGAGAGTGGGCCTTTCTTATGATAAAGACTCCAGGTGTATTTAATGATTACTTTTCTTCTCCATCTGCTAGAGCCATTGAGGGATATATTTGGATATACGTAGATAGATGATACAGATATGGATATATTTTTTTCTTATCTTCACTGAATAATCTGGTGCAGTAAAATGGCCTGTCTACCTGTGGAATTGCCTACTTTTGAAACTTGTATCATCCATGTGGTACTGGTTTTATGGTCATGCAGAATGGTAGACTTGTGGGGTCAGGGAGGCTTCCTTCTAGATTTCTGAAGAAGGCTTGGGAAGTCAGGCAGTGTATCCTTAAGATGGCACTGTGTGAAGCTTTAAAAGTGCAGCTGAAAGTACAATGCATACCCCAGAATGTTGAAGAGACCAAGAACATTAAATGTCAGGAAAACCACAAGGAGTGAGTAAAAACAGCTGAGGGGGAAAGCCATGAGTGCTACAGCTACTGACCATGCCATAGGAGTGGGTCCATCTAAGCCTTGTGGAGTTCACATACCACCCCAACTTGCCCTGGGTGGTAGATGTGGAGTTACAGAATATAGTATTTGCCCTGCTGGGTTTGGGGATCACCTGGATCCCATTGCTATCACAATATTCTCCCTTTCTGAAACAGGAATGTTTATCTTGTGCTACTTTATGTCGGAAGTGTTTATCTTTTGATTTTTCAGGGGCTCACAGCTAAGAATTTTCTCTGAGTCCCAGCCTCTTGCAATTATTCAGAGTTGTGACTCAAGTACTTTTACAATTGTATGGCTTTAGAGTCTTCAACTACAGGTAAGGAGACCTTAGATGTGTCCTTTAGGATGTGATAATCTCCAGATTTTCGGGTGGCAAGTTAGCTTGCAACCTCAAATTTCTAATGGTACTAACACTCATTAAATGTGAATTTGTTTAACTTTTTCTCACTATAAGGATGGGAACAATGAATTCCAAATTCCTTATATATCATAGTGAAACCTAAATCTCTCATTTATTTTGTTTATGAGTATGTCTACTCATTATATATGTATAGATATGTTTACAGATACATATTATGTAGGTATACATACATATGGCTATAAATACTTAGACACACGTGTCCGTACATATTTATATAAATTAAATAGCATTTACACATTGCTATTTACAAGTTTGGGTGGTATTTCCACGAGAGCTTTTGGTGCCATTTTTGAGATGAGGGTATCTTATTGTGTTGCCTAGCTCTGGTCTTGAACTGTGTGCTTATATAATGTTCCTGCCATAGCCTCCTCAGGCATATGCCATCAGCTTTTGATACCTTCTTAACCAGAAGACTGTTAGACACTTTACGTATTTTGCTTATTCTGGCTTCTCAGTAGCTTTATGAGTGAGGTACTTCTATTAATATTTCAGAGGTGAGAAAACAGAGGGTCAAGTCTTGTTTAGTAAGAGAGAACAAATATTAAAATAGTTTTCTGTGAATTAAGAAGTAGTTCTTGATTCCTTTCCTACCTAATCTCATATGGATGGTAATTTGTGTTGCGCTGGTGGTATAAACTTAGAGGAGGACAACATATGATAGAAACAAAATAAAATGGCTTAATGTTAGCAGTGTGCTATATTTCATTTTCACTGACATTAAAATGGCAGAGGTGCTCTTATTTTCATTAGTCTTAAGTAATTTTTAATTAAAGATTGACTCCATGCACAGCTGGTTGCATCACACAGACATGCCCCATGCTCTTTTCTGGTGGTGCTTCCCAGAGAAAGTCAGCAGAGATTCCCTTATTCAGCAGTATTATCACAATGGGGTAAAAGATATCTTGGTCCTTGGTTTTACTGCCAAGACTAAATTACATATACAGTACTTTTACTATGAGAGTATTTTCCTGTCACTTGCTAAAGAGAGAAGCACAGGTAAGTGGGTGAACCTTGCTTGACATTTATTACCAACCTGGGCAATTCTGGGAAAGGCCCTGGATAGTAAAGACACTTCCATAAAAGTCAGTTGACTGATGGGTTAGCCAAAATATGATACTTGGTATTTTATGGCAATTTTCTCTAACAGGGAGAGATACTAAATTTATTTTCAGAAGTGTCTCAGGAGTCCTTAGCCCACTAAAGCATTATTACTTTTTGCAAAGTTCACACTGGAAGAAAAACACTTCAAGTCATAAAATAAGGGCAGCATGTGTGTACATGTTACGTGTGTGTATGTGAACATGGGTGAATCAGCATGTGTATGTATATGTGTGCATGTTGAAGGAAAGAGGACTTAGTTTATTGTGCTATTGAATTCTTGTAGACAGATTGTTAAGAATGAATGTTATTACTTTGTTGAGTTTGCAGAATCATTCCCACTGTAGCATTTGTTAATGAAAAGAATAAGAGAGAGATTTAAAGAAATTTATTTGATTTCAATAAGCAACTCAGGGGTAAATTTCTGTATAATATTTTAAACAAGTATGCTATTAAAACCTTGCATTCCATTTTCTTTGCACAATGTCTTTTATCCTTTTTCCAATTTAAGTTATAGAATAACAAAACTCAATCACCTACTTTAAATTCTTTCAGACATTTTCAGTACAAAGCCAGAACAATCATGCTTGCTACTCCAGTAGATTGCTAGTATAATGTGGGAAGAAAATACCTTCCTTCCAATAAATATATGAGGGAATCAGGATATGTTTTAATTCTGTTTCTGCCACAGGTTAGTTATTAAAGCTTTCTAAATCGTGTACCCTCTAAATAAGTATGTTCATATTAAGTAGGGATCAAAAAACTTGTCCAACTTACAACAAAGAGTTGAACTGGTTGTAAACTAAGAAAGTATGTATGAAAATGTAGAGTCCTCCTAATTCTACAGTGTCCTCTAGCTTATTTTGTGTTGGTGTGATGTATTTTGTAAACAGAAATCTTTTTCTAAAACTTGTAGAAATTCTATCTGAGGGCCAGGATATAGCTCAGCGCCCTGCCTGACAAGTGCAAGGTCCTGAGTTTGATTCCCAGTACCAAAAAAAGAAGAAAGAAAGAAAGAAAGAAAGAAAGAAAGAAAGAAAGAAAGAAAGAAAAGAAAGAAAGAAAAATATCTGAATAGATATGTACAAGTGTTAACATGATATTACTTTACTTTCAAAGAATGCTATGATTCACTGTCATCTGCTGACTTTCCTACATTTTTAGCACATACAACTGAAAAATAAGAATATGCTATGTCTGTGTATTTCTTGGCAGAGATGGAGTATGATCCAGTATTTCCTTCAAAATAGTCAAGGTCCAGTACAATAGTACCTAAATGAAGGGACCTTAACTTCAAGAGAAAATGTAGGACAAACAACAGCATAGAATAATAGATGTCATTCAGGTAGGAAGATGCTGCTCTTGAACCCACTTATAGTTATTCAAACATATTTCAACTTCCTTTTACATTATCAGAATGAGTAGATTAGAGTGAAAGGGGGCAGTACAATCACTGATTATAAAGAATGATTTTTTTTTTTTGCCAAAGGGAAGGAGGCTAGGAGGTGTAGGGAAGAATTAAGATGTGTCATGTACATGTACCACCTCCCCATGATAAATGTAGTCATTATGTACTATAAACATGCACTAATAAAAATAAAAATGATCATACTTATTGTTAACAACTTTTAATTATGCAGACATATGAGTTAGTAAAAGGGGTATTTTAGATTTTTGAATAATATTGTGTTTTCTAAGCAAGGACAGGATGACTTTATTCTTTTATTTTTTGAGATTTAATTCACACGCTGTAAAATTCACCTTTACACATGTACAATTCAGTGGTTCTTAATATATTCATGAAGTTGTACAACCATCAGTTCCGTGTAATTTACTTTCATGAGCCTCAAAGAAAACTCATATAATTTAGTAGCCACCACCCATTCCCCTTGTTCCCAGTCCTTGGTAAACAGTTACCAATTTTCTGTCTCTGTGGATTTGCCTGTTCTGAAAATCTCATATAAATGGTGCTTTTCTGTGTCTGGTTTCATTAGGTGACCGTATTTCTAGTTTCATCCATGCTGTAATGAATCACTGTATCATTCCTTCGTTGTATGAATACACTACATTTTGTTGATGGATATTTGTATTTTTTCCACTTTTTGGCTATTATGAATGATGCTTTTATGAAAACATGTGTACAAATGTAACTGTGCCCATTTTAAATATTAATGGATTTAATGTTTAGATATTTGCAGAAAAATTGATATGTAAGTACAAGGTCCATATATAGTGCTTCTCCATCCTCACCTGCCACTATCTGCAATTTCCTTATTATTGACATCTTGAACAAGGATACAGACTTAGTGTCTTTTCCTCTATGTTTAAGGTCACTAATCTCATCATGAGGGTCCCACCCTCATGACTTAATGCAGCCATAATTTCCTCCCAAAGACCCCTTCTCCAACTTCCATTGGAGACTACAGTTTTAACATATGAATTTTGGGGGAAACAACCATTTGAACCATAGCAATGTCCCTCTATATAGATGTGCACATATATATTTTGATATGTATTGTTTTTCTTTTAATCAGATACAGAGAAATATTTAAGGAGATTTACATTTATAGCATTTTTGTATTTATATAAGTATTTACCTTTACTTGTGTAGTGTATTTCTTTGTGTGGATTCAAGTTATTGTCTAGTATGCTTTCATTTCAACCTGGAATCACTTCATTATAGAGCAGGTCTGGTAGTTTATTTATTTGGGACTGTTTGAATTTCTCCATTCTTGAATGATAATTTTTCTGGAAGTACAATTCTTAGCTAATAGTGTTCCCTCACATCTTTGAATATAGTATCCCACTATCTTACAATTTGCATCATTTTTGATGGAAAAATAGCTGTTAATATTATTGTGGGTCACTTGTGTATAATGTTAATTCTTTCTTGATGTTTCCATGATTCTCTGTCTTCAGAGTTGATAGTTTGATTATGATATATCTGTGTCTTTTTTTTCCTGGGAGTTGAATGTATAGATGAGTATTTTTCATTAAATTTGAAACCTTGTTGGCCATTTTCTGTACATACATTCTGTCCTTTCTTTTCTCCTGCTACTCTAACTCTCATAATGCTCATATTGGTAGGCGTGGTGGTATCCCCATGTCTCTGGGTTCTGTACACTTCTCTTCATCCTTATTCCAGTTTTCAAACTTGGTAATTGCAAATTATCTGTCTTCAATCTTGCTAATTCTCTGTTCTGCTTGTTCCATATATTGTTGAATACCTAAAATAAATTTTTCATTTCAGCGATCGCAACTTTTAACTCTAAAATTTCTAGTTGGTTCTGTTTCCTTATAAATATATAATTTGTCACAAAAACTTTATTTCTACCTAGGTCTAGAACTTTTCTTATGATTATTGTTAGTGTATCTTGACTCAGTATACTACAGTGAAATACAATATAATAATAGAACTATGGACTAATTATAAACACTAAGAACAACTTAAAAATAAATTTTATCTCTTTGTTGCTATTGTTCAATAGCTGTCTTGGTTACTTTTCTCTCCTTGCTGAGACAAAATACCTAACACCCAAAATGAAGGAAGGAAAGGTTTGTTTACCTCACAGTTTATGGAGGTTTCAGTCTGTACTCATCTGTCTCCAAGGCAGAGTAGCACATGACAGGGGGCAACAGTTCTTGGTGGCAGAAAACAGGAAAGCAA
Source organism: Chinchilla lanigera (assembly GCF_000276665.1). NCBI lineage: Eukaryota > Metazoa > Chordata > Mammalia > Rodentia > Chinchillidae > Chinchilla > Chinchilla lanigera. The sequence goes on from NW_004955430.1 coordinate 20,419,611, forward strand.
CAAGAGCAAAAGAGGGGAGTGGCAGAGAAGAGTAAGCCTCTTTCCCTCTGTTATATTGTAAACAGGCTACCCCCACCCAGGGGGCGTGTGGCACTCACATAATCCCCATGACCTCCTCTTGCACAGGCTCAGGATGAATACAAAGTAAGCCACCCCCCACCCTCACACCCCCTCCCTGTTGACTCACATAGTTGACCTTCTAAACTTCTCAAATTGACACAATGAACAACATCCCAGAAGGGTAAGTGCATGTCCTTCTCACCCCAAGATGCAGAACTGCTGAGTCATGTAGCCAAACCTCTAGATCCCCAAGTTGACACAATGTATCAACCATAACAATAGCTAAATCATTTTTCCCATGTTTTAGTTCTTTCCATAGAGTCTCCTTTAGTTCATTGGCTATTTTTAACTTAACTAACTTAATTTTTTAAAAATTTAGTCTAATGTCTGTATTTCCCCAGGAACAATTTCCATTAATTGTATATACTTTCTTTTTCATTTTTGTATCTTATAGTAATTTTTATAAGTTAAAGATTTTAAATAATATTGTATGGTAACTCTGCAAGTCAGTTTCTTCTCCAGAAGAGTTTATTGTTTATTTACAATTGCTGTTGTTGCTTCTGATACAGCTGTTTAGTTTTTGAAATAATATGCTAAAACTGATTATTTCAAGTCGATATTCTTTGCCTTATTGCCATATGTGGCCACTGAATTCTGTTTGATTAGTTTAGCAATCACCTACTATAAGGCTAGAGATTATCTTAAATAACGTGGAATCAATAAGTCTACAAGCTTTTCCCAAGAATTTTCCATGTATGCGGGCATGCCTTCTGCATGGAGGGGGTTTGCAGGGTTTGGATCAGCAGTTCCCCCTGACTTAGCTTTTACAGTACTTGTTGCCTTCACTCATCATCAAGTTACCCAGATGTGCACATGGTCCTTGACCTGTGTGTACCCCTCTGCCTTTTCATGGACTCTAGAGTCCCAAGAAAATATCAGAGCTTTTAAATCCCTATGGATTAGAGTTCAGCCTACCTTAGAGTTCACCCTTAAATTTCTTGTTCAGCTCACTGTTCACTGAACTTTTATCACCAGCTCTTGCTGCTAGGTTATTAAACAATGTTGCTTCTTTTATTTAACACGTGCCCCCAGTGGAAAGTTTTTGTACTCTGTGAGGTCTGAGTTTGACCAAATAAAGGCAAACCTCAAGAGAGTGGTGTGACAGGAGTAGCCAGGCAGGTCAAATGACAGTTTCCTGGGAATTGGGCTTTGGAATAGTTCCAGCCTGCTTCTGCTACTGTCAGTGGCTGTTAGACTGCTGCTTTGCACTGACTGTGGGTCTGTTGGCTTTCAGAACTGCCACAGAGCTGGAAGAGGCAATGGGAAACAGAACTGTTAAAATCCTGCAAGATCTCTATTCTTACTGAGATCCAGCCTTTTTTTTTTTTTTTTTTTTGATCCAAGTTATCACAGTTGCAAACCTGTGGTTAATTTCCAGAGTTCTGGAAAAGATAATTTTGACATATTTTCTTCCAGTATTTTCACTGCTATTTTGGAGGAGAGGGATTGGTCAAGCCCATACTCCTCTATTTTTATTGATGTCATCTCCTAATGCTCAAAAAAGAAGATATTTTCCATCTGAGAAAAGGAATATGTTTTATCAGGGTTGCGTAGTTGGTCCTTTTCCTCACAAACAAAAGTTTAGAGTAAGAATTCCTATACACATAATTTATTAAAGAAAGGCAACCAGAAAAAACCGTGAAAACAATGCAGGAAGCAGGCCAAGGTAGAAGAGGAACCTTATGCATTTGTGTGATTTGAGAACAAGTCCTGGCCTAGATTTGTCCTGAAAAGGGCCTCTGGAGTATGTTGTGCATAATTATTTGCATCTTCTTGTGACAAGGGCAGTCCTTCTTATTTGATAAATTGTGTTCCCCTGACCCTCAATTTATATTTGATGCCCTAAACCCTAGTAATTTACGTTACTGTATATGGAGACAAGCTTCTTAAAGAAGCAGTTAACTGAAATTGAAGTCATTAAATTGAAGGATAGGTCATAATGTAGTATGACCAGTACTCTTATAGACAGAGATAGGACACAGACAGCAAGGGAAGTCAGGGGAGAAGACAGCCATCTGCAAGCCAAGGAGAGAGGGCTGTGGAGCAACCAGCCCTGTCAACAACTTGAACTCAGATTTTCAGGATGTGAGGAATAAATGTCTGTTACTTAAGACACTTGGTTTTTAGCACTTTGTTATGCCAGCCTTACCAAAGAATGCAGTGGTTTTCACACCCTTGTATTTGGCAGTGGGGACTGAACTGCCCAGAAACATGTAGCCAATTGTAGCTAGAAGGCAGTCCTTCCTAGGAAAGTTCAAGAGTTGCCTTTAAAGGCAATCTTGCACCAAAGCTGAGAGAGACAATCATAGCACTTAGAGAAAATGAATCTGAGCGAAAATGCAGAGCATGGATACCCTTCATCACAGGGTTTTTGGTTGCAGACAAGATAAATCAATCTGCATTGGTTTGAGTAGAAAATAAGTATTGTATATTAAATTCCATTAGTTTGTTCACTATAGGAAGTTGGAGAAATAGGTATCAGCTTTACATAGAGGTACCAGTGCCTGGGTTGCCAATCAGAATTGGTTCAGTGGAGATATGATGGTATTAATGCTATACAGTGGATGCAAGTATAGATCTAATGCTCATAACTGGAAGTGTTACATTTAAAGAAGATTGGAGCAAGCCTTCTTTATGTCCAACAGGCTTCTAATTAAATTTTTGGCTTTGTCATGTTTGATAGGCATGATCTTGTTTATATTTTTTTCTAAGGAAGGTTGTGAAAGTGACAGATCTTTACATGGAATGATACCCTTATTTTACACCAAGATGACAGGTGGGAAATTTTCTAAATATTGCAAGAATGTTCAAAACTCCCAGGCATGCACGCAAAAAGCATAATAAATATTCACTTGCATTGGTTTTAAAAGATGAATAATTTTATTTCATTAGAATTCAAGGACAAGTTTCAAGAGACAATACAGATGATTGCTGATGTGTGGTACCAGATCATAACTTTTGACCAAGAATGAACAAGTTGGGAACATGATCATATGCTATGTTTTCATCTATACAGTTTCCTACAAGAACTGCTCTCTCCCACATGTATTTTTTGTATATACCATTTAATTTTTCTTGAAAAATTCTTGAAAATTTCAGGCTCTCTCTAGTTCATCTTTCTCTGCCTAAAAGCTCCTACTCTTGCTAGCAATTCTTCATGTATAGTGAAAGATGAATTTTTTTATTTCTTATAGGAAAACAGATGTCCTTTCCTCATTCCTGTCCCTGGTATTGGGCTATTTCTTGGCACCTTGTTGCTTCAAATACTTCCCAACTCAGGGCTGGGGATTTAGCTCAGCGGCACAGCGCCTGCCTGGCAAGTGCAAGGTCGTGAGTTTGATTCCTGGCAGTGGAAAAAAACAAACAAAAATATTTCCCAACTCTTGAAAATGTGGGGAATATGAATAGTTTTCTATCACATAAATGTTAGATAATATTGACTTTGTGATTCCTTCCAGTTTAAGGATAGCAGACTGTTCCCAAATTGATCTCTTCTCAATTTATCATTTCGAAATCTCTGCTTACATCACTGCATGTCCTTCCTCATCACCATAAGAGCAACTATGTCTCATGCTATGCTGCAGATATATTGTTAAAATTAAAAGAGAGGGGGCTGGGGATTTAGCTCAGCGGCAAAGCGCCTGCCTGGCAAGCGCAAGGTTGTGAGTTCAGTTCCCGGTACTGGAGAAAAACCAAAAAAAAAAAAAAAAAAAAAAAAAATTAAAAGAGAAATGAACCCTTGATCTAATATTCAATTGCAATTTAAGGAAATTCTTCACTTGAGAATCTTGTGAAGTCTTGAGATTTCCCAAACACACGGAAAAGATTTAGATGGATCTACACCCTCTTGATTCTGTGAATTTAATGGAATATTCTATGTTTAGCAACATAGATTAAATGAATCTCACAAGTATATAAATCCTACCCTTCAAGGGAAAAGGTAAAGTTTTTAAAAAAACTCATTCATTTTATGGAAGCCTTAATTAAAAAGCATGAGAAATAATGTTTGCTGTATATAATCACATTTAAGCTTAAAGAAGAATGAACATAAATGCCAACATCAAATATACAGTAGTTTTAATAGTATGTCCTCATCATTAATGCAGAGATTCACATTATGATCTGTGTTTGTAACACACTCTAGCAAGTTCAATTTGCTCTCCTAAGAATATGTTAAAATGGGCAGAGCATTTACATAAAAGTGAGCCTAGTGCATAAGAGGACTCAGACATCAAACATATGAGTGTGTAACTGGTAGTCTGGTGATATATAGGAGAACTTCCATCATGTACAGTTGTATGTGGCAAAAATGGTGTTGGCGTTCCAGAGAGATATAAATTCTTACCCATGGGAGGGCTCATGAGAAAAGCAGGAGTTAAAGGCTCCAGAGAAGGGTAAAATAAAACCAATGGCTTTATTTTGTCTTTAGTGTTTTGGTGTGATTTTGAAACCTTAACTATATGAGATGTTGCAAGTGCGTGCATTGAAGACACTCAGAATTCTACTCAAGCATAGCCCCCAAAATGGCCTCTATGCAGAGAGTTCCTTTATGTGTTAACCAGGATATGGTAGGCTATGCCATGATAATAAACAAATTCTGAAATATCTCTGGTTTAACATAGAAAATATTATTTATTGCACACATTATAGTATAATATGGGTCAGCCAGCTCTCCTCATAACTCCTTTTCAAATGATGAGTCAATGACCCAGAATATTTTGTGTTGAATCTATGTTATGTGGAAGAAATGACTCCTATTGTAGCCACTGGAAAAGAAAAGAGGCTGGTGGATCACAGAACATGTTTAAAAATAATTCCCATATCTTTTAGGTCACATGTTGCAGGATAAACTTCAGTGAAATGGCCCTTGGGTACTTCAGATAATAACTGCTTGTCCTCCTGTGTGCTCTGAAAGTTGCCTTGCAGTCATGACTTTTGCTTCCGTTTAAAGATTATATGGGCAAAGTGCTGTACTGGCATGTGGCATGTATGTAAAAGCCCTTGGAAAGGATTTGTTGTTGAAATGAAGAACCTTATTAATAATGGAAGACAGAACAAGCTGATGGCTGAGTTTTAAGGACTAGATTAGCACTGAATATTTTTAACAAGGTCATGAACTTCTTGAACTAATAAAAAACAGTCCTTGTTCAGAGAAGAAAATGAAGAAAAATAATAAGAAGAAGATACACCATTGGAGTTCTCATGTTAGCACCAAGGTGTTTTAGCTGCAGGACTTCCAGCTGTTATTAGCATCACCTTTAAATTTTCTGCTTCAGAATTTTTGTCTCAAAAAGAGAGTTTAGGAGGGTTGGACATTGTCTCTTGGGTCACTTATGTTTCTGTCATTCAGTGATGCCACAATCTGTGCTTACAACTTTGGGTGGACATTTGGTGGTAGATTTGACAAACTTTTTAGCTGACAGGACATTTTACTTGTGAAGAAAGTTGTTGAAGTAGAAATGACTATTTTTCAATTTCATGTGTCTTATTCACCAGGACTAGATTTGTAAGGATTCTATTTACCATCTGTTATTTCTTCCAATTATCATGTGTGTGTTTTTCCCTTTTACTGGAATACCAATTTGTTTTCTAAAGTGACTTTTTAAAAAGATAAAATTCTTATTCTTAAGGATATAAAAATGTTGTTTATTATTGAGCTGATTGTGTATTTCTTTTTCCTAGAATATTGATAGCCCTTTAGGCATAGAGTTTCTTAAAAAATGATATTTTACAAAGGCACAAAATACTATTCTGTCATGTGGGAGGGTTAATTCTTACCCAAAGTTTAACTTACTTAGTGAAGATGATGTTTAGAATATGAATATCCTCTTCTGTTGACTGCCGTTGTATGAGCAGACATACATGATAGAATCTGGTTCCAATTTTACTGTAGGGAGTGGGGACTGACCCAAGGCCTTCTTAATAAGCCATATCTCCATCCTTTTTAATATTTTTTTATTTTGAGACAGAGTTATCCTAATTCACTAAGTGGTACAGTCCAGGCTGGAACTTGAAATTCTGCCTTAATATTAGTTCTACATTTTATTATTCTGTGACATTTTAAGTAATTTGTTTGCCTTTCTCAATGTTATTGTCCTTATCTGTAATGAGGTCTGTAAGGGTACCCACCTTGTAGGTTGGTTGTAAAGATCAAATCTAGAAATACTTGGTTAAGTACTGGTTAAACAAAGGTTAGGTGTTGTTATAATGATTAATGCTATCATTTTCTTCAGTTATCATAGGGCTATATATCATAAGGCTATATCATAAGGCTATTATGAATTGCACCATAATAGCCTTACTAGTTTTATTTGTTGTCAGTCCCCCAAACTCTATGCTAATGGGTAGTTAAATTTTCATTACTGTCTCAAATAGCCTATGTTTTTAGAGAGGGAAGGAAAGGTAGGGATCTTTAATTTCCCTGGCTCCCAAAGGCTATAGTTAGCTGAGTTAACTGCAATGATAGCAGTTATACTGATATCTAAATTTAATTGTGAGTTTTGTATATGAAACACTGGCTAATATGGTACATGATAAATACTTAATAGCTAAATGTTGAATAAATCATTACAATTATACAATAAAATGACAAGCTCATACTTAGAAAGAACTTGCTTTGGAAATTATTTTTCATAAATTTAAAAATTCAGCCTTTTTGTAACCATAGCTCACCCATCTAGGAAACCAACCAATCATCTACCATGTTAACACACTCTAGGAGAATCTTAATTTAAAAAAGAAAAGGTGAAATATATGACTTCAGGTATGGAAGACAAACCTAGAACTAAAAACAAATAATTTCTTCATAATGTCAAACAGATTTCAACCTGATGTGTGCTAGGACACCAAGAATTTCTTTGGAAATCACATGAGATATTCTCTTAGAAAGGGCCCTACCTCCAGATACTTTTGAAAATGAGAAGTGCAGTTGAAAGGTAATAACATAATTAGTGATCAGTGTAAATCAAATCCCAAGTGTACTTTATCATTGCAGGAAAGATACAGGCTGAGTCCAGAAGGAATACATTTTAGCCTCACATCAAAATGCAGAAGGTGAAAGCATAGAAAGATTCAGAATGTGTTAAGGAGTAGCAGGTGAATTAGCTAAGTCATTACCACTCAAACTGTCTTTACGATAGAATTTCCCTTTTCTTTTCCTGCCCTGCTCCTTTTGCTTTAGACACAAAGGCTTTCAAAGAGTGTGACTTCTGAGACCAGGTGGTTTTTTTCTTTTATATTTTTGCTGAGACTTTCAGATATTTTGAATTTGTGATGGGATGTATTTGGATATATCACCCTGCCCCAAACTCACAAAAGCTCCTTCAGTTCCACTTTCTCCTTTCCTCCATCCCTGTTCTCTGGAATTCAATTCCTTCCTCCTTTGTGCTGGACAGTTTGTTTCCTCTGTCTTTCCTCTCATCTCTTCCTTCCTAGTCTTTCTTTTCCTTTCTTTCACTTCCTATCCTTTCCTCCCATCTTTTTATCTTTCTGCACCTGTATGTCTTCTTCCTCGTTGTCCCCACCCCTAACTCCCTTCATAAGTCTGTCCATCATGACTTGCATTCAGCTGTGAACATTTTAAAACTCATGTATTCTCCACATGCCAAGAATACCTTGTCTCTGGGCAAGATCAGTGCATGTCGGTATATGATCAGAGAACTCATTTTTAGCGACTCCCTAGGCGACTCCCTAGGCCTGGCACACCGGAGTACCATAAGATAAGTGGAGTGGGCCAACAGAAATACACTGCTTTACAGTTCTTGATGTTAGAAATGAAGCTGCCCTCAGGGACATGTACCTTCTGAAGGCACGCAGGAAGGATCAGGTCCATTTGTCTGCAGACCTCTGGTAGCCTCTTATTGTCTTGAGATAACCCTAGTTTCATTTTGCCTTCCTTCTGTGCCTACATTGACCTCAATTCTTTTTTTTGTTTGTTTGTTTGTTTGTTTTTCTCCAGTACTGGGAACCCAACTCACGACCTTGCGCATGCCAGGCAGGCGCTTTTGCCGCTGAGCTAAATCCCCAGCCCCGACCTCAATTCTTATAAGGACACAGTCATACCAGTCTAGGGTCCACACCCATGACTTCATTTTAACTCGATTACTTCTGCAAAGATCATTGTGCAGAGATCCTATAAAGTAGCACTCTGAGGTACTATAGGTTAGTACTTCAACTTCATTGAATCCTTTTGGGGAAATATTTGTTGATGAACTAACATGTTAATTTTATGATTATTTATTAGATTTTTAGTGTTAAGTCCATATGTAAAGTGACTGAAAAATACAAGAGATTTTAACAAGTACAGAATATTATCATTATTAGTATTAGAAAATATAGGCATTTATTTATAACTGAAGCTGAGTGCTTAATTGATTATATACTTCATTAATTTTTGAAAATACACTTGGTAATTGAAACTTTAGTCTTCAAGTTATTATTTAATCTTTACCTTAGCTGTTCTGCTGAAAAAAAGACTTCTGTAAGTCTGCTTTCAGTTAAAAAAATGGGCAGTCTGAGAAGAGGATTCACTTGGAGTTACCAGAAACTAAGGGGAAAGCACTGGTTCAGGCCTGGTCAAATCAGGGATATATATGCACATGTGGTCCCCATTTCTCACTGTGAATCATTGTACTACTGTGCCTGTCTTCATAAGGAGATGCCATTCCCACATAAGCCTCAGGAACTAAAAAAACCACAAAAATGAATGTGTTAACAATATCCTACTATGATTATTTCAAATAGATCCTTGGAATGCTTTAAAGAACAGAGTTCTGGACTCTTATACTGTGACATCGTGCACAAGTATAAACTCTGCATGAATAGATTTTCTCTCATCAAATGCAAGTGTAGAGTGAATGAAGTTTGACAAATCCAGCTGTGGTTACACCTGTTGTTGCAGCAATAGGTAATCCACAGCTTCAAAAGAACACTTAGGCTTTGAAAGCAAAACCTAGGAGGTGCTGAGGTCTATGTTTTGGGAATCCAGTGATCTATATTCCAACAACACTGCTGGCACTTGGGATTAGAGATTAATGGATAGCAGTAAGTCCCAAGATCTCAGAAAACTATCAAAAGGCCCCTTGCATACGTTGGTGGTACTAACCCTGAAGACTGAGGCCTTTGCTCAGATAATGCCTCCATACTCCTATACTTTATGTTGAGAGATATTTGAGGGTGTTTGAGGGAGATAGTGACTTTTAAGCAGCTTGGGGCTGGTGTTCATTTTTGGTCTTCTTGACACTAGAGCCATTAATAAAATGGCAGCCTGATGGCATAAGGTAATAATGATGTATTTTGACAGCATCCATCAGCATACTGACGCCGTCTTTTCATCACCCATATTACCTCTCACCCCCAGTGAGTGCAAACACAAAAGCAACAATCCATTTTTTCCTTCTGCCCCTCTAGTTAGAACCAGTAGTGTGGCATTACAGGACTAATTCAGTTAATTTCTTTTTTAAAAAAGTAATCTTCTTAGGTCCTCTATTTTGGAAACAGTGGGAAAAGTAATATGTGGGTAATCCTTGAGTCTCTGTTTCTGACTTGTTTTCTGTATCTTTGCTAGAGTAGCTGAACGCTCTTAATAAGCAGTAGAAAATTAAATAGAAATATCATCCAATAAGCATGATGTGTGCTGTCACTGTTAATTCAAACATAATGAACAATGACTGAGAAATAATGGCTGGATTCAGAGGTTTGCCATATGCTCATTCTGGATGGCTGTCGCGGGATACTTCCTTAACTATCAGTGCCACAAGCTGGCCGACAGCGCTGCACATAATCAGATCCGCTGCTGCTCTCAGACTCTCATAGGGATTTTAACCTTTTCAGTTAGTCGAATAATAATAATAATCAAATCAGATCCCACAGGGTTGTATGGATGTGTGCTGCAAAGAAGGGAGAAGGAGGGAGTGGGAGAACAGGAGATGAGAACAAAAGAGCGATGAAAAGAAAACAAAGCCTTCATGTTTTTTTCCTACACCATGAGAAGCATCTTTTGAATTAGAAACATCTTGCTTACTTTCCCGCTGCTATTTAAAGATATATGAACTCCTGCTTTATACAAACCTGGCATACGAATAGCACACATTTGCTCTGGACGAAGTGGAAAATTACTCTGTTTTGCATTCTTATATCTCAAGTCCAGATTACAATGTGTTATGATATGTAGGAAAAACCAAACTGATCCTCTCATTGTATTCTGCAAAATTAATTTAGATCTGACACATTTATTGATTCAATAATATTCGTCCGAGCAACAGAAAGACTACACAGTTTGCGCTGGTTTGCTTCCCAGGACTGGGTGTCTCATCTGTCGAAAGCCCTTTTAGGAAAGTGAAAGGAAATGAGATGTGTATCAGAGTAGTTGGGAGTGTCAACTTTATTATTCATATTCTTGAACAAAACCTTGAAGATCTCAGAAACTTGATGTTCTTTCTCACTGATACGGTGGGGATATGGAAAGAATTATCCAAGAGTATGGAAATTGAAGCACTTTATTCATGGGGAGCTGCTAGACCTCTGCTACTCACAGCGTGATCTGTGAGCCAGTGGCTTTGCCTTCACCTGAGACAGTGAGAATGCAAAGCCTCAGGCTGTGTCTCAGACCTATTGAATCAGAATGCGCACTTCACCACGATGCCTGGGTGACTCATACGAATAACAGAATTTGAGAATTACAGCACTTGCTATGCATATATTAATTTTGAAGATACTGCTATATGTTCTATAAATCTTTCAATAATGTAAACTATTTGCTGAACATAATCTTTAAAGAGGAAAGGTTAGTGGCAAAAAAAACCCCAGTTTTCATCCAAAACAAAAGTTCTGAATTAAAATCCAAAAAATGAACTATACCCAGAAGCAATGCATGTATTTCCATATATATTCTTGAGTTGGTACACGCATCCAAATACATTCACCATATAGCATGAAGGTAATTGATTAAAGTAACAGCCACAAATATTCATGATGTTCTAAAAGGCTTAATTATATTAATATTGCAATGGTAAAAATGAAAATGCATTTATGTACTTATATTTTCATCTGCAAGTTTTGAAGTATATTATTTCATTATACAATAAATATTGTTATGTGTAGCAGATTTAAACTCTCATTCTAAAAATTACTAGTAATCCGTGCCCTTATTGCACTCTTTGTGTTGCACTGGAAGCAGCAGTGACTTTGTCTTATACTGCATGATTGAAGTGTCATGGACAATTTTGATTCCAGTCAGACACAGACCCTGAGATTTTCATTCTTTTTCTGAAGGAGACTTTGTTCATTCTGAGGAATGGGAAGCAAATAGGAAGAGATCCTGTTTGATTAAATATTTTTAATTGTGAGAAGGTTTGGAATTTATAACTTGTTTACTTCTTACGTCACTCTAAGACTCCTTGAGAACTGAAACATTTTGGTAGGTTTCATGTGGTATAGTGAATGGAAAAATAAGGTCCAATATGAAACAAGATTTGAGAATAATCTGGTTAACAAATAACAAAATTTATCATTTTTATTCACTAACTTAGATAAATATTTTTAAAATCAAGGGCTAAAACCCAAGTGTGACTCCTATTCTGTGTCTGCAAAGCTAAAAGTGAATTACAGATTTACTAACCATCAACTTAATTTCATTATGAGAGAAAAGGTGCACACAACCCAAACCCGTTGAGATTGAAAGTAACTTCAACCAAATCAGCAATATTACTAAAAAATTCTGAGTCCTTCTCGAGTCTTAAATGCCTATGTATGAATTCTCTGTCCGCAAAATAGCCAATTTTCTCCTTTTTGCTTTCTGCCCCAAACATGCTGCTCTCCACAATGGCCGCAAGAACTGATTTCAGCCACAACAATGGAACAATGATTTAGACAAAATAATGATCTCAAAAAACACCAGCCCAAAGGTGGGCAGTTAGCTTGGCTCAGTGTTTCAGTGGTGTCATCAAGGACGTTGGCTCTCCTCCCTATTTAGCTACTCTTAGTACTGTGATGTTTTGTTAGTCATATGTGCCTGCGCCTGCTCTGAGCATCATCTTGTCACAGTGAGACGCCTAGCAGAAAACATGTGGCCAAACGGCGACAAGCACTTACCTTACTACTTCTGCTTTTACCCGGTGGGAAAATCTTTTGCAGAAGCCACTCTGTAGACATTTCATGTCTGTATGGACATCACTGGTCAAAAGAAGCAAATGGTCTGTGCTACTTTTTCCTCCATGAAAGACAGAGAAAGTGAGTATTTGCCTTTTAAAAAATATTCATTGATAGATGACAGGCAAGAAAAAAGGCTTTGGAATTGGCTGATACATGTATCACTGACAATATCAGACTATCTGCGGAGCAACGAAGTTGGCCAGTGATTTCCATTGCAGTATGTTCTGTGTCATTGTGTCAAACTCCAATGTGTATGTGAATGACTTGAAGATCTGACTTAAACAGATTATGATGCATAGGTCTGAGGTGTGCCCTGAGAATCTGCATTTCGAATACACTGTCAGGTAATGCCATTCTCTTCAGCCATAAGACCACACACACTTGCGACATTTTGTGTCATTTCCAGTGTAGCATATCTTACAAGTTTTAGTCTTCATGCAGTTATGCTTATTTACAATATCATCCTTTAATTTCTTTCTCCTTTCATTTCTTGTGCAGAGCTGCTTTCTTCTTCTCTAGCATTTTTATCACTTTTAAGGAAATGTTAGCACAAATATTAGCACAATTTAGCACAAATATTAGGTGTGAGGCCATTCAATTCTCCTTTTTTCTACGTTTATTAAATTTATGATTGCTTATTTGCTCCTGTATATACCTCTTTTAAATTCCGTTTAAATTTCCCTCCATTTATAAGGGGAAAATACAAATATCTGAACTGCAGCAGCCATGATGTTCTCATATCAAGAAGCAAAATCTCCATGCTGTGATGTACAAACATGTGGTAGCAGAGAATGAGTTGTTGGTCATCTCTATTGTTGGTAGGAAGTCTGAGAATATATTTTCAAAATTGTCACAGTATTCTCTATCCAAATCAATACTTCTTTCCCAGAATAAACTTGTTATTTCTTAACTATAGCAATCACAGGAAATAAAACACTGTTTCCCAGGCAATATTATTGTTTTCCTGTAATTACAAGAACAGTATAGAATTATTTACAATTATGTCAGTTCCCCTGCTTTCAGTCACACTGAGGACTAGATAGATTTTTATGAATCATATTTTTTACTCATGATTTCATTAGAAAATACAGTCTGACCTCTAGTCAACCTGCTTACACACATACTTTTAACTGCTATATTAACATTGATCAAAGACAACTTATACTATAAAAGCAGTGCTTGTCCAGTAGAGCTTTTTGTAATGATGTAAATGTTCTTTATCTGCACTATGACATGTGGCTGTTGATTAGTCTAACTGGGGAACTGATTTTCAAAATTTATCTTAATTAATCTACTTTTAAATTTAGCTAGCTATTTGTAATTAGTAACCGTCCCATGGGGCAGACATCTCTAAAAGCCCTGATAGGGTCAGGGATATAGCTCAGCAGCACAAATGCCTGCCTGGCAAACTTAAGGTCCTGAGTTTGATCCCCAGTACCAAAAAAAAATAAAAATAAAAATAATTTTAAAAAGTCCTGATAAGTTGTTTACTTTGCTTTGAACACTGTGCTGGTTGATTCTAGAAGTTACCTCTTCCTTTTTGTATTTACATAATGTCTAAGAGCTCACTTATCTTTCGAGAGATGGAATTGTGCAATATACACGGGACTAAACTAGCTACTTTTGAATGCATGTAGAGTGAGAAAATGTATAATAGCATTTTAACAATAGAAGGATACAGCTATTGATGAAAGCTCTTGTGATGGCTAAAACCAAAGGAATAGGAAACTGTAATAAAATTTAAATACTAATTCTCCTCCTTGGATGGAAGATCTCATTGAACATTATAGTTTTATGGCTATCTGTGTGAAATTATTCTCGTTTTCCTAATATAGTCACCACCTAATTATTCATGTCCATGTCATGGATTATCAGCATGACTTTTCATTACTGTCATTAATTCTCTCATTTATTATGCATACTACACCAACTTTCAAGACAAATTGTAGCTGATTCATTCATAGCATCACTTTGTTCAGTCAAGTATTTGTCAGGATATTTATAAAGTGCATTAAATATGACTTCTGACAGTACAAAACACGCTCAACTATAAAACATCAAAGTATTTATATGTGACTGCCACAACCATCTTCATCTCATTTTTCTTATCCTTAGTTTGAAGAATTTTTTTCATTTACCTATCCTTTTTTAATTTGTGGGTAGGACAAAGAGCTACCTTAAACTTCCATAATAATATAGGGCAAAACCTACAATTAAAAGTAAATGAATATATTAAAATAAATACTACTTGAAAGTTATTTGAGGCACTAGAAAAGTATATAGCTTTCTGGAATTGCTTTTGAAATATGTACTAAAATAATTTAAAATATGCATAATTTGGCTTATCTCTTCTAGGTCTAAGTATTTTCTTGGAGAAAATAATTTAAAAATATAGGTAAAAGCACATGCATTGTATTTTTATTAATAATAATTGTCTTTTAAATTTGAAATAATATGAATGTGCAGCAGTACTATATTGGAAAGGTAACATGTATACAAGTAGAATTTTATGTATCATTAGATGATTATATAGATGTGTATTTATGGACATTGAGATACGCTGATATAACATTAATGAAAACCAGGCTATAAAATGTATGGTTCAAAAGAATGTGTATATTTATATGTATGACAACATTGTAATGGTGTTTATTCATGTGTAGTGGAAATAGTACAATTAAGAATGATTTCAAATTTCCTTTTGATATTTTTTCTATTAAATGTTAATGATATTTCAATGCAAGCCTGATTTTTAGCTTCTTATAATGTTTTATAGCCATAGCAATGGTAAAGTATAGAAATAATTTTATATCTTTTGAAAATAGCCAATACCTGAGCCCCTTCTACCATGATCCTCTACCGCCTGCCCCACCCAGACTCCTCTTCCTCAGACTGACAAGTCTCCCTACTATTGAGTAGGTAAAATAATCCCACGCCCTGGGCACTCTGTACATCCTTTGTTTTTAGCCAGTATCTCTAGATAGCTCAGTGCCCATGACACTTTGGATAAGAAACAGTTTGAAAGTCACCCCATCTATGTATAACTTTCATAGCACAGAAATAAATCGATTACTTGGAAACAAAAACATGTAACTCATCAGCTACACTGCGAGGATGTGTTGGAAGCTAAAGTAATTCTTTTCCTACCTCTAAAAACATATCTAGCACACTTTGGCTCCTGAACAACTGAGAAAGAAGTTTAAAATGCAGCGCTCGCATCAATTAGTTCTCCTTCCACTAAAAGATGGGGCTATAGAAACATACCAAGGATAGGAGACCAACGATAAGACAGCCCCACCATCTCCGGAGTTAGCCTTTACAGGGAAGAAATTTAGTGTTATTTTTTATCTGGATTGAAATTCCAAAATGACGTTAGCACCATTATTAAATATAGTAACAGTGGCACCTCACTTCTCTATATTACACACCCCTTCGGTTTTAATCTCTGGAAAAGAAGCAACCAAGTAGAAAGTCGTATTTCAAATTCAAGATGTCACTCCAGGAAGACCTGTCAGCTGCTTCCTGAATGGCCCTTCTCTGTGAACAGTTCTAACAAGCCTGGCAACCTGCTTTTGTTACCAGTGGCAGATAGAGGCAGGTATTGTTTACATGTAGCCAGGAATGACATGCACAACCTTCAAGTCTTTACCGCTGACATTCATTCAGAAACACAGGTCCTGGATACTACCTTTTATTTGTTTTTAATAGCACAATCTCATTTGGAAATTTCTAAATGAAACTTGGGAAAAGAGAGTACACTGCTGACTTCCAAAATTTTTAAAAATATTTTTAATTATACATATTTATGGAAGACAGTTCTAATTCAATGCTTATTTATGAGGTGCACTGATCAAAATTAAGTTATGTCGTGTCTTCATCTTCTTGAACACTCCAGTTTTTGGTATTGGAAAACTTCAGCTGTCTCTTCTAGGTCTTTGTGAAATATATAACACACTGTTACAAATATGTCAGTGGGCTGTGCTGTGGAACAATGACACTTACTCCTCTTACGGAACTGCCCTTTGGTAGTCAGCTTTCCATTGCTGAGACAACTGAAGGAAGGGAAGTTCGTGGTTTCGGAGGGACCAGCTGATGTTCAGCTGGCTCCAAAGCAGAAGCATCACAGCAGAGGCCACAGCAGGGGAAAGCTGCTCACTCCTGGTGTGTGAGAGAAGAGAACTGGGGAAGAGCTGGGGTGAAAGGAGCCAGGGACCAGACACAGGTCCAACATCCCTCCCTCTGTGACCCACCTACTTCACCCAGGCCCTGCCTTCTAACGGCTCATTCGGCTGGGAGCTCATCTGTGTGATAACCTTTGGAGACTGCGCTCCTCACAGTCCAGTCACCTTTCCAGGAGTCTCAATCCAGTCAATTTGACAATCTAGATAACTTGCACAGCCAAAGTTCCGCTTTGCCTGTTACAGTTTCTATCTAGATCTTCCACCAATGACCCCTGTGATAGCAGGCAAGGCTTTTGAGAGGTGATAGATTATGCAGCGATTACAGTGGACTTTCTGTGAGGACGTGGGGTGGAGTGGGAAGAGGCACGTCGCTGCAGACTGACTCAAAGGGTTTACCCCTTCCTGGCTCTGCTCTTCCCTCTGCTTCCCAACTGCCCTGACAGGAGCAGCATCTCTCTGCCCAGGCCCTTCTGCTATGCTGCAGACCAGGCAAGGACTGAAACCTCTAAATGTGAGCGAAAGTCAGTCCCTCCTTCTGCAGTTGTAGGTGTTAGTGGTTTTGTCCCAGCAACAAGGAAGTGATTGAAATAACTTTGCCTTCCCCCTCCCTTCCTACCTCTAATAACAACTGCTTTGATCTCCAGGCTTATGAAATAAATTGTTTTAGCTTCCACGTGTGAGTTCATATATTGCCTTTCTTTGCCTGGCCTTTTTCAATTAATATAAAGATCTCCATTTCCACCACTGTTGCAAATAGCAGAGTTTCATTCTTTTTCTATGTATAGCTGAATAATAGTCAATGTGTTTTTAAACCATGTTTTATCATTTATACCATTCATCCATCTATGGACACCTTGGTTAATTCCATACGTTGGCTATTATGTAATGGTAGGGTTTGCTTCTTCGCCTGTTTTTTTTTTTTTTTTTTTTTTTTTTTTTTTTTTTTTTTCTTTTGAGGTAGAAGGGATTGATCCTGGGGCCTTTGCACTGAGCTAAATCTCCAGCCCTTTTTAATTTTTATTTTGCCAAGTTGCTAAATTGCCTAGGCTGGGCTTAAATTTGCAGTCCTCCTGCTTCAGCCTCCCAGACTGCTGGGATTACAGACTTGTACCAGCACAGCTGCTTAGTTTGGGCTTTGGATTATGTATATATTTGTGTGTATGTGTGTACGTCCTGTAAGAGCATAATGAAGTGACTGGTGGTGGGAAAACATAAATTAGATGAGTAAAATGTATTTTAAAAACCTAAGGAAGAAGCTCAGGAACAATTGCAGTATATTTCACGAAATCCATTGACTTTAGGTGATTCTGGTTAAACTTCTATATCCTGCTTTCTTTTCCTCACTTATAAGTAAGAGTTTGACTGGTTTAGTGGTTTTTAAATTGTTATGCCTTGTGTCTAGATGTCCCCGCAAGGTCTCATGAAGGGGTGGGGCTGTTTCAGAGGTGGCTGAATCCAGAGTGTGTGATGCTGGAATTGATTCCTGGTGCAATGTTAGGATTAAAGGTGCTAGGATTAAGGGTGGATGTTTACTAAATCCGTCTGCTGGTTAGTTTGGCACTGCCCTAATCCAGGTAGACTGGGTACAACATGAGGGACAGAAAGAGGCTTGTCTTACCCCTTCTTGGCCTGCTTTTGCTGTCTTGCTTTCCATGGACAGTTTCTCCTCTGTGATGTCCCTCTACCATGCCACCCTTCCTCAGAACCAGCCAACTAGCTAAATTAAACCTTTCCTTCCTTAACTTGGGGTGTTTATCTTAGCAATGAGAGAAAAGTAACTAGCACACAAACTATGCTCTAATTCTAAGTCACCTAGATGGCTTAAGGTTTATATTGGCAGGCCCAGTGGCCAATGGCTCTGATTCAGCAGGTCTGAGATTGAGTGAAAAAATATACTTCACTAAAAAATTCCCAGTTGATACTGGTGTTTCTGATCTGGGAACCATACTATGAAAAGCACTGGATTGATACCTTTTATCTACAAAGTATAATAGTTCTAAGATTTAGTGCAATGATTTTTAAAATATGAATCAAAAAGTGAGGATACAGACCCTAATAATCTGTTATTTAATAAGTCTTCCAGGTAATTGGGACACCAATAAAGCGTAAGGACCACTGATATAAGGAAAGGCAAATCACACAACTTATAATTTTGTTCATTGATCATGACCATATTATTATACAGTAATTCCAGTTTTAGATATTGACTTCATACAATCAAAATGGGTTATATTTTAAAAGCGTTTCTTCCAAATTAATAAAACACTTTAAAAATATACTGATCTTAAATTTTTAAAATTTATTTTAACTGATACATAAAAACATTAAAATTGTACATATTAATGGATTGCCATGTAATATTTCAATAGACTGTATGATTTTAACAAAGATTAACCATTATCTCCCCACAAATTATTTATGATAAAAACCCCTAGAGTTTGAAATGCAGAGCGCAGTACCATTATCTTCTAGTAACACAAATAAGTTGTTAAAATATTTCAAATGCACACCAGACCTCTTGCTCTTATCTAACTGCAATTCAGTGCCCAGACATCAGCTTCTCCCCAGTCCCTCCCGCACTGCCCTCCGCAGCCCACGGTAACCACTGTTCTACTCTCATTGTCCAGGACATCAACATTTCAGGTTCCATATATGAGTAGCAGTGTGCATACCTGTGTGTCTATGGCTGTCCTTTCTCACTTAACATAGTGATCTTTGTTTCATCTATGTTGCTGTGACAAGATGTTAGTTTTTAAGGTTGAAGAGTATTGCATTATGTATGTGTACCATATTTTCTTTTCCCATTCATCAGTTGGCAGACACTTAGCTCATTTCCATTTCTTCGCTATTGTGAATATTTCTGCAGTGGATGTGGGAGTGCTGATCGCTCTTCAACATACTCAGTTCATCTCCTTTGAATGTACATCCGGTGGGTTTCTTGTACAAGAAAAAGCACATGATATTGAAACGTTGTTGATTTATTTCAGTTAATATTATGGTCTCAAGGGCATCCATTTTTCTACAAATGACTCAGGTTTATTTTCTTCTGGCAGAGCAGTACTCCATTGTGTGTAAATACCACATTTTCTTTATACTTAATCTTTTTGATAGCCATACTTACTGAGATGAGGTGATATCTTATTGTATTAAATTGCGTTTCCCTGATGATTCATGATATCAAGCATTTTTCCATATACCTCCTGTTTATTTGTGTGAGCTTTTTCTGTATTCTTGATATCAACCCCCATTTGGGTAATACAGCTTACAAATATTTCCTCCCATTCTCTAGGTGGTTTTGTGTGCTGTTGATTATTTCCTTTGTTGTGCAGAAACTTCTTAGTTTGATGTACTTCTGTTTGATTATTTTTTATTTTGTTTCCTCTGCTTCTAAGATATGGTCCAAAACATCTTGCCTCATTTCAACATCCCAAAATGTTTTTGCTATGTTCTCTCCTTGCAGTTTCACAGTTTGTGGTGTTTTATTTAAGTCTTTTATATTTTGAGTTAGTTTTTCTAAATGATGAGAGATGGGGATCTACTTTAATTCTGCAGGTGGATATCCAATTTTCCCAGCAAAAGGTGCTGAGTTATTTATGTCATATTTGTGTGAGTGTAACAGGACTGTCTCACCCAAGCCAAATTGTTAGTTCACATATTGGACTTCCAGTGAGACGACAGACTTAGGTATAATGGCAGCTGAATAATACCTTCAGAGGTCGAGAATACCCTATCTTGCTGCTCTGTCGTAATACTCTTTCTCTCATCCTTCCAAGATGACATCAAGTGGTCTTTTGTGGGTGCTTGTTTTCTTATTATTTCTACAAGAAAAAAAGGGACATAAAAATCCCTCTTCCTCAGTATGACATAAAATGCTGGCCTTCAATGTGATTGACTCACTTTGGTCATGTTTTATGACTAGAATGTTCTCAGCAGAAGACCTACACTCACTGGCTGAGAATAGTCAAGATTTACCCTGTACCTGAAGATGGGTCTCCCTTCTCTGAGTTACACAGGAATGTGGAAGATACCAAACAAAAAATGACTTTCAAATTGTAATGGAAAACACTGTGGGATTGATGCTGGGTAGTAAAAAGCAGTATGTTTCAGCTGTTTTTATATTTACTCATTGGCGAATTTCCCTTGAGGAACCTGCTGTTTCTCTATAGTACACATGCAACCTAAAGCAAAAATGTTGTATAAAAGCAAGTGAATTGTATGGTCTAGGACTGATTTCACCTCTTTATTTACAATTATTATGGGTTTAAATGTATTCATTTGACTTCTGTTGGAAGTCAGGATCGTGATGACAATGGGATCTCACATGTGCCTATGTATGCGGTCAAAGGTGACCCTGAGATGTTCATGTTGATGCAAGAAGCATATTTATGAGCTACAAGAAACCCAGATAGAGGGATGGGAACTACTTACAGCAAAGAGAGGAGAGCCAACTTAAAATTTATTGGCTAGGTCACCATTAGAGACTTTGAAGCAAGAAAACTTGGAAAAATGAAATGAGATGTAGTGCCTCCAAACTATCCCAGTTGAGTGAGGGAGTTGAAGAATTTATAGGCCACTCCTGCCATTTACACACTGAAGATGTGCTCTCAGAAATGTTCATTCTCTAGCATTCAAGTTGGACGCATGTATAAGCTGAAGACCCTACTGAGATTCTGAGGAAAATAATCTTGTCAAAGAGATGCAGATTCTGACAGTTGGAAATTATAGTAAAAAATGACATGCTGGATTCTGAGGCTATGGTAGCTTCTGGATTGTCTGTCACATACACATACATATGACATCCATGTATGTGTCAGATTGCATATGTGTAGGTATATATGTGATTATTGCCATTGTGATCCTCATCACACATATGGGAAAACTGCGACATGAAGAAGTTAATTTGCTTATATTCACACAGATTGTAATTGGCTAGCAATTGGGAGTTCAACCTTAGGTTCCTAAAGCCTGGAACTTCCTCCTAACTACTATGCTATTAGAATCAGGGCTATATACATATTCTTTTCTTTTCTTTTCCTCCATAGAGTATTTTATAGCATCTAGCTATTGTAAAAGGCCTTGTTACCACTATTTTCACTTTGCTGTAGTCACACTGGGCCTTGGGGCAGATGTCACACTGCCCTCTGTAGAGGGCACCCTGTACAGAATCCAAGACATTTATGGCCCCATGTTTACACTGAATTAGAATTCTCATTAATTGATAACCTTTTTAAAGGACAACATCTCTTTGAGTTAATATAACCAGGAAATTAATTTCAAATGGTCACAGCGTTGTGTCACTGAGGCCTTAGAGTCTTAACAAAGGTTAGGAAATGCAAACGGTGATTCTCAGCATGGTGTTTCTTGCACAGCAAAGATGTAAAAATTTAGAGAGTCAGTCAAGCACACACTGTTTATTTCTGCTTCAATATATATTCTCCTATGAATAAGCGTAGTGTCTGGGAGCATCTGCTGTATTTTACTGTCGCACATTTTTTATTCGACAGTTCAATATTGCCTTTGGTAATGTTGTCTAATACACTTCATTATCTTAAAGTGTATTATTTCCTGAGTTTGACGGCATATTTGGCATTGTACAGTATGGAAGAGTTGAGAGCCCCATTCTGAGTGCTACTGGTTGTTTCTTTCCACTCCATTTGGGTGAGCTGAGGGTACCGCTGCGAGGCAGGAAGACTGTGGAGGGGACAGAGGAGTAGATGATGAGGGACCAGCTGTGCCTGGCCTTCACACCACAGCGACCAGGGCTCTCTTTGCACAGTGCAGATGCTCTATGATGAAGCCATCCTCTTCCTCTTCTTCCTCCTCCTCACGAACACTCCTACAGTGCACAGGGAGTGATGAAGGGAGTGGACTCTGACTTTAGAGTAGTTGATGCAAATCAATACTTTTCACTCTTGATTTATTCTCCCTTAGCAGAGTTGCAGTGCTTGTTTTTTTTTTTTTTTTTTTGGTTTTTGGTTTTTCTCCGGTACCAGGAACCGAACTCACGACCTTGCACTTGCCAGGCAGGCGCTTTGCCGCTGAGCTAAATCCCCAGCCCCCAGTGCTTGTGATAGAGCAGATTTTGCATGTATCTTCCAAGTCCATGCCTACTCATGGTATTTGTGTCTTGCAGCACTCTGTGTATTGCAATACCCAGGGCAAGATGTAAAGTATTATCTCCAGAGCGTTTGCTAATGCCTTTCTCTTAGCAGAATCATTTCCATCAATATTTTGGCTTCTGTGACTACCAATTAAATTTGACTTTTCCTAAACTTTTTTTCAGTACAAGGGGTCAAACCCAGGGCCTCATGCATGCCAGAACAATGCCTTGCCACAGAACTACACTTGCCACTCTAATTTTGCCTTTTCCTGAAATTTATGTAAGAAATTATCAGCATATGCTCTTGGGGTCGATTTCTCTTTTCAAGAATGTCTGTTCTGCTGGAGAATAACTCAGTGGTAAAGTACTTGCATACCATGCAGAAGAATTTAAGCTCAATTTCCAGTGCCATAAAACAAAACAAAACAAAACAAAAATAAGTAAATCAGTGCTCTATAATTTAATCCCCAGTACCAGGAAAAAAGAGTTTGTGAGAGTCATGTATATTTCTGCATGCAACTGTGACTGACCCAGTTTTCCTCTTCTCTCCTCTCCTCTTCTCTCTCTTCTCTCTTCTCTTCTCTCCCCTTTTCTTCTCTCCTCTCCTCTTCTCTCTCTTCTCTTCTCTCCTCTCCTCTTCTCTCTCTTCTCTCTTCTCTCTCTTCTCTTCTCTTCTCTCTTCTCTTCTCTTCTCTTCTCTTCTCTTCTCTTCTCTTCTCTTCTCTTCTCTTCTCTTCCCTTCTCTTCCCTTCTCTTCTCTTCCCTTCTCTTCTCTTCTCTTCTCTCTCTCTTCTCTTTTCTCTTCCTTCCCTTCCTCTCCCCTTTCCTTCCTTTCCCTTCCCTTCCCCTCCCTTCCAATCCCCTCCTTAACCTTCCTTTCCTTTCCTTTCCTTTCCTTTCCTTTCCTTTCCTTTCCTTTCCTTTCCTTTCCTTTCCTTTCCTTTCCTTTCCTTTCTCTTTTCTTCTCTTCATTTCCCCCTTCTTTCTTTTCCTTCTTTCTTTCCTCTTTCTTTTTGTGTAGATTAATTCTACACAGTATGTTATATGCTGGTCCATAGTCTCTTGTGGCTCTTTAGTGTTTAAAATATGGCTAGTGTGACAGAGAAACTAACATTTTCAATTTAATTAAGATATACATAAGTGTACAATATACAATACATTTTGAAGAATTAGTATGTAAAACAGAATGTAAAATATTCTATTGACCACATGTTAAAATTACAATAATTTGATATGCTATGTTAAATAAAATAGATTGTTAAAAGTGCTCATTATCTATTGGTTTCACTAAACTGTTTAACAAATCACCAAAAAAAGTTCCTCACTGAAAACAAGACATTTTCCCCTACAGTGCTGGAGACCACAATTCCAAAATTAAGATGTCAGATTAGTCCTTTTTTGAAGTTTTGAGAAAGAACCCATTCAAGACTCTCTCAGCTTCTGATCATTTTTGCCAACCCTTGGCATTACTTGATTGATAACCATACCATGCCAATTTCTGCTTCCTTCATGACCTTTGTGTCTGTATCTCTATGTCATCTCCACTTTTTTTTAGACATAGTCTTGCTATGTACTTCAGGCTGTCTTTGAACTCACTATGTAGCCCAGGCCGGCCTCGAACTCCTGGCAATCCTTCTGCCTCCATTCCTGAATGCTGCAATTATAGGCATGTACCACCACATCCACAGCTGTGTCTTCTCCTTCTAAGGACACATTTATTGGCTTAGGCCCCACCCTTACTCAGCATAATCTTATCTTGAGAATCTCACCCTTATTTCATCTATAAAGACACTTGTTTAGGATAAGATCACATTCTGAAATTCTCTCTGTACATACCATTTTTGGAAGAGGATCACTTTATCCATGACACACTTGCCTTTTACTTTTTAAAATGTAGTTACTTGAAAATTTACATGACATTTCTATTAAACAGTTCCACTACACAGTATTTCAGCATATGATTATATTTCAGTGTATCTATTCATGAGTTTTATTTATTTGTTTTTATTTATTTATTTTGGTACTGGGAATCAAACTCAGGACCTCATACCTGCTAGGCAGGCACTGTGTCACTGAGCTATACCCCCAGTCCTATTCATCAGTTATAGATCATTCTTAGCTGTCCTCTGTTCAAATACCCTGGCCTCCTTTTTCCCTTCTGAGCTCCAATCACATGTATAGAAACACCTTTCCAGGTCTCACGTGTTTGCTTTGCTCTTAAGTTTCCATCTCTTTTTCCTCATTAATGTTTGGTATGCTGTTCTCTGCTGATCTGGCATCCAGTTTAACAGGATTTTCTTTTCTTGTGTCTGATCTGCAGGTAAATTCAAGTTTTGATTTTCTAAATTCAGAGTTTTTTTATGTTTAGAGTTTATGTTTGTTTCTTTTTTGTAGACTTCATTTCTTTACTGAAAACTTTTATTTTACCGTTGATTCTCTGGACATTAATCAGTTATTTCCTCACTCCTATATGAATCTTCTGGTGTTTATAGCTGAGTCTGGCTCTTCATATTTTTTTGTAGTCTTTTTTAATATTTGACAATGTTCTGAGTAATCTTTTAAACATTAATCATATGTTTGAAAGGCAAAAAAGGCCCAGGATTCTATTTTACCCTTCTCAGAGGACATGTTGACATTCAGCAGAGGGTTATCACCACTACCAAGCCAAAGTCTTAGCTAACTCTAAGCTAGGCAGCAGTTTTTACATAACCGAGCTTACTTTCATTTCAAACACGCCTATCTTTTTACTCTTCAGACATCCCACCTCAGTACCTGATGTGGGTCTTTATCCTTCGGCAGTTTTTAAATTCTTTCCAACACCCTATGACTACTAATAACTACCGCATATTTCTCAGCTCCTTTCTGCTTGGCTTTTCAGCATTTGATTGAGCACCCCTTAAGTACCAGTAAATACTTCACAGGGAGATTTCATTCTGAGAGCTGGAATCACTTCTCTTTTGACTTTTGGCCCTTCAACTTCTCTCTAATTTGCTAGCTCTAAATGCCATTTCTGAATTGACAGTACCATGAGATTGTCAAAAGTTCTGCTGGTTTCTCTGCCTTTCTCTCTCTCTCACTTTCTGTTTCTCTGTCTCTCTTTCTGTCTCTCTTTCTGTCTCTCTCTGTCTCTCTGTCTCTGTCTCTGTCTCTGTCTCTCTTTCTCTCTCTCTCTCTCTCTCTCTCTCTCTCTCTCTCTGTCTCCTTTAACTAAGAATAGGCAAATAACCTGAGGGGATAAGTAGGATTCAGAATCTAGGCTCAACACAAGGATTCATCCTTGCATTATCTTGGCCTCTGCTACCCTATTTTCTTAGCAAGTCCTATTACCTTCAGATGGTTGATTTATCTTATTATCTGTCTTTTCTAGTTCTCACTGGGAGCTTTGTTCATTTTCTCTCTACTTCATCAAAAGTGGTAGTAGCAAGTTAACATTTTAAGCAGAATTCAGAGAGACAGAATTTTATTAAAAATTAACTTCAGTCACAAGCATTGTATCCCTTCTTTCCCATGTAGAAAACCTCAAATTATAAGCTTTGAATTATAAGTACAAAGCTCCTTTCCTGACCTGTGCATTTAGTCTGAGAGTATTGCATGATTTCGGTCTATAATGGACACAAGTCTCCAGAACAAGCTTCCCTCAGCACTGGGGCTTTGTTCTGAGATAAACCATGTTCCTTTGCTTAACTCCATGATGCTTGGCTATATACATGGAGGTTACCTTCCAGTGCAGTCTACCTATGTGGCCCGGAGCTGTGTTCACACTATTACTTCTAATTTCTGAATTGATCTTATTCTTTGCCATCATTTCAACTTTATTCTTTGATGTTATCCTAACCTTTTAAAATTATCTCTGCTTTTGCTGTGCTAATTGATTAGGTTGGAATATGCATGTTTAATTTACAACAGTGGCATCCAAATATTGCTACTAGGTTGTTGGCCTCAAACTCACAATGATCCTCCTGCCTCAGCCTCCTGAGTACTGGGACTACAGGTGTGTGCCACATGCCTGGCTTATCATTGTTTTATGTTTATTGTTCTCTTTATATATTATGGCTTTGCTTTCTCTGACCACTTCTAGGTTTCTCTTAATCTGTTTTCATCTGAGTATATTTGCCTTTCTATGACTTTAAATGTATCTTCCTAAGGAGTCAACGAGCTTCTGAGATCTGAAGATTGATATCTTTTATTAACTGTAGGAAATTCTTCATTACCATCATTTACAATTTTTCCTCTATACTATTCTCTCCATTTTCTCCTTTTAGGACTCCAATTACATGCATGTTATTTAATAATTGTCCTCAGAATTGTAGGGACTGATTTTTCCCCACTGGTTTTAGTAGGTATTTCCAGTTGAGATCATTTATTTTGAATAGTGTTCAAATTCATTCATCATTTTCTCTTCTGCTAATCTCTTACAATATTTTCTTTATGTTTTCATTTCTGATGTTATATAAGTTTTACTTTCATAGTTTTCATGTCTTTTCTTAAATTGCGTATCTGCTCATTCATGTTATCTACAGCTTCCCCTGCATTAACGTATGTATTATAATTATTTTAGAATTCCTTTTTTGACGAACCCCACATATGAAGTACTTGGGATCTGGTTCTGCTAAACATACTTCCTCTTGTTGGTTGGTCATATGATCCCACCCTTTCATAAGTCTTACAATTTTTACTGAATTCTGATTATTGTGCATGAAGTAGAAAATCAGACAGTAAAGAAAATTATATTTCTAGGAAAGTGGATGGACCTTGAATCCATACCCAAGTGAAATAAAGGGGACACACACGTGTAAATGCTTCATTGTTTCTCTGGTGTGAGAAACTGAAAGTGTAAATAAGGACCAAAATGTATATTAGGTATTGTGAAATAGGAGGAAAGTGTCCAAATGGGGAGGGAAACAAGGGAGAGGGCTAGGGGAAAGGACAAGAGGGAAAAGTAGAAAAAAATGAGAAAAGGAGGAAAATATGGAAATAAAGCCTTGAAAATGGGGAGCAGAGGAGGGGTTGAGGGGAGGTTAGGTTAGGTTAGGGGGAAACCAAGTTATTTACATCATCCACAGGTACCGATTCTCTATGATGAATGTGATCATCATGTATATCTAAAATGTATCAATAAAGTCTTAATTTTTAAAAAAGGAAATTATGTTTAGGCTCAGAAGAAAACAAGTGCTTCTTCTCTCCTGCTGCAGTGTGTCGACTGCATGTGTGTGTGGATGGCTGAAGTGATGTGGTAAGTCTGTCCCATCTGTAGTTGAGCTGCTCTTGAAGGTTGTTCAACACAAAAGTAGCTTAGTTTTCATCTTCAACTCTTATAATTTAGCAGACCATGTGTATTTATGTACTTAAGTTGGGAGATTTTTCTCTCAGAAATTTTGTCCCTCCACATTTATAAGTGTATAATTAAAGGCAAGCATGACTGTGGGATTATTTCTCAGTCTTCACCTCTAGTCTCATATTTTAATAAGTCCAAATGTATCTTTGCCTTACAAGATTCTTTTTTAGTTTCTCCTTCAGCAGCAGAAGGACATAGACAAGTGTATTAGTCAGATTTCCTATTACTGTGATGCAATACCTGACATCCATAACTTGAAGGAGGAGCAATTTAATTTGGCTCGTGTTTGCAGGGGATTCAACTTGTGGGGAGCTGGCTCCAAAGCAGAAATATCATGACTGATGGGCGGGCATGGGAAAGAAAAGCTACTTACCTTATAGAAGCCAGGAAGCAAAGCAGGGGAATAAAGGCAGAGAGGAAAACACAAGGTTTAAGACAGAAATCCCAAGGTAATGCATTCATAATCCACACAGATGTACCCAGAAGTGTGCTTTACTAATCCCTTGGGCAACTGCCAAGCTGATCAGGCTGACAATCTAGTTTAACAGTCACATCCTACCCCTCATCAGTTTCATACCTACACACACCCTTAAACTACATTTAATCTTTAAATAAACACAAAGTCATAATTCAGCCTAATGTGATACATCCTGTGATATCCTGTGTACAATCAAAACACAATAATCCCTTCCCCAAAGACTCAACAGTCCAAATACTTCTCAAAAGTTCAACCCAAAGTCTTTACTGAGATT
Source organism: Chinchilla lanigera (assembly GCF_000276665.1). NCBI lineage: Eukaryota > Metazoa > Chordata > Mammalia > Rodentia > Chinchillidae > Chinchilla > Chinchilla lanigera. Next base: position 20,448,249 of record NW_004955430.1, read on the forward strand.
CCAGGAAAACTCTTAACTGTGTACCACTGCATATTTTTCTCAAAATATTCAAGTTGGATTATCCAAAAACATAATGGCATAATGTAAACATTAACATTTGAGAAGGATAGAATAGAGGGATAGTAAAGAATCAGGCCAAAACAAGACTGACCAGGGAAAATATTAGGTCCTAAAGCTTCTTGTCTGGAAACTGGGGCATATGGTGGTAAAATATAGGGTTTGGATGGTTTAGGTCTGCTCCACATCCCTGAGGCCTTGGTGATTATGGCCCATGTGGCCTCTGTCTTGGACCCACTCCACTCAGCCTGCAGCTTTCCTTAGCAGATGCCCAATGGTCCTGACATTTCCAGTTTCTTTGTTACTGGTTTCATTGACACAGCTTAATTCACTTCCCTCTTAGGAACTATTTTCCTAATTTTCTTGGCCTTCTTTAAATCTGAGTACAAGCAACCACAACCCCACAACTCTTATATTCTTGTAAAATTAGCATCATACAGATGATGCCCAAATCTGTAGCCAGTGAGAGCAGTAGCCAGGTCCCCTTGGATCATGGTGCCAATGCCTGCTGAGTCCCTGGAAAACTGAGCACAGTGAAATGAATCTCAGGGACCCAATTCATTAGCAGGATCTTCATGAACATAGGTCTCAGAAACTCTCTTCTCAAATGAAAGTTTCTTACCTTTGTACCTTTACATCGGTGGTGATTAGGGTTCATTGAATTCTAAGATATTCTTAAGACCTCTTTTTTTGTCCCTGTACAAAGTACTTTATTTCTTTTTAATGGTTCTAATCTTTCAGCAACCACACCTCCTTTGGCCCTAATGTCACATACGGATCCTTTTGGTCCAAAATTTAAGTACTGCAAAATTTTCTGTTCTGTTTTGTCCCTGATTCTCATCAGAAATCTGGCTAGAGGAAGTCATCTGTTTCCATGCCACAGAGTGAATATTGGCATGCTTTACTACCTCCTCTAGCAGATCAATTAATTCACCACTTTTAAACTTGGGTCTCTTGTAATGTCTCAAGACATATGCAAAATATAGACAAAATTTTTATCTTAGTGTAACTCACATGGTCCAATTGACAATGAAGTCCATGTTCCCAAATGAAACCTCCTGTGCTTGGTCTTTATCCACACTTGTATCAACATTCTGTTCTTTTGAGCTTTGACCAGAATCAACCCAGGCTGTGTTTATAGCGTTCTAGAATTTCTCTAGCCTGGACCTTCAAACCTTTTACAACTCCTCCCATAAACCACTTTGAAAGACCTTTAAGCTACATGGTCAAGAATAGTCATATCATAACTCCCTCTTGTCTGTATCAGTTTTTTGAGTTACATTTCTTATTGCTGGGACACAATACCTGATGCCCAAAACTTAAAAGCAAGACTTAATTTGCTGCAGTTCCAGAGATGTTCAGTCCATTGTCACCTGGCTCCAAGCCAAGAACATTATGTCAGAAGAGCACTATGGAGCAAAGTTTCTTAGTCATGGTGGGAAGTGGAGCAAAGGAGCAGTACCAGGTCAGAAGGAAGCAAAGGGATGGTCTAGACCTGAATATCTTAGTCACTTTCTCTGCTTCTGGGACAAAATGCCCAATATCTACACTTTAAAGGAGAAATTTATTTTGGCTCACAGTTAGAGTCCATGGTTGTCCAGTTTCAGGGCAGATGTGGCATGGCAGAAAGGCACAGCTGAGGAAAGATGCTCATGTCGTGGTGGCCCAAAAGCGGAGACTTATGGAGCAGGTCAGGCCTGCAAGTGACCAACTTCTTCCAACTAGACCTCGCCCCCTAACAACAATTTAACCATAACACACCCCATGATTCAACACCTCTCAAAGGCTCTGCCTTTGAGCACACGAGGCTTTAGGGAAACATTCTTGATCTAAACCATAACACCAATGTCACACCTCCATGACACGATCACACCCAGAAGTACACTTTACGAAACTGCTGGGCAGAAGCCAAGCCAATCAAGTTAACATTCCAGCTTTACTGTCATACTGCGTATTTCAAAGTAAGTTTCAGGGTTCGTGGAAGGTTTTTTGGCCCTTCTTAGGAGAATTAAGCAGTCCTGATGGACATAACAGACAGCGGAGGGGCTCAGTGTGAAGCCCCATTTGTCAAAGATATTTCTCTCACTTCTTCTAGTCTGCACAGAGACTTCACTATTATTCTTTCTGAGTTCTCCTGCTTTGTCTCCAGTCTTCCTCATGAATATTCATGGGAGCCTTTATAAACGAATTGGACGTGGTGGTAGCAGGAATGATTCTAGAATCTCTTTTCATTTGAGACTCTCAAGCGAGACAGTTATACCTGTCCATGAGTGACCTTAAATCTGCTGAACGGTCAGCAGTTTTCTTTTCAATTTCATTTAAAGTAATTTCTTTCTTCTACTTCTTATCTAAGAAAGAAAGTAGTCAAGATTCCCTTGTGTTGTAGAAGAGGCTTGTCATATTTTGAATTTTAATTCAGTAGGGGTTTCTTGGTTTTATTTTTATTATTTGAAGACTTCAGTTCTTTCATGAGCTTTTAGAAAACATCCTCTCCTCTGTTATTTGGCTTCTTCTTTTGTTAGAGTCAGAGAAATTCATCTCACAGTTTTCTATCCTCTATAGAAGTGGGAGCTCATGTTTACTTTTAAATGCCTATTAAATATGATAAAACTTATACTGAATGCTTAAATTAAAAATAATTTATTAGAGTGAAAGACACACTGCCAATAACCCTACTTAGAATATTTCCCCTCACTTCAAACATACTTGTCCCACATTCTTGCTCCTTTCTGAAAGATCTGTGGCTGTTGTGTCTCCCTCCATGTTCTATATACATTCAAAACATTTACCTTTCTTGGGAAGAGGCAGAAATCACATGGTGCCATTTCAGTGAATAAGGTGCATGAGGACATACCAAAGTGATTTTATTTGAAAAAATTGACATGAATATTTTGATTTGATTTAGATCATTGAGACAGCCATGAAAGGATGTGAAGAAGGATTACCAGAACTATGTTAGAAAGCAGCAAGAATAATGGGATAAATGTATTTCAAGGGAGGGGAAGTTTTTGAGGTGAATTACTGGTGATGTATCTTTTACTGTAATAAAATTTAACATTTTTTATTTAAACACTTTACCATTTTACTGCCTTGCAGGTACCAGTATATAGACCGAGCCAGAACTGTGTGAGATAGAGTAGGACTAAGAACAAAGCTAGTTAATAGCAAAACCTGCCACAGTCTTAAGGCAATCAAAAATGTGTGCACTGTCGTAATTCTGGATGAAATTTTGGCTTATTTTGGACATTTAGTTGAAACAACTTTTAAAAAATGGAATGATAGAGTTAGAGCTTCATTGGGTTTTGAACATGTACTTATGCGATTGCCTGAAGTAGTTGTTGAGATAATTAAATTTTATTTTTTATAAGGATATCTATTCATTAGTTCTGAATTTTGTATTTTCATTGATAATTGAGTCAAACGTTTTGTTCATACAAAATGATATAGCTCCTTGATATTACAATATAAATGCTAATGTAAATTTCCTATAATTGCAAATTTTCACCTAAATTTAGACACACAGCAAAATCGCAAATGCCTTGAAATACTCTTGTACTAAGCTTCTTATTTTTTGGTCTAGTGCTATATTTGTTAATAAACTATAAACATTAATTTATAAAATTAGCTATGTATTTACACTTGACTTACAATGGCAAGGGCTAAGCTAAGTGAAAATACTGTTAGAAATAGCAGTAGCTCTGACTTAGTGTAAACCAGTGTCAAAGACAAATCATTGGGATTTAGATGACTGGCAACGGTTATCCAGGCCAATCTTCACAGCCATGTTAAATTAAGACTATGGGACAAAGATCTACTGGATTTCTCCATAAACTGTGACCTGAAGAGCTTTCAGAATATCAAGTTAAATTCAATTCTAAAGTAAAAAAGAGTCGGTGTAGAAGAGAGAATCTTGAGGCTGACATGGAGAGCAGCTATCACTACTTTTACCTTTCACTCACATACTTTGTGCTATAGAGAGGAGATGCAAATATAAATGAGTGATTCTGAGTTTTGAGGACTCAGATCAGCCATATGATTCTATAGCATGTGTTCAATCCCTTCCCCTAAACCCTCTGTTCCTCTCTGTACTGGTTCTTATCTATGAAGCTGGACTCATTCAGAAAGAAACCAGTGAATGGGTTATGAAATAAAACAGAACCATATTTTAAAGACGTCTTGTGGAAGAAGAGGAAATTCATTCATTAAAATGATCCAGAATGTAACCCACTTTGTCTCTCAAACAATTAAGTACGAAGTTAATCATTTGTCTTCCTGCCTTTGTTATTTTTTTCTGAGTTAGGGGCTCACATAAGGAGCTCACATAAAGTAATCCATAGTTTACAGTACAGTTATTTTATTTAGAGATCATGTTTATTGATAAATTTAAAAATTAAGTTGTACTATTTCCAGTCAGGGTAATAGTTTCTAGTCATGTTTTAAAAGCATCTTGATTCCAGATATTTTAAATTTTGTCTGGAAATCACACATGAAGCTTTTAAAAAATCTTAAGCTATGTCCATCAAAGTTTACACTCTCCATCTAATTACTTCCAAGGTGCACTTCTAGGTAGGAACAGTTGCTCTCTCTAAATCCCTAAGGCAATAGTACTCACAGTATTGTGTCAGACCAGCAGCATTAGTACCATTTAGCGAACAGATAAGAAAATCAACATGAAACAAACCATATATATTCAAGGTATAAAGCTTGATACAATTCGGCATATGAACACCCCAAGAAATTAACACCACAGTGAAAATAATAAACATTTCTATTACTCCTAAAGGTACCATAACCCCATTTGGTACTCCCTAAGTCCTTTCCTCATTGCTAATTATTGATGAACTTTCTGTCACATAGATTATTTTTAATACTTTAAAATTTCACATAAATGGAATAATATAATTTATATAATTTTTAAATTAATGGACTTTTTGGCCAATATCAAGAACTGTATAAAGAAAAATAGAAAGTATAAAGGGTTTCCATGTATAGTATCTACTGCCCTGCATCTGTCTGCTGAATTTCCATTATTTTTATCAACTAGAATTTGTGTAGTAAATTTATTAGAATTAATGAGCTGATATTTGTATATTATTAAATAAAATCCATAGTTTACAGGAGAGATCACTCTTTGTGTTGCATATTGTATGGGTTTTGAGAAATTTCTATTATTATGTATCCATCATATCAGTATCATACACAACAATGATTTACAGTAAATATCACCCACACACCACCTATTCATTCTCTTCTTTCTATGAACCCCTAGAAATTTTTTTTATTGGTTTTACCTTTTCCAGAATGCCATATGGATAGAATTATTTATTTTCTAATAATTTAAGGCTGGCTTCTTTTACTTAGCCACAGGTGTTTAAGACTCCTCCAAGTTTTCTCTTAGCTTGAAAGCTTATTTCTTTTTATTGCTCATAATATTCCTTTCTATAGACTACCACATTGTGTTTGTGTATTCACCTCTTTAAGAATGTTTTGATTGCTTCTCAATTTTGTTAATTATGAATAAGGTTGTTGTTAGAATTTCTATGAAGGATTTTGTGTTGACATAAGTTCTCATTTCATTTGGGTAAATACCAAAGAGTAGGGATGCTGGATCAAGATGAAAGAATATGTTTGGTTTGAAAGGATTTGCTTAAATATCTTCCAAAGCAGCATTCCCATTTGGCATTCCCATTTGTAATGAATATGAATTTCTTTATCTTAGGTTATTGAAAAGAAAATTTTGTGTTATTATGTTTGTTTCTTTTTTGTATAGAGAATCATTTTTATTTATATCTTGTACTCATCATGTAGGGGAAATAAATGTAATTCCCAACCTGTTAGATGTTAGATATACAAAGTTCCTGTGCTCCCCAAAATCAGAGCTTGGATTCTAAGGAACAATGGAAGTTAAGAGTAGGAAAACTTTATTGAGAAAGATAGCTCCCAAGGGACAGGAGAAGACCCAAAAGGGGTTACCAACAGGCCCACTTCTCAAAGAAAGTTTTATAGGGCAAAATGATGAGGTAAGTACAGTATGGGTCAAAACTATGCTCAACCAATAAGACTGAAACTATAGCTACTTAGGAAATATTGATCCAGTGGGGAAGCAGATCACGTGGCAAGTACACATAGAAAAAACAAAGACTTTCTTTAGGAAAAGATGGATTGAGGGTCTAGGTCACCACTGGGGTTACTGATGTGTATCTAGATTTTATTGGACCAGGTTATACCAATTGTCTTATCCCCCAAGGAGGTATGTAGGCCTGGTCATTCCATCTTTACTGTGAAGCCCGGCCTCCAGCAGATGTGCCTGTAGCTACAGCTGTAATGTGTTCTTATCCTCTGCATTGATGCCCATGAATTCTTGCCCCTATCTGACTGCCCATAACATTTCTATCTAATTTAACCATCTATAATACTCAGATTAACTACTTCGAAGATAATGATGCATAGTGCATTAAGTATTGTTATTCTTATGTTATTTTGTTATGAAGTTTCAATTTATTTTTTCATAAAATGAGTAAATGAAAAATAAGTTTCTATCATTTCACATCCTGGTATGTATTTCCTGTTATCAGTGTGTTGGGCTTCAGCCACTATATTATGTACATAATGATACTTCATTTTTAATTTGCAATTTCCTAATAATGAGAAGTATTTTTTCATCTTATTCTTGTCTTCTAAATATCTTCTTTGGTGAGGCATTTTCTTGACCTTTTACCTAATTTGATTGGATTTATTTTTTATTTCTGATTTTTAATAATTATTTTTTGTATGTTTTAAATCCAAATCCTTTATCTGATAACATTTTGTAAAGATTTTCTCTCTGAGTCTGTGTTTCATGTCTTCATCCTCTAGCTATGCTATTTTTTGACTGCCTTTATTCACTAAACAGAAATATTTGAGAATCATCCACACTGCTGTACATATCAGCAGTTTTTATTTTTGATAGCAGTGTTCCATTGTTTTGATATACAAGACGTACTAATCAATTTTCCCTTTGAAAGATATTTGGTTGTTTCCTTTTATGACTATTACAAATGAAGATGTTATAATAGTCATGTATGATACATATATTTTTTTACTGTGACCAAGGTGTGTAGGAGCTATATCATATGATAGATTTTTATTCACTTCCTTTTGGAAACTGTCATATTTCCAATGCACTTGTATCATTTTACATTTCTCCCACCAGCATCTGAGTATTCCAGTTCTCCCTAGCAGTGTGTCCAATCCTCTTCACTGTAGTGGTTCTAATGTGTATACTGTAGTCCGACATGACCTTCAGTACTACAGCTTTTAAAAATCCATTAAATCAAGTGATGTAAATCTAACTTTGCTTTTTCAACATTTATTTTTTAAAATATTTTTAATTAATTTTATTGGTTGCAACATTTAAAGTGAGGGTAAATGTTACTCTAAAAAAAAGAAAGTCATTTGCATAACTTGCCTTCCATGTGTATATCTAAAGTACACCTTCTCAGTGTTCTATGTGGGGATCCCTAGAATCCCTCTTCCACAGAGTGCCCAAGGTCAAATTCTTCATGGTAACATCTAGACTTCTGTTTAGTACAGAAGGTACCCAGGTGTTTTCAAGGGGACACCTAACGTGTGGTTTTGTCATTGCTCTGGCAGTAGTTAGAATGTGTGCTTGTGTGTCCTGGTTTATTAAAGAACTCTGTTTTCATTTGGAATATGATACATATCTATACATGCAACTCATGTAGTCAAAATCTCTTTGGGATCTTCAATGACTTTCAAAAGTGTAAAGCGGTTTTGAGACTTGAGATCTAGAAAAAGGTAAAGAAACAAAACAGTATAATAACTTGTAGGGAAAGTACAAAAGTGAGACAAAGAAGGCAAATTTGGTTAAAGTGTAAGTAAACGAATGCTTTCAAACTTCAAAATGTACTGTATATTCTCTTTCACAGTGAAAGGAAGGGAATATAAACATACCTCTCCATACTGTTTATTTCCCCTGGGGGCCTGGCCTTTATTCTGGTGCGGGCCAACCTCTGGTTTCTGTACCACTCTATTTGCTGTCTCATTCCATTATCCCAGGGTCTTATTTAACCCACAGCTTCTTTCCATTGTGCTTGGTCAAATGCAGCATTTTGAAAAGAATACGAGAAATTGCCATTGGTTAACTTTCTTCCAATATAAAAATATAACTGTAGGGACTGAGTGAAGCTAGGGTTTGATGTTGAAGAGCTTCAGGGGCTGCTGGGATCTTGTTGTCCTAAGGAAACTCAGGTGCTGGAAGAAAACAGAAGCAAGTAGGTATGAGCACCTATCAGAGATGGCATCACAGCCTTTGTCTCTCTGGGTCCGTTGGCACAGTCGTTATTTGTTAGTGTGTAGGTGGCTCAGCATGTGTGAAAAGAGAGTTTCCGGACTGACTCATCCGAAATTTCAACTGATGTTTGGTGTCTTGAACAGGCGTGTAATCGCTGGGTGATTCTTCACACTCCTACTTCAGTATCCTTTGACTCCAACAGTACCTTGTTCTGTGTAGATCAGGATTGACAAAGCTATGGGAACAGCAAATAGTTTGAAAATGCTAGTGACACAAATTATGATAATTAATTTTTGTTAAATAGTGTTATTCTGTTGCTTTTATTTTTTTGTTATTTATAGAAGTAGTTACCTTAAACATTAAAAGCCTTGTTATAACACTAATCTAAAATATAAAGCATTAGGTAAATAAAATGTCGTATTCTTTTGAATCTGTAATTAATGATTTCGTATACCTTTACAGGTCTTTAGCTTGCTTTTACTATCAACAATTACTTTGTTCATTTTTCTTCATATTTACAAATAAAATATATTCTTTCTTCATGAAATTAATTTTAGACATGTAAATTAAACAACTGAATAAGGGTTTAAAAAGCTGCTTCAAAATACATTGGTCTAAGAAATAAAATTTTTTATATTGCATATTTTAGATATGTACTTTGATTTTAATCCAATAATTATAATATTAAATTTTGATTTTATAGTAGAAAATAACTTTGGGTTCCAAAAGTAATTTTAAACATTCAAAGTCAAGTGCTTACCTACACATTTGTAAGTGTTCTTCGAAATAAATTAACCAAATATGTCAAAATCTGCAAATTATTTCAATAGAATCATGACAACATTAAAGATTCAAGAGTAAATAACTCTGAGGAAGAGATGTTGGAAGCATAAGAAAATAATTAAGAATCCAAAAATAAGATTCAAATCTGGAATTGGTGTTGAGCACTTTTTAACCATTATTTTCATTGAAATAAATTAATATAACTAAAATATAACAGCGTTCTGGGCCCTTTTCTTCATTTTTTGGACACCAGCCAAAATAAGGCATTTATTTTATGAGTGTAGTATTCACTGTGTTTATTTAGCAGACAGTTTTTAGTTACCTCTAGTAATATGATTATGCTATTAAGATGATTATTTAAACATATTCTGTGCATAGATTACAAGTACAATTACATAATCATAGTTGTATAGATATTTTGAATCTATGGGGCTGTCTTACAATTTCTACCCTCAAATGAAAAACAGTTTGAATATTAATATGTGTTCAATTTTTTTTCCTTCCTGAGAATATATGATTGGCATATGGGAATTGAGAGTCTGTTTTACTCAGGCAATATAAAATCAGCGAGGTACCTGTTTTTACTTACTTTTACAAAAGAAATTCATTGAACTTTTAAAAATCTAAGATCAACATTGTCTTATCTTTAATAACCTGAGGAAAACTATAGCATTACACAATATCAATATGCAGTAAATCAAAACAATGTACTTTTTGTCATTATTGTTGCAATTCTATATGCAACAGACTTAGGAAAGAAATTGAGTGATAAAAAGCAAAGTAAAAGCTAAACTAATAGACTAATGTGTCAGGATAAACAGAACTTTAAAATCGAGTGTGGTGTGACCAGCCTTCCCATAGATTTCCCTACCTGATATCCAATTTCATTTTTCTCCTATAGTCAGTACAATTCATATATCTTCCATGCATAAAAATAAATTCCATAGGTTATCACATGTTGGAATGTGCATCTTTTAGAAAGCTCAGTGTGTGTGTGTGTGTGTGTGTGTGTGTGTGTGTGTGTGTTGTTTGGGGGATGGGGTGGGTAGTAAAGTCCAAATGCTTTATGTGATCACAAGGGATGACCTTTCAGACTACATCTACCTGCCACTTGCTGGCTTTAAACATCATCACAAAGCCCAGGACTAGTTTGGATTTGATTGGTTCTCATCACAATAAAGGAGACATTCCTAGGGAAGCCTGATTGGGGGGTCGTCTGTTGCATATATATGTATTATTGCTTGAGTGAGAGGCAGTAACAAATGACTGAATCTGATGGACAGGGCTGTGATACTGAACTAGCACTTCCAGGAGATGGGGAGCAGGAAACCAGGGGAATGGAGCAAAGCCCGCCTTTCTTCCCTGTCTCACTAATCTTATGAATTATACTTGATGGTAAAAACATACATGAGCCTTCAGCATCTCAATCTCCTTTTCAAGAAATTATAAGTGCAAGCCATGCTACAGCCATCTGGAGCATGGGGTGTGTCTCACCTGTAGTATGTATGTTTTGTATGAATGAGGCCCAGGTGGCAGCCTCTAGGTTTATTTTGTCAGGTGTAGGGGTGCAGCTTGGAGAATCAGGAGGTTGACGCAGGAGAATCAGTGCAAGTTCGAGGCCAGCATGGGCTACACAGTGAGTCAATACCAGCCTGAACTACATAGTGAGACCCTGTCTCAAGAAAAAAAAGGCCACTAATAAGAAACATTCACTAAATATTTGTAGAATGGATTTTGAATAGTACTGTGTATTACTTTATACAGAAAGGAAATACTTTATGAACTTATAAAGTTTTCTTTTTGGTGTAGAAATTGAGCTCATGACCTTGAGCTTGCCAAGCAAGCACTGAAATTTTACTTTTTCTATGACTTGAGAAATATTCTAGATTCTGATTTTGATCAGTATCATGTATTTTTTTTGTGTGTTTTTTTTTTGTTTTGTTTTGTTTTTCTCCGGTACCGGGAACCCAACTCACGACCTTGCACTTGCCAGGCAGGTGCTTTTGCCTCTGAGTTAAATCCCCAGCCCCAGTATCATGTATTGACACACTTCAGAGCCACTGATGTAGAACTGAGGCCACTGGGAGGATGCCAGTGTCAGGAAGGGAGTGAAAGCAGAGGGTGCAAATACAAGTGAGGCAGGGAAGCTGACACGTATTGGAACCCAGGAAAGGAACCAAGAGAATGATTGTCTTAGTTACTTTTCTCTCGTTTCTGAGACAAAATACCCGACACCCAAATTTAAGGAAGGAAAGGTTTACTTAGCTCACAGTCTGGGGAGGTTTCAGTCCATGCCCAGCTGGCTCCAAGGCAGGGTAGCAAGACAGAGGGCAACAGTTCATGGCGGAAGACAGCAAAAGCAGCAAGAATGAAAGGGAGGAGCATCAGCCGCAAGCAGCCTCTTTCCCTCCCTTACATTGTATGCAAACTACCCACCCCAGGGCAGGTGTAGCACTCACATTCATAATTCCAACACTGGACCATGAATCAATCATAAACTGTAAAAGCCTGCACCATGACTGCATGAGGCTTTGGGGGGACACTCAGACACAAACCATAGCAATGATGAAACAAAAGCTTTTTTTATATTTGGTTGCCTTGATTTTCTTCTTGCTGTATTAAGTGGTTTCTCCATGTGGGTTAAGCATAGAGGTTCTGGGAAGAGCTAAGAGGCCAAGGCTGTGTGTGTGGAGAGAGCCAGGGTGTGTGGGGGCTGCCTTGTACTGGCTCTTGGGGACTGCTTGTGTATAACTGCTTGCCAAATCGAGTTTCCTGAGCTCATGTTAGTGGCTTAAAGTTGGCCAGTGGGGCTTTTAATTTTATAAATCACCAAATCATTCAAGTCAGAACTACTTTTTTACTGGACAATCGGTGTACAGACCACACATGCATACACGTGCACACACACACACGCACACCCACACCAAATATACCAGTTTGCTTGTAACATACACATACCACAATTTACCTTATACTAGCACATCATTGCATAATGTTTCAAGTGCCCTCTCAGTAAATGATTACCCTTAGCAACAAAAATGGCCAAAAAACCCTTAATGCACGAGTCAGTCATCTTCTACTTCATTAATAGAATATTTTGAAGTATTTAAAGACAGTAATTATATCTAGAGTCAGTCCACTTTTAATTAGCGAACCTAAGAGACAATGAGACAAGAAGGCTGCCTTCTAGAAGCTAATAAACTCTTCATTTTTGACACCTGTCAACAAGCTACAAAGATTCATGCTACCTACTTTAAAAAGTGTAGATTCTTATTTTACTGATTGCCAGTGAGTAGTTGTTTAGATCAGTGTTCTTTGCACTTCAGTGTGTAGACAGAGTATCTGGGATCTTGTTAATTCACACAGATTCTGATTCTGTATATCTGGATGGATCTGAGATCTGCATTTCTAACAAGTTCCAGGTGAAACTTATACCTCTGGTCCGTGGACCATATTGTGACTAGCAAAGATTTAGCTATTTGTGGCAATTAGCGAAAAGCAAACACAAAGTCAAACAGATGTATTTTTTAAAATTCTAGTTTCTAAGAAAGCAAAGTCTGAATGGGAGGAAAAATTATATGTCTTACCCTTGCATTGAGAATCTTTGAATCTGGGCTGTTGCACCTTTTTTTTTTTTTTTTTGGCAGATGTTTGTTGAGTTCACACAATACAGTAAAAGACTAAATGAGCTGGAAACATTAGCGATCTCAATTATACAACTCACTGACTACCCATAAGCCTGAACAATGAAAAGCATTCTGCATGCTTTACTCATTTAACTTCATTTAAACCCTTCTTGGCATCCAAGTTGCATTAATGTGATAACTCTTGTGTAGCAATTAACAAACTGTGGCAATTGTGAGTATTTCTGTAGTTTGTCATGGTGAATGGAAGCAGGCTTTGGGCAGCTAATTCTTTGCTCATTTTCTGGGGTTGATCTGGCTTGGCGGGAAATTTCCCATTTTCTTTTGCCATGAGAATCAAAAGTCGCACAAGTAAGTCATGAATACACCTTTGTACCAGGACTTTAGTCTGGGAAGTCATTTGTAAAAGATGTTTGTCAAGCAATTTCTTATTTTTTACTGTCTTTGTTAAGAAACATTGAATTTTCAAGAAGACATTTACATTGCACCCATACAAATACATGTCCAACATTGCAGAAAGATTACAGAAGCCAACTGTTCTTCATTGCCCTGAGCCTTGTAAACTCAAGCAGATTGAAAGGCAGTTGTGAGCCCGTTCTGCAGAATACAGTATCCAATGCTAACAATACTAGATAGTATGTCTACTCCAGTGGCTGGGAATTAATTATATCTCATAGAAGGCTTGAGGAAGAGAAAAAAAATAAGGTACTTTTTCAGACTTGGAGGACAGAGGATATATTACCCAGAAGAGTAACAGATGGGTTTTTAGCACTGAAATATAACTTTTTTTTCATAACAACCGAACTAGTGGTTGGAAATCTGATTTAAAGGAACTAATTTATAACCTTCAGACACTGGAAAATGCACCGAGATTTATTGTATCCCATTCCTGGGAAAGCAGGAACGTCTTTCCTTTAGGTACACATACCTATAAATATTGCAGTATTCCACACGGATTAAAGATAGTATGTTACAGAGAACCAAGTAGAAAACCTTTCTAATGTTCTGGCTCAGTGTATAAGTGAGTCTAACTCGTGAATGTGAGAATTTCCTTGTAAAGTCATTTCCTTGTAGCTTGACCTTAGATAGTAAAAGGGTTGGTACCAGGTGGATTCTCAAATGAAATATCCTTTTATTACACCAGATAGAAGTCTAAATCCCAAACTCTGTGATGTATTTATCATTTATACCTGAAAATTTCTTGCTTATCATCTCAACATTCTTTAAGTCATACTATGTTAAAAATCCTTTTTTTTAAAAATATAGTCCCTGTCAGCGTAATTCAAAGGGGTTCTGAGAAAATGTATTTTTCAAAGCATATATGAGAAAGCCAGCCAAATATTTCTTCAGAAAACACAGGGAGTGGGGAAAGAAAGAAGAAAAAGGAAGAAGAAAAGGAAGGTACAGTGGAAAGAAGAAATATGTACACTGTGTTATGGTTTACATCTAGATGTTCTCTCAGGGCCTCATGAACTCTTAGGTGGGGCTTTGGGGAGATGACTGTATCATGGCGATGAGACACTCATTGCTGGATTGGTCCACTGATGGGTTTATAGCTGGGTGTGAAGCCTGCTGGGAGGAGGTGGGTCACTGTGGGAGTGGCCTCTTCCTTTGATCTCTGTCTGCTTCTTACCTGCCAAGCCATGAGTTGTTTGTCCTCTGCCATGCTGTTCTGCCCTGGGGTCTGCAAACTCAGGACTGAAACCTCTAGGAACTGTGAGCCAAAATACACCTTTTCTTCCTTATTAAGTCATGGGTGTCAGGTATTTTGTCCCAGCAATGAAGAATGTAACCGAGACACTATATTAACCCAGTACATGAAATGAACCTTTACAACTATCAAGTAAAGCCTAAATTCTTAGAACCTGTTGTTATATTAAACATATCACTTGAGCAGTACTTTCCTGAAAAGCTTGGTTTTATAATTTAGTGAGTGACCACACCCTATATCTAGATCCACATTGTACATGTACATTAAAAGTAGTAAAGACCTACAATTCAGGTTAAGATGGGTTTACAAAATGAAAGAAGAAAAACACGGTAGCATAAAGTTTGCAGAAACACATAGAAAGTCAGCTGATTTAGAGAATACCTCTGAGGGTTGTTCAGCTCTGAACAAAATTATTGGTCCCTGAGCTAGGATATCAACATCCTATGAATCCCACTAACAATTCTTAGGATAAGTTTCAGCTCAATAGCTTTTGTAATACGTTTGGACATCAAGAAGCAACAGTGCTACATTAATGGGGAAAACAGTCCTTGTTATTAAAGTAAATATGAATTGAAACTGAGCATAGTTTGTGTTGGTGCTCAGAAATGTTCCATAGAGATCTTCATGGTTGCTAGATAAGTCAGAACAATAGCTGTGGCTGACAGCTAAACAAGTTCAAATATTGGATCTGGGAAGCTGTCTAGGTTGTCGATTGTGTCTTAAGTGGTCTAGCAAGAGTAATTTGTTCATCAGGATACACAGCTGCTCATAGTGGTTAATGATCTTAACGTGTGAAGTCCAGATTCTGTGCCATTAATGAGGGCAAATAGTGACTCCTTTAAGCCATTTTTCATTGTTGTCTTGACCTAATATTTGTTACCTGTTAACCTGATATTTGTCTTGTCCTAATATTTGTTGTCCTATATTTTAAATGTTCTATATAGTTTTCCTTTATTTTCAAAATAAATATGTCATTTTAGGAAAACTTTACAACTACAGAAATGTTTTAAGAGTAACAGAGTTCCCATTTCCCCCACACTCAATTTTCCTGTTCTTAACATCTTACTTCAGTGTGCTGAATTTAAATTTTTAGTCAAAATAAATTACTTAATAGTGACATATCCTCCATTCAGATTTTCTTAATTTTCAACTTACTGTCTTACTACTGTCTTTTACATTAACAGTTGGAGCAGGGGCTTCCTGGAGGTTATATGCAGGACCTTGCACATACTAGCAAGCACTTTATCCCGAGATATACCCCTAGCTTCACCTAGTGTTTGTCTGCCCCATCCGGTGTATGGAATATCACATTAGATTCTGGCACCACGTTGTTTTATAGTCCTCTTGTCTATGACAATTTCTCAGACTTTTCTTAATTTTAATGTTCTTGGTGACTTTGAGGAGTATGGGTCAGATATGTTCAGATTTTGTAGACACCCCCTCAATCGAGGTTTCTTCATATTTAGATAGAAATTATGGCTTTTTGGTGAGGAAGACCACAAGAGATAAAGTGTGGTTCTCATCATATCCCACCACCAGCACCTACTACCTACAGCATTAGCATAATTTCTCATTGGTGAAATTAACCTTGATTACCTGGCTGAGGTAGGGTGTAGGTTCTTCCACTGTAAAGGTATCCCACCTATCCCTCCACCCAGTATTTGATTTGATTTTTTTTTTTAAGACAGGGTCTCACTATGTAATTTAGGCTGGCTGAGAACTCACTGTGTAGCCCAGGTTGTCCTTGAACCCACAGCCAACCTCATACCTCAGCCTCTTGAATGCTGGGATTACAGGCATGCACCACCATGCCCAGCCCAGTACTGTATTTGATAGTCATTATATGCATCCCATGAATTATTTGGAATTCTTCTGCAAAAGAGGTTGGTATCATTTTATTTATTTATTCAATCCATTTTTTATTTATTCATCCATTTATTTGTTTATTCAGTCAATCATTTATTTATATCAGCTTGGACCCATAAATATTTATTTTAAAGTTTGGGTTATACTCCAATACTACACTATTGATTTTCTTGCTCAGGTTGTTCCAGCTTTTAACCACTGGTTTAAAAAGTAGGCCTTTGTGTGTCTTTAACATGCCTTCATCCTTATAGATTTTTTTGAGCACTTCCTTAATTTCTGCATGATGAGACCATCCATGCTTATCTTGTCTAATCTTTACCCTAGACTTAAAATCAACCAAAGGCATATTTTCAAAGCATCTAAGGAAATAAATAACCACTGTTCCCTTGCAAACAAAATCTTGAAGATATAATTGCAATTTGTTATTATCTGATGACTTGAGATTCTCAGGAATATTTTGTACTATGGTTTTACTGGTTTTATGATAAAAGAAATTTGAATCCTTTCTATTGTTACTTTCTCAGTTGATACTTGTATACCTAAAGTGATTCTTGCCCAGGCTTTGTGACTTAGGTGCTCTCTCCTCCTTACAGCCATACCGAAGTGCACATCCATCTCATAGTCCTTGCCACATTGAGCGGTAACAATTTGTTGAGAGGTCTTTCTCCACAAATGACCTAACCACGTCAGCTTCATCTCGCCATTGCTACCAGCTGCTGTGGTCTCTGGACGATAGCCGGCACATGATAAGCTTTTTTGTTGTTGTCTTTTTTCTGGTACCAAAAATTGAACTCATGACCTTGCGCTTGCCAGGCAGGCTCTGTGCCACTGAGCTAAATCCCCAGACCCCATAACAAGCTTTTTTGAATTGCTGGTTGAGTATGTTGCTGAAAGTTATTTTCTGGGGTTTGAAATCTGTCCCATTGTAATGCGATGCTGTAATTTTATCCTCTTCTATAATCTTGAGATTTAATACCTTAACATTTTACAAAGTATTATATTAGGGATATATTTTGCAAATTTGTAGCGGTCTTCCTTTTAATTATTTGTTATGATAAATGATCATACACTCAGTGAAAAATACTTTGAAACAATGATTAAAATATTTTATAAAGTCCAGACTTCCTCATATCTTAATGAAATTATTGTCACTTTTAAAATAACATTCTCCATGGTGGTGCAAGCCTGGGAGACAGAGGCAGAAGAATTACAAGTTCAAGCTGGGTCTGTGCAGTTTGGTGACTTAGCAAGATCCTATTTTAAGCAAACAAACAAACAAACTGACCAAAAGAAAACCACACCTCAAAACTCAATTCCTCATACAATATGAATTGCATATTAAATTTTAAGTATAAAAAAACCTGACATCTAGTTTAGAAAATGTAGTTTTTTTTATACTTTGAGGCAAAAATTAAATTCTGGGTATAAAGCAAGAGGCAACAACGGGAAAAATCTGAAAAATGGAAAGCAGGCAAACAGGATTAGGGACCCTAGGACTTGATAAACAACCTAGTGATGACATATTCTCACTATCCACCCAAGCTAGGAACAGAAGGTGGTCTAGACCATCTCTTTCCTCTCCTAGCTTGCAAGAGAGGGGCCCAAACAGCACCGGTGAGCTCAAGGTCTATCTGGAGTTCTTCTCACAGTAATTAGACAGGGGGAGGAATTTTCTTTCTCTTCTAGGTCTACGACTTTTCCCCTGGGACATCTAGGTGGTTCATCACAGCACACACTGAGTCAGGAACCCACTTTCTTTTCCCTGGCTAGTAAACATACTGCCCCCAGCACAGGTTCTCTAGATGCTAGGCTTTCAAATGACCCTATTGGGAGAATCTTGCAACAAGAAGCACCTGGCCTGGTCACTTCACTCTAGACTGGAGAATTCTGCCTTCCACCCAAGGGTATTGGACAGCCACCTAGCACTGCCGTGTGCCCAGACTGGAGAATGCTTTTTACTCCTCTCTCCCTATCTATATGGACCGAGTTGCCATGGACTGGGAAGCGCCTGCCACTCTCTCAGGAAAATTACTGGAGAATCACTGGTGCTGTGTTCTGAATGTGAATATAAATATGCATAGACACACCCCCACAGATATATATCAGAAAAACCACTAAAATCACAGTGACATATTCAAAAATAATAAACCAATATGGACTCCAAAAATGATTCATAAAACCTATAGGAAAACAGAATGAATGAACAGACTCAATCTTAAATGGTTACATATTGTGTAGTCTTTCAAATGATAAAACCGTAGAACAAAAATAGATTTGTAGTTTTAGGATTTAGGGCCTCAAGTATCAGTAGAGGGAGGTGGATATGTGTGTAAAGGGGCAGCTCTAAGACTGTTTGGGGCAGCTCTAAGACTGTTTTATGATAGAAACTTCTGTATTTTGACCATGGTGGTTGCTAGACAAAACTGCAAGTGTGATTAAAATGTCACAGAACTAGACACACTCATATATGCACACATGCACACAACAAGCAGAGCTAGAAAATAAGATCAGTAGATTATATTGATCTTTAATATGTGTTCTACATTTTCTGATGAATTTGCACCTATCTCAAAATTAAAATTTGAAATTTCAAAAGTGAGAAAAACAGCGCCAACTTTTCAGAAAGTGCTTTATGGAGAATCTAACTTTTACTGTTGTTTTATTATAGCACATACATATTGATTATTTCTAGGTTTGCTTTTGTTAGAAAAATGAAATTATGATACATTTTATACAGTAACACTCCATTCATACAATATCTAAATAAAACAATCTCATGTTATAGACAAAGGTGTTAGTAATGATAGCATATATGTGAATAATATATACTAGTCCTAGTATAATACCTACCTTTTAAAAAGGGAGGGAAGAGAAATAGTTGAGTATGATAGAGTATTAGATTTACCTGTCATTCTTCCACTTCAAAAAGTAAAACTGATACAAAAAATAGTAATACATGATCTGTATATTTATTGGATTTTTGCTTCCTCCGTTAGAAATATTTCAAAATTAAAATGCTTTCAACGAATACAATTGAATAAATTTGATAAATCATACTGTTATCATAACCTAGTTAGCCAGTCTACATAACTGAGTCCTGCTGTTTTATTAAAAGTTATTTTACTTTAAAAACAAATTTTGTTTTGTTTCTGCTACTTGAAATCATGGCAACAGAGAAGTATTTTAGCTAGAGCTACGTAAAATACCTTGAGGATATAATATTATTCTGTATTATATTTGGATTAAATTAGATAGAAGAAAATTAATTCTAAAGAGATGTGAAACTTCGGCATTTGAATTAATCCTTCCTTTAGTGAGCACATTCAGTTTTCTAGCAGTATTTGAGGCAAATTATAAACTAAACAAAACAACCTACACAATAGAGCAGTTCAAGATAAAATGCAGACAAATGTAGAAGGAAACAAAGAGATTAACCATAAGAAGCAAGAAAAATCTGTTAAAAAGTAATCACTTTTATTGAGTACTGTATTTGGATCTACATTTCTAGATAGTTAAAAGTCAATTAAATTGCATAGATTTATTTGTTGCCAAGTGAGATTACCTTACTACATTGTTGGTATAATTTATCTTGAAATTTAACTCATTTCGTATTCAAAACGTGTGAAGTCACTGTTTTAGTCCAGAAGGTCCCTTTTATTTTCCTTCCCTTCATCACTCTGCTCCAGGGCACTGCATTGTAATCTAGTAGGAAATTCATTCTGGACTGTATTGTGTGTATGTGTGTGTGTGTGGGTGGGTGGGTGGGTTGGTGGGTGGCAGGGGTCTTAGGCTACCACTTTCACAAATCTTTAGGCCTCTTTTGTGATAGAAAAGTTGGGAAGAGACTCAAGTTTTCTGTCAGTGCCATTCACCAGTTTTTTCACATAAGTCTACTTTACAACTTGAATGTCCCAGTCCCTTGTCTCCTGAGCTCTTATGCTCCAGGAACTCCAGATATGTCTCTCACTATGATGCCCAGGCTCTGTCCATCAGAGTCCACAGCTGTACTTTCCAAACCCATTTTAAATGGGAAGGGTTGGGCACTTATCTCCCTGTCTCCAGACTCATGCTGAAACTCACCCCCAGGCTGAGTTGCCCCTCTCCCACCATTTCCTATGTACTTCAAACAGAAGCTCACACAATGGACCCTGATCTATCTCTTTGAAAGAGAGACTATAATAGAGAAACTCTACCAAGTCAAAGTTCAGGCATGAAGAAGCAGTAGTGTTATGAAAGTTGTCTGTATTTGTCTCCAGTACTAATACAACTAGTTACAGCTCTGTTGAAAAGAAGACAACCGATTTTGCAATGCTCTGCAGGCTAACAAATCACAAACCTGTATGTGCAGCCTGAAATGAAGAACTATTTGAAAGTAGTTGAGTGGATTGATTTCAACTTCATGGTTTTAAAAACTGTAAAATAAAAAAATACACACTTTTTTTCTATGTGTGGGAAGCAAGACAGGCTGACAGAAAGCATGCCCATTAGTAAGTGAAAGATAGACTAAATTAATTTTAATTCTGAAGTGGATATATGAGAGTACTTTATAAGAAAAATGAGGACATTTGGTATATTGACAGCTGGAAAGTGATAAAAAGCAAGCTAGATGAGTGGAGGGAAAGGAAAGGGCGAAGGCATAAGATTACAATTCTGATTTTCTACTTGGGTGGGGTAAAATAAATCCATGGTAATTTGATTTTTTCTGTTTGCAATGAGACCATAGATGTGAATACCAAGGGAGAAAATTTTCCAAGAAGGACTGTTTTGAATGGAATTGAAGGCTTATAATACAGTTATACTCTTGCCTTGGTAGATATTTACTCCTTTTTCTAGAGGAAGCTATTATAAGCTGCATTCCAATGGTACGATGACTACACATTTCCCAATTTAATGGAAACTAAATTTTTGAGTGTCTGTCCATAGTCAATCGAAAATAAATGTTTAAATGAATCATTTCTGATTGGACTTGTCTGTCTGGGGATGAGATCAGTTCAGTGGATCTGCTGTTGCTTGTATTAGATCTTTCAGCAAACCTTTCAGTAAATGACGAGGCCATGTAAGTTCGAAGCTTAAAGCACTGTGGTCTCTGTCACAACTTGCAGCTCTGCTTTTTCTAATACAAGAATAATGACAGGAGATACAGAAGCAGCTAAGTCAGGTTCCTTTCATATAACACTTTTGACAAATATAGCCAGCTGCTGAATTTAGGTCACAGTTTGCTGACATTTGACATAGAGCATCTTAGGACAGGGGATATTGGCCCATTGCTATTACTTTACTTAGGATGAGAAAGACATAATTTTAAAGTTTGGGAATTATAAGTTGTTGCCTAAACTGATGTTTATGAAAAAGAATATTGGCTGACTTGTTTGTAAGCATAACTGTACACAATTAATGTTTTTCAAGATTGCAAATACTTTATACCCAGCCCAGTACTGTTTAGAACTTAATGTACTGAAAAGTAGGTACTTCCTTTTTTGTTGTGTAGAGAGCATATATTTTTGAGTAATAACATTAAAATTAACACCTCCCTCATTGACCTTTTATCCTTCCCAATTTGAAAATGTACTTTACTCATTTTTCTTTTTCAAGAAACTTTTAAATTCAAAAGACACATATGAAAATTAAATTGGAAAAGAGAAGAAATTAAATAGTCTGAAAAGTAGAACTAATTAATAAATTCAATGCACAATACTTAGAATGTGGAACTATGGGTGAAAATTTTAAACAGAAATTATTCATGCATATATACATTTATTTAAATGATTTATTAAAATACTACTGTATGTTACATTTATGATAGGTACTGTAAAGGGCATATAAAGTATAAAATAATTCAGCACTATCTCCTTTGTTGGAGAACTTAATCAAAAGCATTGCTTTTAAGTTAAACTGATATGGAAAAGCATTTCAAAAGTTAGTTTCCCTTACTATACACCTTGGGCTTAGCTGTTAGTATAGAGGAGTTGAGATTTGCCTCAGTAAGTTAGCCAAGCTGTATTTTTGA
Organism: Chinchilla lanigera; assembly: GCF_000276665.1. Lineage (NCBI taxonomy): Eukaryota > Metazoa > Chordata > Mammalia > Rodentia > Chinchillidae > Chinchilla > Chinchilla lanigera. Next base: position 20,470,610 of record NW_004955430.1, read on the forward strand.
GGAAGCAACTAAGTAATAAACATCTTTTCAAGTTCTGTAAACCCCATTGGTTAATGTCCTATGTAGTATGGCTCCTGACTTCTCTCTCTTCCCAATCTTCCCTTCACCTTCTTTAGTAGCCCATACACTTTCACTATTGTTCAGACATACATTTAATCCTTTTCTCTTATGATGTGTATAGTAGTGTGAATAACAGCCAAAATATATTTGTCTTCTATAACTGTGAAACATATTTGATGGGCAAATAGTCAGTTGATTCTATTTCACTTAGATTGAGCACTTGGACAATTTTATTATGAAGATCCAAAATCTACCTATTTTTCATTTTTAAATGGTGTCAGGAGGCAGCAATGGTACCATAGGAAGATTATAGCAATTTCTCTTGCATGTGTTGTGCTTGGCTTAAAAACAAAAACAACAAATTTAAAACTTTAGCCTTTTTCATTACCAAAGCAAGTGGCAAATGGATACCGTCAATCCATCTCTGATGTGGAGGCTAGAGGTGAGGTGACAGGAAATGTTGAAGCAAAAATGCAGGTTGGGAGAAGCCATGATGGCTGACAGCTGCACGGTCTTTGAATTGGTACTAAAAAAGGGAAGTTATCTTTCTGTGGAGGGTGAAAGAATAAGTCTGATATGGGAGGATAAATGAAAACAGATCAGCTGACTAAAATTCAGTGTTAGGAGGATAGGTGAGAGAAAATTGCTCCACTTCCGGTTCACGGTACCCTCCCTCTGGTTCACAGCCTGTACCATTTTGAGAAAGGATTTGTCTGAGGAGGAGGAAGCTGGCCCTTCTGTGACAGCTTGAAGGATTCAGTGGACTCATAGTCACTCTATCCTATTAGGCATGAGAAAGAGGGACATTTCTAACCCAGTTATGCAAGCCCCATATATTGCTGGTGTCAGCAGGCAGTGAGACATTGGGGAGAGGGAGGGTTTCTCCAACACAGATAACAACAACAACCACAACATCAACAACAACAACAACAACAAACCATTCCTCCTACTTACAAAGGGAGCACTGCACCTGGAATATTCAGTGCTCTCCCCATGATGGTCAGCAAGCTTGCAAGGGGGCATCCAGCAACTCCCACTTGAGAACAGCTGGCAGATGGAAGTGAAAACCTGTTTCATGACAATTACATATAACAGACTCAGGGAATGACATGGCAACTCAACATCTACGGAACCTGGCAACTTGGCAACTCCACAGAGCCAGGACAGAAAGAATTCCCGCCTGCTATTTCTGTGGGGGGCTGAATCAGTCATCTGTGTTCACAGAGGTGAGGGTCAGCACCTGTCCTAGTGGCTTTTTGGCCATGCAATAGGCAAGGAAAACCTGTGCAGGGAAAGACACAGAAAAATCTACATTTCCCCCTGACATTGCTTAGGGTGATCAGATCCACGGAGGCCCGCAGCAGGGGAAAGTCTGGAGCTTGAAACCAGGACACAAGTTAGCAGAGGCAACAGTCCTCAAGGCTTTGGACAGGCAATTGTCTGGCCCATAGGGGAATTGCGTGGCTAGTCTAAAAGGACATGACACAGTGAAGAGGTTAATGCTATGATAGTACAAAGGGGTTTTTGTTGCTTTTTGTTTTTATGTTCCTATTGTAATTTTGATAAGTGTAGTTATTGTGACTTTCTATTTCTTATTGTTTTTTGTAAAGTATTGCTACTTTGTTGGCTTTCGGTCATCCTGGGTGATTGTTTCATTTTTTGTTTTCAATTCTCTGTTTTTTTCTTTTCTTTCTTTTTCACCTTTTCTATGACCCTTCCTCCCCACTTTCCACAGCCCTCCCAGTACCAAAGGGGTATTGACCAAAGGGTGAAATCATCACAGTATTTTTCATGTGGATGGTTGATGCATGGTTGGTTCTGTTGACACTGTTATAACCAGTAGAAATCATCTCCATTATGCTCCGTCCTTAAGGGCATCCTCCCTCTGATCTTTCCACCCTCTCTTCACCTTGAAGGATGTAACAGGGGACCATAGAAGTGCATTACAGAATAAGAATTAACCAGTGCAATAAATTCAATAGTGCCATTTAAGGACATGTCAGGTTAGTCCTCAACAAAATTGAGCTTTGAGGATCTAAATAAAATTACCTACATCCTACCTATAAAATTACATACAAAAATATTAACAGGCACTGGCAGTTTTATAGCCTCCTTCAATTTCTAAATACATCACCCATTCACATCCATCCTCCTGACTATATAAATCCTCTGTCAACCCCCTTCTTACCAGGACTTTACCCAAGCTCTAAACCAACTCTTAGAGTCTGACTTCTTGCCTTCTTTTTAAAAACCTATTGACATTTGCCTTTCTGCCATCCTATCGACATGCACCTTTTCTATTAGCCTTCTTCCCCACTTCCCCAAACCTCCTGATATCCCAGGATGATATAGTCTATAAGGGGTATTGACCAAAAGGTGAAATTATCACGATATTTTTCATGTTGATGATTGACATATACTTGGTTCCTGTTGACACAGTTATAAGCAGCAGAAATCATCTCCATAGAGCACAGTCATGAGGGGCAATTTAAATTAAATAGGTTGAAAGGGTAAATAATATCTCTGGACAAATAAAACCAAGAACCTGGGAAACAGAACCTAACTAAAAAGAGCCTGGTGTAAACAATAAACTCTCTTCACCCAATTACCCCAACCCTTAGCACTAAATAAATAAATAAATAAATAAAAAGCAGGTAGATAATAAAAATAAAAACAGAAACATAAAACAAGACAAAAAAGGCCCAAAGGAATCCCAGCTTTTCCAAACAGATCCAAGGGGCACCAGGGGAAGTGAAAGTCTTTTTTTTTTTTATTAGAGAACTGCAAATTAAAACAACACTGAGATTCCATCTTGCTCTAGGAAGAATAGCAATCATAAAGACATCAAATAATAATGAATGCTGGCAAAACTGGAGAAAAAGGAACCTTTCTTCATTGTTGGTAGGAATGTAAACTAGTACAAACACTATGGAAATCAGTATGGAGATTGCTTAAAATATTTAAAGTAGAAATTCCCTTTGACTCAACTATTCCTCTTCTACATATCTTCTCAAAAGAGTTAAAGACATCATATTACAATGATACATGTACACCCATGTTATAACAGCACAATTCGCAATAGCTGAATCTTGGAAGCAGGCTACATGTCCATCAACAGATGAATAGATAAACAAAATGTACTACTTATACACAATGGAGAATGACTCTGCCATAAATAAAGATAAACTTGACTCCTTTGTGGGAAAATTGATGTGCCTCAAGTACATATGTTATATGAAATAAATCAGACACACGAGTTTAAATATTGCATGGCTTTTCTTATATGAAAATATATAATTTATCACATTTATATAATTTATCAAATTATAAATAAAGAGCAAATAAAGGGCAGGTAATAGAAAATAAGGATACAGACCCTTTTTGATTGGGAAGGGGATCAAGAGATGTAGGGGTGGGGAGAGAAAAGGGAAGGGATGAGAAAAGGAATTGAGATGTGTTATGATGTATACCAAGTCCACATATGAATGTAAGATTATGCAAATCAAATACATACGAACAAAAAACCATAGTTGGTCTTAATAAGAAAAAAAGCCTCATCAAATAACAGATGATTACAGTTATTCATAATATATTCTATGATGACAATGATAAGAAAAGAACAAGAAAATCCAATTTTGACCATGAAGAATAAATTTGATTCATTTGTAGAAAAATGGACACATCTTGAGATCATAATGCTAAGTGAGTAATATCATGCACAGAAGGTTAAATATTGGGCGGTTTCTTTCTTTCTTTCTTTTCTTTCTTTCTTTCTTTCTTTCTTTCTTTTTCTTTCTTTCTTTCTTTCTTTCTCTTTTTTTATTTGTCTTTTTGAGGCAGGGTCTCGCTATGCAGTTCAGGCTGGCCTTGAGCTCACTTTGTAGCCCAGGCTGGCCTCGAACTCACGACAATCCTCCTGTCTCAGCCTTCCGAGTGCTGGGATTACAGGCATGTGCCATCATGTCTGTCTTCGACAGTTTCTTTCATATGATGTTGTGGCTTGTATTTAGATGTTTTCCCAAAGCCTCAAGCACTTTAGGGAGGTAGTTGAATCACGAGTGTATGATACTGGATTAAGGGTGTGTGATACTGGATTAGTCCACTGATTTGGTTTAGTATAGTTCTATATGTGGCTGAATAGATTCACTGAAGACAGAAGCCCTACCCTGGATGTGAGAGGCAACAACAATAGGCTTGTAACCTTTATAAAATACAAAGTTAAAAGGAAGATTGCTGTTACTGCTTCCTGCCGGCCCTGCCAAGGACTGTTTCTTCTCTGCAATATCCCTTTGCTATGCAGCCCTGCTTTGGACTCCACCAACTATGGATTCAAACCTCTACAGACTGTGAGCTGAAATAAGGCTTTACTCCTTTAACTTGAGTGTTTTGTGAATTTTGTTTCAGCAGTGAAGAAATAACTGGGACATATCAGAAACGCAAAATATAAATAAAGAGCAAAATGAAAGAGAACATCAGAACAGGAAGGTAGAATTCATGGAGATAGGGAGGGGTTCTGTGGAATGTGGAGTGAGGGAAGGAATGGGAATAATGTGGAAGCAAAAATTATTAAACTGCAATATCTATAAGTACTGATTTCCCAAGATGAATACAATTATGCACCACAAACATATGTCAATGAAAAAAATGCTAAATAGGTATAATTAAAACAGAAAAACTATGCAAATTCATTTGGACACTTTAAGATTCTTCATACTGTTTTGTGACCACCAACATTCATTTCTCTCCCTCTCACAAAATTTCAAATATCTGTGTTGTTGTTTTTTTAAAAAAAGAAAGACACGCCTTTCACATACTCTCAAGTTGCTTTCTAATTTTAGTCATGTTTTTGATTCTGGAATTTCCCTTCTTCCACTGGAACCACTACTTCAAATACCCTTTATCTCAAGCTGCATCCAGACCTGGATGCCCTGGTCATGCTGAGAGTTGTCATTCTGAGTGCTTCTTAAATTGTCCTCCGGGTTTAAAGCCTTATTTCCCAGAACTTCATTCTCTCTTTTTTGTTTCCATATTTGTTTTGCTTAGGTTTTCTCAAAAGTATGTGGTAAATTTTACAAGTTCCTGTGTGTTTAAAAGGAATTTGTTGTGCCATCACTTTTGATGGATAATTTGTCAAGTTGTAGAATTCTGGGATTAAAGTAATATTTTTATGACTCTAAAGGCACCGCTTCAATTTTTCTAGCATCAAGAAAAGTAAATTAAAAAGTCCATGTATCTGATTCTTCTTTGGGTTACTTGCTTATTTACTTGGAATGTTTTATTCTTCATTTACTTTTTAAAGGGTTTTCTGGTTATTCTTGAAGTTTCAAGTTAATGAGATTTGTTTTTTCCACATCTATAGATTTTTTATGCTACTGGGACTTGAATTCAGGGCCTTTGCACTGAGCTACTGTGCAGGCCTTTTCAAATTTTATTAGGGAGGTCTCACTCAGTCACTAAGTTATCTAGGCTGGGTTCAGTCTTTTGATCCTCTTGCTTCAGCCTCCCAGACTGCTGGGATTACAGGTACATGCCACCATACCAGGCTTTCAAACTAGTGTTTGTTTATTTTTAATTTCCTTCTTACTATTTCGGCTTTTCAAAACTGAAAACACAATTTTATATACCTTTCAGTGAAATTTTCTTGACTTCTGTGACAAATTTCTCCCCTCAAGGCTTTTTAAAAGGCTTTTAAATTTCACCCCTCAATGCTTTTGAAAATCTTCCTAGTGGTTTAGTATTACACCTCCTGATTACATCTCCATACTGATATATTTTTTCCCAATGTGTTTTACCTTTTGTGCATAGGAGTTAAGAGCAAAGGTCTAGACCTATGCTCACTCTGTTTGAATCTGAGATGTCCTTTTCCTATGCCTTAAACCAATTAGAGATTGTTTTCTTATCTGCAAAGTGGAAATATGTGCCAGGCACAATTATAATCTTCTTGCTGTGTTAATTCAAACTTTTGTTGATTATAATTATACCTAGCACATGCAATCTTACCTCTCGTGGTTTTCCCTTTACAAATTATATCTGATGTAGATATTTGATTTTGTCATCTGTAACTCCATTGAATTTTTAAATTGTTTAATCTTTTTGAAAAACTTTTATTACTACTTGTTTGTAGTACATAATGAATACATTACACACTAGAACATTGGTACACGTATGTAACACATTTAAATCCCCTCCCCCTCCTGTCTCTGATGTCCTTTTTTCCAGCATCAGATTTTTCTTTTAAGACTTTATAAAATTGATTATTACATATATAGACTAAAAACAATACTAATAGACCAAAAGATTCATAAAACATGTAAGACAATTATACTAAGTCAAGGTAATTATTTAATCTTGAGGAATTCTTTTACATTTGATGAGCTTTGTTTTCCTTTTAATTCGCATATATTTGATGTAATAATATCTTCTCAGTTCTCTTTTATAAAAAATTGTTCTTAATTTCCTATATCAGCTTTTATTATGTGTTTAAGAGTTATTTTGGTCTTTCTCATTCATGCAATTGCATTTTTTCATGATCCTAAAGATTGCTTATGTGTTCATATTTATATAAAGAGGGCAGGTTGTATCATGAGCTGGCAGACTCCGTCTGATGTAACTTCTTTGGAACTCCATAGTCTTTTGAAGTTTGTGACATTCAGAAAAATTGTAGTTAAAAATTCAGCATAAATTTGTAGTTAATTTTGGTTAATTTCAGCTCAATAAAATAGCAGCTCCTCATTTTGTTTACCTATGGTGACAATTCAGCAGGTATTTCTGGAGCAGTTTGAACAAGATTTGTTAGAACCATGAGAGGTATAAAGGACATTTCCTCAAAATATCAGAATCCGTACTCTGATAATCCCTGATTAGTCATAGACATGCAGGCAAAAAGATTGGTAGCTATTGTTGTTATTTCTCCTCTCAGTTGCTGCAAACTCTTCTGCTTTTAGCTCAGGTGACTTCCAACCTATATGAAGAGCAAGTATTAATTTCCTTCTCTCCCCCATTATTCTGTTTCTGATTTTTGAAGCCAGATAGTAAAAAGCAGCTACTCATATGGGGAGAATTACAAAGTCAACAAGCATGCCTAGAGAAAGGTTTAAATCAGAAGAGAACTGAGATGTCTAAAAGTTTGCACATAGACCGATCTTTGATACAGAAAAAAAACTAAAAAGCAAATAAAATGAAACTGTTAGTGGAAAATGGCTGATAACACATCTACTACACATCTTTAAAACAAATGTTTCAGAGATGTTCAAGGAAGCAAAGGAATATGTGAAGTTCATAAAAAAAAAAATCTATGATCAAAATTGAAATACTGACAATGAGAAAACCTAAAGAGAAACTCCAGGAGAAATTCTGGAACTAAAATGTACTTTAAAACATAGCTGCAGACATTCAGTATTAGATTTATCACAACAGACATCAACATACTTGAAACCATAACAATGGAAATCAATAAATCAGAGGGAAATTTTCAAAGAAAAGTAAATGGGATGAAGAGACTAATAAAAATATCATCTAGAGGACCACATATACATTGCAGGGGCCCAGAAAGAGAAGAAAGAGAAAAAAGGATGGAAAAATTATTTAAAATAATAATGACTGAAAATTTCCTTAATTTAATAGGAGACATGACATATAAACAACCAGTAAGAACAATAAACTCTGAGTAGGATGAACTAGAGAGGCACATAGCAAGAACTATCATAACTTGCTAGGCAAAGAAAGTCTCTTAAAATCATCAGCAGAACAATGACTTTTCACATACAAGGGATCAATGATAAAATTTTTATCATACTTCTCATCAGAATCTGAAGGCTGGAATGAAGTAGGCCAATATAATCAAACAGGTATAAGGGGAAAAGTTGTAAACCAAAGGTTCTATATCCATTATAAGTGTCCTTGATAAGTGAGAGAGATGTTAAAATATTTCCAGATAGAGAAAAGCTGAGGAAGTAATTACCACTAGACCTGACCTGAAACAAAGGCTCAAAGGAGACCTTCAGAATGATAGGAAAGGACACTATAGAAAGCAAATTAGATTTGTAGAAGGAAAAGCTATCAACACAATAAATAATCATTATAAAAACTTATACTAGCAGAATAGTGGTTTGTAATTGCAATTTTTGTTTGCTAAGCAATTTAGTAGACTATTATTTTTTAAAATGACAGTCTGAAAGCTAATGTTATTATAATTTTGTTTAAAAAATACACATTTTTCTATGTAATTTAAAAGACAAATGTATTTTATATCACTGTTAGTTTATGCTTTGCGCCACATACCATAAAGGTACAGTTTTGTGAAGTCAAAAGAAAGGGAGTATACAGAGCTCTACATGTTATGGTTTTTGTCTAGATGTCCCCCCAAAACCTTGAGAAGTCATGGGGTGAGCTTCTAAAGTTTTTGATTGACTCATGGTCCAATGGGATTATGGGTGTGAGTGCTACACCCACCCTACACTGGATGTAGCATGGTGGGTAGCCTGCATACAATATAAGGGAGTGAAAGAGGCTTGCTTGCTGCTGCTCCTCTTTTGCTCTTGTTACTTTGCTGTCTTCTGCCACCATGAACTATTGCCCTCTACCATGTGTCACTCTTCCTTGGAACCAGCCATCTATGGGCTAAAACCTCCACAAACTGTGAGCTAAATAAACCTTTCCTTCTTTAATTTTGGGTGTCAGGTATTTTGTTCCAGCAATGAGAGAACAGTAACCAAGACAGTACAGGAACAGTCTTTTTAAATGTTATTGAAATTAAGTCTGTATAAATGCCAATCACAGTTTTATGAGGCAAAATGTTACATATAAGATATACTTCAGTGGTAGAGTACTTATTTACCATGTAAGAAGTCCTAAGTTAGTTCCCAGCACCAGCAAACAAGCACATAAACAAGAGACAATAATGAGATAATCTCCTTGGTAACCACAAAACTGCATATATATTTCTAAAAATAAATGAGATTTAAAAAACATGATGTAAGCATTTCATTTTATAAAATAAATTAAACAACAATAGAACACAGTAATACAAGACATAGGAGATGAAAATTGTAGCAGGCATTTAGAAACTAAATAACACATAGCAAAGTGACAGAAGTTGTTTCTTACCTGTATTTAATTTAAATGTAAATGGATTAGACTCTCTGATCAAAAACTGAGATTAGTAGAATAAATTTGATAAAAATATTTAACTATTTTCTGTGTATGAGATTCACTTTAGATCTATTTACTCATTTTTTTAAATTTCATTTTTCTGTTACCAGGAATCAAACTCAGGACCTTGCACTAGTCAGGCAGGCGCTGTGCCACTGAGCTATGTCCATGGCCCTCATTTTAGATCTAAAGACGTGCATTACATGAAAATAAATGAATGGAAATAGATGTTGTATAAAAATAGTAAATAAAAGAGAGCAGAGTTAGCTACAATAATATCAAATAAAATAGACTAAGTAAAAAAAGTGTGTAAGAATCGAAACAGGACATTACATATTAATAAATAATTTAATAGAAATAAAGATATAATAATTATCATATATGCACAAGAAGAGATATTATCCTTAATCACCACATAGGAAGCAAATATGGCAGTATTGAAGGAAGAAATAGAATGTTCTATAATAATATCCAGAGACTTCAATGCCCTATTTTACAAGAGACAGCATAGGAATTTAAAGAAGGAAAAAGAATATTGAAATAACACAACGAACCAACTAGATCTAATAGATACCTACAGAACTGTCGACTCAACCACACTAGCACATACATTACTCTCAAGGACAAACGAAACATTTTACAGGGTGTAGCATGTACCTAAGGCCACTGTTAAGTCTCAGTATGTTTAAAGGGATATATAGAAAGCTCCTCATTTGACCATAGTTAGATAAAGTTAATATTAATAACAGTAATAAAATAGAAAATATATTGAATCACATGATTCAAAGAAGAAATCTTAAGAAAAGTTAAAAAGTACTTATTGGCAAATAAAAATGTAAATGAAACACAGCAAAACTTATAAGCACAGGGAAACAGGGCTAAGAGGAAAAATTACAGCTATAAATGCTTACCTTAAATACAAGAAAGATCTCAAATCACCAACCTAGATTTACAGTTTAAGAAATTAAGAAAAGCAAAATAAGACAAACAAAAAACCAAACTGTGTTCAAAATTAGCAGAAAGAAGATAATAAAGATTAGAATGAAGACTGATTATAAAGAGAATATAAAAACAACAGGCAAAAGGTAATAAAAGTGAAAATTGTTCCTTTGGCAATATCAACAAGATCTAAAAATTTTTAAAGAAAAAAACCAGAGATGAAATAATTATCATTTCTTTAGAAATAATAAAGGATGTTAAGAGAATATTCTAGGTAATTACATGCCAACAAGATGGATAAACTAGACAAAATGGGAAAATTCTTATAACACAAAACCCACTAAAAATAAATTAGGAAGAAATAGAAAACCTGCATAGACATATAGCTAATCAAGTGATTGACTCAGTAATCAAAAGTCCTTCAGTGAAGAAAATCCTGGACCTAACTGATGCTTGCACTGGTGAATTCTAAGAAATATTTTTAAAAACTACTATTAATATCTCTCAAAATTTTGAAAAAATTAAAGAGCAGGGTACATTTTCTAGCTTATTCTATGAACCCATTACTATCTTGGTATCAAAACCTGACAAAGACATCATAAGAAAATTATAGACCAATGTGTCTTATAAACATCGAGACAAGTATCTTCTACAAAATACTTGCAAACCAAATTCAGCAGCACATTAAAAGGTTTATACATGGCAACCAAGTAATATTTATGCTTAAAATGCAAGGATGGTTGAACATATGAAAGATTGATCAATGTAATATACAACATTAAAAGAATAAGGAAAAAATTACATGATAATCTAAACTGATGCATATAAAGAACTCACAAAATTCATCATCTTCTCATGATAAAACATTTGGCAAACTAGGAATGAAAGGAAACTTCCTTAGAATAATAAAAACCAGACATGAAAAAAACCATACAATAGACCCCGTACTTACTGGAGAAAGACTGAAAGATTTTCCCCTGAAACTTCTTTGAAAAACAGCCCAAAAGTTCCTCAGAAATTAAAAATAGAATTACCATATGATGCAGCAATTCTATTTCTGGTATATAAAAATAATTGAAAGCAGGGTCTAAAAGAGATAGTTTTTTTTCATAAATGTTCTTAGCAGCTGTGATGGTTGATACATTGTGTCAACTTGAGAAGTTTAGAAGTTTAAGTAAGTGACTCAGAAAGAAGCCAGGGTCCTTATTTTGTAAACATACTCATCCTGTGCAGGAGGAGGGCATGGAGATTGTGTGAATGCCACACCTGCTTTAGAGGGTGGAAGCTGGCTTACAATATAAGGGAGGAAAAGAGGCTTGTTCTCCCTGCCTTTTGCTTGCCTTGCTTTTGCAGGCTCCCTGGTATCCTTTCTGTCTCCTGCTGCCTTGAACTGTTGCCCTTGTGCTGTGCCACCCTGCCTTGGAGCCAGCTGATTACGGACTGAAACCTCCACAAACTGTGAGCTACATAAACTTTTCCTTCCTTAATTCTGGGCATCAAATATTTTGTCTCAAATACTTTTTCTGCTGAAAGAAAAGTAACCAAAGCAGAAGCCTTATCCACAATAGCTAAAATATGGAAATAAACTAAGTGTCCACCCATAAGGAAATCAAGTAAACCGTGACATATGCATACAAAGAAATTTCATTCAACCTTTAAAAACATAAAATAATTCTGACATGTTCTACAACCTGGTGAACTCTGAGTACCTAGTGATAAGTGAAAAAGCTAATCAGAAAAGGACAAATATTGTATGTTTCCATTTTATGAGATAGTTTAGTCAAAATCATAAAGACAAAAAGAATGGGTTGAGCTGAGCATGGTGATACGCGCCTGTAATCCCAGCACTTGGGAGGCTGAAGCAGGAGGATTGTTGCAAGTTCAAGACCAGGTTGGGCTACAAAGTGAGCTCAAGGCCAGCCTGAACTGCATAGCAAGACCCTGCCTCAAAAAAACAAAACAAAACAAAAAATTGTACATTTACTGTGCTTCAAAAAAAAAAAAAAAGAAAAGAAAAACAGAATGGGCTAGAGAAAGAAGAAATACTGAGTCATTCTTAAATATGTATAAAATTTTACATAGAAATGAATTCTGGAAATGGATAATACTGGTGGTTTGCACAACATTATGATCATATTTAATAACTCTGAGCTGTATACTTAAAATAGGATTGTAAATGTATATGCATTTTACCACATTGGAAAAGGTGAAAAAAAGACAAGCTGAGAGAAAATATGTACAAATCAGATGGCTAACAGAAGACTGTTATTTGCAACATATAAAGCACTCTTGAAACTCAACATTAAGAAACAATCCAATTGAAATGAACAAAAGAAATGTCACCTCTGACAATACACAGATAGTGAATAAGTACAGAGTAACAGTTTCAACATCAATCGCTGTTGGAAAAATGTAAATAACTATAATGCATAGCTCTGCACACCTATGAAACAGGTAAAATAAGAAAAAGGGACAGCATCATTGGTGATATGGAGGACTAGATGACTCACAATTTGCTTGTAGAAATGTAAAATGACATAATTCTGAAAAATCATTTGACTATTGCTTCTGCAATTAAAGATGGGACTTCCCATATGACCAGACAATTATATTCTTGAAGACATTTTTCTCAATGATGAAATCTTATTTTCATGCAGAAACTTGTAAACAAATATTTATACTACTTTTAAAATAATTATCATAGCATGGAAATTATGCAAATGTTTTTTAGTGGCCAAATGGTCAAAGTGAGGTTTGTCATACTATAGACAATTACTCAGCAATTAAAGAAATAGAATATTGATATATTTACTCCCTTGGGTCACTCTCAAAGGTATTACCCCTTATTCAAAAATCTTGAAAGTTTACATACTGATTCTATGTATGTAGCATTTATAAAATAAAATAATAATGGACATGATAGATGAGTGATTGTCTGGAATTAGGAACAAGGGACAAGATATGTGTGTGGCTAGACATGGGTAGCAATGTGGTGTCCTTTGGTAATGGTACAGTTAAATACCTTGATTGTGCTGATGGTTCTGTGAGGCTGGAAAAAATTACACAGAGCTACAGCAACAGACAAATACACACAAATGGATATTTGAATAACTAGTGTAATCTTAATAGTACTTATGCAGTATACCAAAGTTGATTTCCTGGTCTGAGTATCACGCTACGCAAGATGCATGCATGATACCAATCCCCAAAAGGGTGGGATGAATGGTACACAGGACCTCCCTGTCATTTCTGTGCAACTGCCGATGAATGCATGATTATTAGAAAAAAAAAAAAAAAAAACCTCAAAATGTAACGAGTTTACTGTTTGGGAAGTTTTTTTCTTTGTTCACATTTTCAAAAAAATTCATTAGTACATGTTTGCTATACATATAGTTTATATTCATTTTGGGGAGTAGGTATAGACCCACAGCTTGTTTTCTTTCTTTTTCTCTTTTTTAATTCCCCTCTCTTTCTGCTCTCCTTCCCCCATCTCTAAATCTCCATCCCTCATTTCTTTTATTACTGCTGTTATTATTATTATTCTAAACTCACATTTATGATATGTAATTTGTACATTTACTGAGCTTATTTGGTTCCTATACATGGTATATAGTATTTTAAATCTTCTTACTTCACCTCCCCCTCTCCTTTTGGTTTCCTGAAACCTTTCCCATTTGCAAATAATCTATTCCCTTGGTTCTCTCTTTGCAGCCTTTATTTCTGTCTTTGTTTCTACTTAGCCTTATTCAAAGGAGAACCGTATTCTTTTTTTTATATTCTTTTAAATCATTCTACGTTCTTATTCTACAACTTTGAGTTAAATTATGTCTTATTTTCCTCTACTTATTTTTCCTTTATTCCCCACAGTTATTTCCTTGGCTTCTACCTCTATTTTTCTCTGCCTTTACTTTCTCTGACCTTTCCACCTTATCTCTCCTTTTGATCCATGGCTTTCTTTAATTAGGAATTAATCATTAGTTACTAATTGCTTCCATAAATTGTATTCACACTGGCTTTTCAAACCATCCTTTCACTTGTGCTGCAAAATTAGGAGAAAAGAAATCCAGCCTACCTATACCTTTATAAATGCTTCTGCCTCTGGAGGACATGGATATTTCATCAAGTAACTTATTATTTTTAAAATAACTCATTGACTCCTGGTAAACAACCATATGCTGTAAGTGGTTGTTCAAGAAATAACCAACTGTTGCAGCAAAGTTATATCTGTGAATTTTTCCCTATTTCTAACTATCTGGTTTAGTATGTGTGAGATTCACACATCAAGAAACTTCAATTTTTGTTATCTGTTATGAAGAAAATTTCAGGTGGAACAACCATTGCCTATTCGCTAAGTCAGTTTTAATGATTAGCTCTGAATTTCAGTGCCATCACTCTGCTTCTTATTCCTGTCTGGAAAATTGAGAGGTAGTGTACTCACCGCCTTCACATCATAGTAATGGGTCAGGATGAGTGAAATGTCCTGTCACCTGCTTCTAGCATGTGCAAAGGCTATCTTTTAAGACACACATGTCTTAAGAATCATCATAATTTTTTTCCCTACTTCCTTCACTTTGATTGTGTAATTGTGAGACAGATCCTTTATTCACTGCTGTTCTTCAGCTATGTTTGGGACTTAAGAGAGATCCACTTCTCGCAGAGCTTCAAAACTCCCAAATTAACTGATCCTTTTACAATAGCTTTGAGAGAAAAGACGTTGCAATTTTGGTGACAAAAAATGAAGTATCTGCAGGTGACTTGGGTTGAATTAAAAATGGGAATAAGCTTAACATTGCAGTGATCACCAACATTTCATTGAAAATGTACTTGAGGACATCATTTCCCACAATAAAAAAGCCTATCAACAGCCATCATTTTCTAAGATAAAGAAAGAAAAAAAGATGAGAAATGAGAGACCCACCTTAACAAATATGTCTTAGTTTTAATTTTGGCTTCACATTTTTGAAATGATTGAACTCCTACACCATCCTACTCTATTTCTTGTAAGATTACTCACCAATAAATCTTTCAGTCTAAATTTGCATAACTGCAACTTTTTACTTGGAAAGATGTGTCCTCACATACTGTATATGTAGGCAGATATAATTAACTCTAGTGCTGAGAAAAACTAGAGGTATAAAAAGCCTTTAATTATTTGGTCACTATGTAGGCACTTATATAGTTTAATCCTACAAACTAATTAAATATCAGGCCATTTATAATACAGAAATCAAGCTAAGACTCTAGGTCATCACAGGTAGATCTAATTAGACATGCACATATAGTCACATTAGATCCAAACTAAGAAAAAAGACAACATCAAGTTAAGGCTTTTTATTTCTAAATACTTTTTCTTAGTTCTGAGCTGAATTACTTGGAGCATGAGAAGTTGCACAAATAAGTAAGTGTGTGGGTATGCATCTGTGTGTAATTTAATTGGGTTTATTATAATCATCGCAGTTTTCAAATGGATCTGCTTTCATGATTATGTGAGAGTTAGTTAAGAAATAAGATAAAAGCATAAACAAATAGAATACTGTATTTTAACCTGTGCTGATGATATGGTTGTTTTCATTCTGTTTTTGTTTAAGAAATCCAGGAAATTAAAATTTTGATATACTGCATAGATATAAACTGGAAATATAAGAATGCCCTTCAGTAGATATTCATTATTTGTTCTAAGCAAATTTGAGATGCAACTGGCTGCAATTTCATTCTTATATCTCTTACAAGATGTATAGAGAGGTACTGCTTTCATTTTTAAGACATAAAAGTTCTTTTAGGCTTACTTGAGTCTTTGGTTTATTCAAACACATTTTGTGTTTGCTGGTTGTTTAATAATATGTCTGATTGAAAATAGCCAAAGATAATGGAACTCTCAAGAAGATAGGTGACTTCAGTGAGCTAGCCTAGTTCTTTAATGGGAGAAAACTATTACTGAACTGATTTCAAAGGACAAGGATTACTTTCTTTTTTTATTTTTAATTTTATTTTATTTATTTATTTTTTTGTCTTTTTTCTTCTGGTACCAGGAATCAAACTCATGACCTTGTGCTTGCCAGTTAGGCACTTTGCCACTGAGCTAAATCCCCAGCCCCAAGGATTACTTTCTATATTCTGCTTTCCATACTAAGAGAGAGCTCCTTTTTATCATGGAAGGTGGATTTGATTAGCAGGCATTATTTCATAAATACCTTTCAAATAAGGTATATATTATTATTTTTAAGCCTGTAAGAAAACTAAGAGATAGGGAATAGGTTTTGAAACTATCTGATTTGAATTATTAAAGGACACAATATAATATAAAAATATGTAGCAAATCATTAAAGTTAATCCTGTAAAAACAAAGCAAGTATTATCAGAATTTCATATAAAATAGAATACAAAACAGAAAATAATTTTTTAAAAAATATGAAACAATAAGTAGCAAGTGGAAACACTGACAAATATTGAAATATTTTAAAACTACAATTTTTTAAAAAACTGTACTATTTAAAATAATGTATACTTAAACAGGAATCAATGGTGCCATGTAATGGCTGGACTAGTTTTTAGAGGTAGATCTCAAAATCTATGACAATTTGGTTGATACTAACATGGAATTTTAAGATTTTACTATTATTAGTTGTGGAACTATAAACTGCAATATGCAGTCTCTTTAGGGAATCTCTTTAGGGAATATGTGTTCATCAGTAGGTAAATGGGTAATGAAAATGTGCCATATAGACAAAATGAGGCATTACTCAGATATAAAAGAGGATAAATTTGAGTCATTTGTAGGAAAATGGATGCATTTCTGAGACAATAAAGGTTAGTAAAATAAATCAGACACAGATGCTTAAATATCTTATGGTTTCTTTTATAGGAGAAACTTAAAGTTTAAATAATTTAAAAGGCAAAATAAAAGATACGGAAGGGAGATAGACTTTCTGCAAATGGGAAGGGGACCCAGAGATGTATTAATGAAAAAATAAAAACAGGATGGAAATTTAGATCAAGGGGAAGTAAGTTTTTAAATAAATTAGTTTGAAATAGTTTACTAGATATCTAAAGAAGAAAGCTATATATCTACTTAACACCTTTAAACAATAAAATTCCAGAAAAAAGCTAAAGTATCTTAGTGCAGGTGAAATCTAAGACACAAATTCAAAAAGTCATAAAACAAAAGAATACATTTTCCACAGTTATTCAAAACAAATGCACACGTATCTATATTTATTCATGAAATTGGCAGTACAACTCATAATGCTCTGTTTGACTCCTTGTCCCCAAATTCCATTGCCTTTCAAATAGGACCATGAAATATCATCTTGTGGCTTCAATCCTACCATCAGCTCAAGGACCAGCTCTAACTCGTTTGATGGCTCTTTTTTTTTTTTTTTTTTTAAATTTTAAACAGAGTAGTAAATGAGACACAAACAAACAAAAAAAAGAACAGTAGCAGCATACCAGTATCACAAACATAAACAAACTAAAGCAAGAACATTTAAAGTGATACAGGGTTCAAAGACAAAATGATGATATGACTTAACAGCGGTTATATTACATATCGCTATTCTCAACTACGTTGCTCAGATTACCAGATGTAAGAATGGAAGATTGTTCAAACCATTAAAGAGAATAAGAACATAATTATTAGATAAAACATTAGAGATAACACAGAGTTTCACTAGACAAGATGGTAGGAATTCGCTATGGTAATTCCAAATCAGTTGCCCAGATTACCAGACACAAGCATGCAAAATTGATCAGAACATAAACAATTTTAAGCATTAACTTTTCCTTTCAATATACTATCAGACATCAGCAATACAGTTATCGCAGCTATTCATATAT
>NW_004955430.1:20489006-20496839 GCF_000276665.1 Chinchilla lanigera
CTTCTTCTTCTTCTTCTTCTTCTTCTTCTTCTTCTTCTTCTTCTTCTTCTTCTTCTTCTTCTTCTTCTTCCTATTATTACAATAATAATAATTATTATTTTTATTATTATTGTTGTTGTTGTTTTGTTGTTTGTATTCCCTGTTCTTCCCTGCAGTGAGAAGTATGCTGGGGTTGGAAATGTCCAGTTTATATTCACAAATGAAGCAGGTTTCTTGTGAAAATAATGAGGGAAGTTTTTTAAAAGCACAGTTCTTCAAAGTCTGGAAATTGGATAGGGAATGAAAGTGGCCACTAGTCCTGGCCAAAACAGTAGACACAGAGGGGCAGAGAAAGTCTCTCTGTTGGGGAAGATATGAAGCAAACTGATGCACTGCTTCTTTGAATTCCTCTGCTGTGATGGATCAGATTTTGTAGGCATTGAAGTCTAAACCACTTGAGAGGACTTGTTTCAGAAAAGGTATTTCAAGAATACAGCTACAGAACTACTTATAAGAACGAATGTTTGATTAGAGAGATGTGTGCAAGTAAGAGGAGCCCTGAAGCTGAAGCTTATTTATCTTCATGCTAAATTAACTTCTGCACCTCCAGCAATTATTATTGGATGTGTTGTACACCCTTCACCAGCACATACTCACACACTCCTTAACTTTGTCATTTTACTTTCCATGCCTAGACTTTAAATTTCAGGAAAGTGTTATTTAAAATTACATACTGTCGTCTACTCTTTCATTTTTCTGTCTATTGCCCATCTACACTTATCCTGTATCATATATCTTGTGTTCATGGCTGGTGCTCAAAATATGTTTGTTGAATGACTTTTTGAATAAGTACTATAGCAGTGACTATTTTTCAAATGAACATTTAATCTTTGAAGTTGGTAATAAATAAACAAATAAATAAATAAAATGTTTCTATAGAAGATAGTCTAAAACTAAGTAATAAGTTGGAGATGATTGAATCATTATGACATTGACCCAAGAGTTTAGCAAAGTAAGGAATTATTATTCTTTTTTTAAAGATGTGTTAGTTCTTTCTCAATGTACACAGCTAATCCTGAATGTCTCCTTGAAGGATGGTTGAATTAATTCAAGAAAGTGACCCCTCTTTGTGAAACACTACTCCTCCCCTGTCCAACAAATGCCAAGCTTATACCATGATCTTTGTCTGGCATCATTTTTGCAATCATAATGTCATTCATGACAAATTTTTATACCACCATCTCATCTCAGATGTAAACGTAGATGTGGGTGCACTTTTCTTCCTCTCTCCTCGCCTTCTTCCTTATTAAAAAATTACCCATGTGGAAAATTAAAGCAAAACTAACTGTGGAATTACAACTCACAAGCACCGCAACGATTTGCAATTTTCATAACTATTAACAATGCACTCCCAATGGACTGCAGCTCAGATGAGATAGCCTGTTGGTTATGCAGAAGTTCCAACTCAATCTTTCCCACCCACTCAAGGAGACACACAACAGGTAATAGAAAATGACATTAAAATAACCTTGGATTCAGCTTAATCCATTATTTTTTAAAAGCTATGATGAAAATTTTTCTTGTAATACACCAAATTACTTCTCACACAAATATGCATCCTTTAAGAAAATCCTGAAAATACAAATTTCAAAACCTTTTGCCATGAACATATTGGTATTTATTACTGTTATATTTTATTGTCCAAATAAATTACATTAGCACTTGATACAACTCAGGTCGACTGTAGAAATACTGCAAATGTGGACAGAAACCTCGTGTTGATATGCATCCAATAGTTTAACTGAGGTACAAGAAATGCTAGATGTAAGCATTAAGAGAATCCTGAGCACTCCCCCTTCTACCAACTTTCAAATAGTAGCTAAGTAGATCTAATTTTTTTCCCAGGTAAATCAGTCAAATCCCAGTCACAAAATCTCACAAATTTTTTTTTTTTTTTTTTCTGACTAGAGATAGAACTGTATTTGACTAAGTGAGAAATAAAACTTGGCTGATATAGTACATATTACCTGCTGTTTCATGATTATTATTGTTATCTATAGATTGAGATAAAGCAAAATTCAAGGTAAAAATTCAGTGAAGAAATATTCATTTATAAGATGCAAAACTACCAGGAGCAGAATGAGGATCACATGCTGATGAGGCTGGAGAATAAAAGGATATTTGGAGAATGGATGGTTGGGTCACATTTTGCTGAGTGTGAAACACATAACCGACAAGTATTTACTGTGTGATTTGGGGGAAACTTTCTGTATCTCAAGCTTTTTGGTGTTTTCTGCTGTGCTGGGGATCCAACTGAAGGGCTCACACATGCTGTGCAAGTACTTTACCACCGAATAACATTCCCAGCCTCCATCTCACTTTCTTTAAGCCTCATTTTCTGTGCTGTAAGAATGACAGACATTGATCTTTCTGTTTTGTTTTGTTTTGTATTTGAATAAATGTGTTTATGGAACAATGAGGGAATATTTCAATAAAAAATGTTGTGTGTTTCTGAATGTGTGTCTATATGGAGGAAAATGCCTAGTTTAAGGTCTTCCAGGCCTTTTTTTTTTTTTTTTTGAGACAAGCTCTCACTGTGTAGCCTAGGCTGGCCTTGAACTCATGGTGATTCTCCTGCCTCAGCCTTCCAAGCGGTGCGATTGCAGGTGTGTGTCACTATGCTGGCTCTTCCAGGTAGTTTTATAGCTAGAAGTATCCAACTACAAAAATCCAAGACTTCTTGAGTAATGTGCAAAATTTACATCTTATGAATCATTGAATTCACTACTCTATTTTTTAAAGAGAATAAAAATGACTATAACAAAATAACAACAACATAGACAAAAAGAAAACAAAGCAAAAACAATAGAGATGATATAGGGCTTTAAAACAAAATGACAGGAATTAACAGTGGTGTTATACTACACATTACTATTTTCAATGAAGTTGCTCAGCTTACTAGACATAGGAACACAAGAGTTATCAAACCTTTAAAGAGAATAAAAAATAATAAAAAATATTGGAAATGACACAGTTACACTGAGCTAGATGGTTAGAATTCACCAATGGTTGTTACATTACAGATTGTCTTCAAATTAGTTGTTTAGATTACCAGATGTAAGCATGCAAAATTGGTCAAAAAATTTACCGATTAACTGTTCCTATCAATGAACCATTAGGGGGCTGGGAGTTTATCTCAGCCACACAACACCTGCTCGTCAAGCTCAAGGTCATGAGTTCAATTCCCGGTACCAGAAACCAACCCCCCCAAAAAACATTAGACATCAGCAGTACATTTATCCCAGCTATCCTAAAACATTTAGCTCTTCAATGTTACACAATGTGGAGTGTCACTTATCGTAACACAAAACTAAAATATAACAATTTGTATTATCCGTTTTTAGCCCAACCTTTTATTTTGAGTAAGTGTAGATTCATATGTATGTGTAAAAAAATAGCAATATCTCAGGTACTTCTTATCCATCTCCCTCAGTGGTCATATATTATAAAACTACTGTATATGAACCCAACAAGGAAATCAATATTGATACTGTGAAGATTCAGAACAGTCCTACAGTCTCAAGGATTCTTCACTTCTCCTTTCATACACATATGTATTGCCTGCCACCCTCTCCTCTCCTTTTTGAACCTCGGGCAATCAGTAATTTTTTTTATCTCTATTTTTTGTAATTGTGTAAATGGAGTCATATAGGATATAATGATACCTAATTGGGTTTTTAATCACTCAGCATATCTACCTGCAGATTCACCCAAGGTGTTATATACATTAATAATTCACATCCCTTATTGGGTTAAAGTGTGGATATATCATAGTTTGTTTAAACATTTACCCTTGCAAGGGTTAAGATTCCATAAGTTTTATTCTATTACCTACAAATCTCATACAAGAATTCATATACATGCTTTGTGTGTGCTAAAATTTTAATTCTTTTAATCAATAAATGTCCTAGAGTTACATGGTTGTTTTCTTTAAAGACACTGACAAGATGATTCCCCAGAGTTTATAAAATGTAAGATTCCTGGGAGCAATGCATGAATGATAGTTTCTCCCTAGCCATCCCATGATTTTCTGTTATCATTTTATTTTAGCTACTCTAACGGGCAATATCTCACTGTGCTTTTAAAATGTGTATTTCTTTAATGACTAATTGTGTTGAATGTAGTTTCATATGTTTATCCTCCATTTCATCTTTAGTAAAATATCTATGCATTTTTTCCCATTTTTCTGATTGGCTTATTTGTTTTTTATACTCTCAGGTTTTCAAATGTCTTTATGTCACCTAAATAAGAGTCTTTTGTAGCACATATGGTTTACAGGTCTATTTCTCTCTATCTCTGTCTCTGCCTCTGTCTCTGTCTCTGTCTCTCTCTCCCTCTCGCTCTCTTGCTTGTCATTTTATCATATTAGTAGGGATTTTTGCAGTGCAAGTCTTGATTTTTGACGATGTTCAACATACCAAATTTTCCATCTAGCGGGTGTCATTTAAGCCTGCCTAGACTGCACAAAGATTTTCTGCCTTTTTGTAGTTTTATATCTTCATATTTTATGCGAAACTATATGATTCTTATAGAGTTAATTTCTACTTAGGGTGGAAGGTTCAATTTGGAATTTATTTGGCGTTGTTTTGCTTATCAGTAAAATCCGATTCTCTAGGACTATTTGTTGAAATGGCAATATTTTCTCCATAGAATCTGTTATTCATCTTTGTCAAAAATACTTGGATATACTTGTGTTAGACTATTTCTGGGTCTGTATTCTATTCCATCAATATATATGTCTGTCTCTCCACAAAAACCATGCAGACTTGATTACTGTGGCTATACAATAATTTTAAAACCAAATATACTGATTCTTTTCATTTATTCTACTTTTAAAAATTGGTTTCATAATTTCCACATGCTTTATCTTAGTATATATGCTGCCAAAATGAGCGCATCCACATTCTTTATCTTTACATACACATTTTCAGAAGATTTTGTTGATATCTACAAGTCTTACTAAGTATTAAGAGGAATTCTATATATTAAATTGGTAGAATTGATACACATACTCTGAATTTTTCTATCAATGGAGGTGGTTGTATTTAAATTTTCAAAAATGTGTCACATCGCAAATGTATGCTTTGTATTAGCAAACTCTACATGATTTGTTAGATTTATACACAAGTGTTTTTAATGTTGCAAATGATATTGTATTTTAAGATTGATGTCTATATGCTCATTGTCAACATACAAGAATGTCATTGATCTTTTATTGTTATATTTTTCTTATGTCTTAGGACCCACTTGAGTACAGTGAAAAAGGGGCTGGGGATATAGCTCAGCAGCACAAGCACCTGCCTGGCAAGCACAAGGTCCTGAGTTTGAACTCTGGCACCCAAAACAAAACAAAAAAACTAACTTATAAATACAGTGAAAAAGTCTAGAAGGTATTCTTGCTTTTGTAGATTCCTTGAGATCATCTATGTAATTAGGACATATATAAATTGACAGAGTTCATTTCTTCCTTTCTGATCTACACTATTGCTAAATTAAACCCAGTTTTCCTATTCCTGAGACATAATGCCCGAAGCCTATAACTTAAAGGAGAAGGGGTTTAGTTTGACTCATGGTTTCAGGGGATGCTGTCCATGGCAAGCTGGCTCTATTGCAGAAGCATCATAAAGAAATGCCATGGTAAAACAAAGTTATTGAGTTGGTGGCAGCTGGGAAATAGAGCAGGACAACAGTGTCAGATCCCATGGTCATACAAGAAGGTCATCCCAAGGCCTCCATGACCCACTCAGACACATCCAGTATTGTGTTTTGTTATTTTTCTGGGCAGCTACCAAATCAGTTAACAGTCCACATCCCACCCCTTATCAAATATATCTTTAAATCACACTTACTCTCCAAACCAAAACAAGGTCATAATTCTACCTAACATAATACAACTATCCTGAGTATAATAAAACACAATACCACCTTCTGGAAAATATCAACAATCCCAAACTGCTAAAAAGTCCATATCAAAAGTTCCCTTTGAAAATCAAGACAAACTCTCAGCTGTGAATCCCTTCAGAATTCAATAACAAGTTTTAAGGTGAGGGGCAGTAGCACAGGGTAAACATTCCCATTTCCAAAGGAAAGAATAGGGGGATAAAAAATAATTGGACCCAAACAAGACTGAAAACCAGTAGGGCAAGCATTAAGTGCTATATTTCCAGGTGTAGCATCTGGGACACACCATGGTAAAATGTGAGTTCCAAATGGCTTGGATGTCCCTCATGTGGCCTTGCCAGTTGCAGTTTACAGGCTTCCCTCTTAGATGGTCTCCACTCATGGCCTTTACCTTTCCTTGGCAGACCTTCTACCTTCCTGGCATCTCCAACTCTTTGAGGTCTCCACTGCATTTTTAGCTTTATTACTTCAGATCCACACACTGTCCTCTCAGGGGCTCATTGCCTAGTCTAGGACATTCTTTTAAAAATTAGGTGGATGGCTCTCTTACCCAACAAATTTTCCATTCACCATAGAGCTATCATAAAACCATCATAAACGATCACAACCACTGTAGAACCATTACAGAACT
Organism: Chinchilla lanigera; assembly: GCF_000276665.1. Taxonomy (NCBI): domain Eukaryota; kingdom Metazoa; phylum Chordata; class Mammalia; order Rodentia; family Chinchillidae; genus Chinchilla; species Chinchilla lanigera. The sequence goes on from NW_004955430.1 coordinate 20,495,578, forward strand.
ATAATAAAGTGAACTTAACATAAGCAATGCTAGGGTGAGCAAAAATAGTAGCTAGGCCTTACTGGACCGTAACTGCAGTGGCCTTGAGTGCCTGGATGGGCGAGCATAATGAAATGAATCTTCAGGAACCAGTTCACTACTAGGACCTTCTTGAGCAGGGGGTCCCAGTGAACCTCTTCTCAAATGAATGGTTAATACTTGCTCCCTTGTGCCCATAAGTGAAGACTTTTGCTGATTTCTGAGATGCTGAACATTGGGCTGCTTGGAAATTTCTTACACTAGCTTAATTAGTCTACTGCCCTTAATCTCAGTCTCCTGCAAAGTGTCACAACATGAGCAAAATATAGTCTGTGCTTTTGCTTTAGTATAACACATGTGGCCTTTAGTCTTATTGCCAGTGAAGTTTATAATATGAATTTAAATCTTCTGAGCTTGGCATTTACTGTGTGCATTCCTGTTATCATTCTGGTCCTCTGAGCTCCAATCACAATTTCCCATCCAGCTCTGCTTACAATATTCTAGGGTTTCTGTAGCCCACGTCTCCAAAGTTTTCTAAAGTTCTTCTGCAAATCAGTTCCAAATTCTTCTGAACCAATTGGTCAGGAAAAGTCACAGCAACAAATCCCTTGTCTGACAGAAATTTTCTTTATTAATCACCTTTCTTGAAGCTGGGACATAATACCTGACAGCCACAACTTAAAAGAAGAGAATTCTGTTATGATTCACAGTTTCAGGGGATTCAATCAGTGATTAGTCGGGCCCAAGACAGGAATATCACGGTGGAAGGACATGGCAGACAAAGCTACTTAGTTCATGGCAGCTAGAAAGCCAAACAAGGGAACACTGCCAGAAATGATGGGATGGGAGCCCAGATATAGACCTTAAAATCAGGTCTCTACGATCCACACAGATGTATCCAGAAGTGTGCTCTACTAATCCCTAGGAGGCTCCCAAACTAATGAAGTTGACAACCCACAACTTCTTTGTCTTGCTTTATTGCACCTTTTAGAAATTAGGTGCTTTGAGAACAATGATGAAAATAATATCCTTTTCTTATTTCAGATCTTATAGCAAACTGGATCTGTCACAGTTGTGTAGAATGTTAACTGAGTGTTTATTGTGCATCATTTAAATTTTTTTTGTTATAAAGAGAAAAAAAGAAAAGTTTCAAAATGAGGTAATAATAGGGTAACAGTGGTTACTAATTGCATATTGTTATCTTTAAATTAGTTACTCAGTTTACAAGATATTGACATTTAATT
>NW_004955430.1:20497833-20499364 GCF_000276665.1 Chinchilla lanigera
ACTGTGAAAAAACATTTTAAAGATGAAATCTGTTGATTCTTCCTGATAGTTCCTGTGTGATTGTGATTTTATTCATAAAGTCTTTGCCTACATCAATATCGTCAAGAGTTTTACCTATTCTGTGTTCCAGAAGATTTAATATTTCTGTTTTAATATTTAGATCTTTGATCAATTTCAAATTTAGTTTAGTGCATGTTGAAAGGTATGGGTCCAATTTTAATCTTTGGCATGTGAAGAACCAGTATTTCCAGCACTATCTATTAAAGAGCCTATCATTCTTCCAGTGAATATGTTTGGCATTTTTGTTAAAGGTAAGGTGGCTTGAGTGTGTCCGGAGTTGCTTCTGCATCTTCTAATCTGTTCCATTGATCTTCAGGCCTGTATTTTAGCCAGTACCATGTTGCTTTTATCACCATAGCTTTATAGTATAATTTCAAGTCAGGTATTGTAATGCCCCCCACCTTGCCTTTGTTGCCCAGTATTGCCTTTGCTGTTCTAGGTCTCTTCTGGTTCCAAATAAATTTTAGAATTGTTTTCTGTAATTCTGTGACATATGCTTTTGGAAATTTGATTGAAATTGCATTAACTCTGTATAACAGTTGTGGAAGTATGGCCATTTTCACTACATTGGCTCTTTCTACATAAGATCAAGGGATATCTTTCCATATTATAATATCCACTTCAATCTCCTTTTTCAGAGAACTGTAGTTTTCAATGTAGAATTCTTTTGCACCCTTCATTGGATTGATATCTACGTATTTCGTTCTTTTGAATGCTATTGCGAAAGGTGTTGTTTCCCTTATTTCCCTCTAAGAGAGTTTGTTATTCGGGTACAGGAAGGCTATTTTACTTTTGAGTGTTGACTTTGTATCCGGCTACACTACTGAATTTGTTTATTAAATCTAGCAGTTTTTAGTGGAGTTTTTGGGGTCTTCTACGTAGAATATTATGTTATCTGCAAATAATAATAATTTAACTTTTTCCCTTCCTATCCTTAATCTTTTTATTTCTTTCTCTTGTCTAATTTCTCTGGCTAAAGTTTCCAGGATTATGTTGAATAAGAGTAGAGACAGCAGACATCTTTGTCTTTCTCCTGATATTAGAGAGAAAACTTTTAGTTTTTGTTCATTTAGTACGATGTGGGCTGTTGGTTTGTCAGAGATGACTTTTATCACATTGAGATGAAGACTATCTATTCCAATTTTCTGTAGGGTTTTTTATTATAAATGTGTGCTGGAGTTTGTCAAAAGATTTTTCTGCATCTATTGAGTTGATCATATGATTTTTGTCCTTAGCTCTGTTAATATGGCATATTGTATTTATTAATTTACATATGGTGAACCATCCTTGCATCCCTTGGATGAATCCCACTTGGTCTTGTTATATAATCTTCTTGATGACTTGCTGCATCCCATTTACCAATACCTTATTGAAGATTTTTGCATCTATGTTCATTAGAGAGACTGGCCTGTAATTCTCTTTCTTAACTGGGTTCTTCTCCAGTTTTGATATCAGAGTAATGCTTGCTTCA
>NW_004955430.1:20500902-20521840 GCF_000276665.1 Chinchilla lanigera
TTACCTATAAAAGCCTCGAGTTTATCTTTCTTTATAGCTGAGTAATACTCCATTATATAAAAGTACCACAATTTTTTTATCCAGTCCTCAGTGGATCAACATTTGGGTTGCCATTGTTAATTCTTTTGTCTAGTTGATCTGCCTTTTTGTCACAGTGTGATATTGAGATACCCTATTGCAATTGTATTAGTATTTATTTGACTTTTCATGCCTGTTAATATTTATTTTATATAACTGGGTACACTAATATTTGTTGAATATATATTTATGATTGTTATCTCTTCCTCTTGGATTGTTCCCTTTATAAGGATGTATGACCCTCTTTACCGCTTTTATTCAGTTTTGGCTTGAAATTCACTTTGTCTGCAAATAGAATAGCTATCCCTGATTTTGCTGGGTCTTTGTCTCATGGAGTATTGCTTTCCATCCTTTGCCTTTCAGATCAATTTCTTGTTGAATTCAATGTTTTTCTTTTATGTAACATATTGTTAGATCTTGCTTCTTGATCTGTTCTACCAGTCCATGTATTTTGATTGGTGAATTGAGACCATTAACATTGATGGTTATAACATATGCTTTGATTTATCCTTCTCATTACATTTTCCTGTTGTTGGCTCCCCCTTTTTACCCCCTCCTTCTGTTTAATTGTTGCCTTGCCTGGCACATTCCTTCTGTGGGGTTCATGGAGTTGTAGTCCTATTTATCTCATTCTAGAATGACCTTCAAAACATTTTGGAGTACTGGTTCAGTGGTCATAAATTTCCTCAGGGTTTGTGCTGAGATGTCAGCTGTGATTCTGATGGTCTTTCCTTATTTGTTTCTTTTACCTAACAGCTTTTAAAATTCTATTCTTGTGTTAAATTTCTAGAATCTTGACTATGACATGCCAGGAGTTCTGTATGCCTCACTTACCTGTATATCATTTTTTTTTTCTCTACCAGGGAAATTTTCTTTCATGACATCTGTGAAAAGTTTTTCTTTTTAATATCATTAGTGCTATCTCCTACTTTTTTATTAACTCCAAATCAATCTTAAGTTATTCTTCTTTGCCTTACCTAGCAGCTACTGTATTCACTTATCATTGTCCCATGCTATTTGCAAGAAACCTTTCTTTTCATGATCACTATGTTACTAAGCATGGTTTTAATTGTGGACACCATCTTTGCAGTTATCTGAGAAATTACTTCTAATTTGATTTTTTATGTAGCCTTGTTCAATTGCTTTGTTTTTACCACTTCAGAGACTACAGATGGATGGCTTTCAGATTGTCCCAACTCATTGTCCCCTGAGTTTGCCTTTGGTGAACTAGATGTTTCGGGTTGCATCTTGTTTAAGTGTCTTCTTATTTCCTTTTTACTTTTAGTTTAATTCCTGGGATGGTGTTTATAAATTGCCTATCGTGTGTTGCTTTATTGCTAGTATTTAGAATGTTTAATAAATGATTGAACTTTGGGTTTTGAGCCTGTTGCGTGATCCTACCTCTTCTATTAGTTGGGGATGAGAAGTTGCTGCCTGTTTGGCTCAGCTCCTGCTTCTTTGGCACTGTGCCGCAGTATTTTCTATGGCACTTAGTCAGTCTCAGTCTTGAAATACCAAGAATAACAGCTGTTTAGAGCAATTATGTCATTTTTGGCTATAGTGGTACCAATGAAAATAGCATTAAACCCAGTGTAGAAAATGACAAACTGAGGTAACCATTCATTTGCCACCTTTAACCATGTGAACTAGGACTACACTACCTGGCTGTGAGGGCTGTGGGCTCAGTTGTTCCACACAAAAGAGCAACTGCAAAGAGGCCAGAAACCACATAAATACATGATCAAACAATGAAGGAGAAAAAAAAAGCAAAACAGCAAAACAAAAGCAAAACCACAAAAACAACAACAAAAAAAAACAAACAAGAGAGAGAAAAAAAAAGTCCACTTCTTGGTTTGTCTTTGCTGCCACTGGTAGACAGTGTGTGGAGACAAAAGTCCTGATCTGTGTTGATTTATCCCAGCAAGACAGCAGTAGCATTTGGCATGGTAGTGGATAATCTCAGTGAGCCTGCACCTTCTGGCTGAGACCAGACACACTCGGCCTGCAGCCATCAGCACACCTTCCATGGGCCTGAGCCCAGCTAGGAGCCACTAGATGGAGCTGGCAGCCACTCTGAGTTCTGAGCTCAAAGGACCCCCTCTCCAAAACAGCAAAACAAAAGCAAACCCACAAAAATAGAAAAACAAACAAACAAACAAACAAAAAAAAACAACCAAGAGAGAAAGAAAAAAAACAGTCCACTTCTTGGTTTGTCTTTGCTGCCACTGGAGGACAGTGTCTCAACCAATTGCTCTTTTGCTGGGACAACTGAGCCCTCAGCCCTCACGACCAGTTAGTGTAGTCCACATCTGCTGCTCCCCTCCACTGCTTCATCTCTCCATGGAATCCTTTGGGGTCACCAGCAGTCACCATGTGTCTACAGGCCTCAATTGTTCCTCTCATGCCATGAGTCCCATTTCAGGGAAAAGGTAACACCAGCTACCTGCTTTTTCTTCATTGAAGTTTCTTCCTACACTATCCCTGGGGCTTCAGATCACACCTCAGATCCTTCCTGGGCCCAGGGGACCAAGTTCCCTCCTTCTTGTCTTCCCCATGTTGCTATATTCCAGCATTTGGAGGCTGAATAGCAGAAATGCTCCTTCTTTGCCGCTTACCACTCCACCATCTTGGTCTGTTCAGCCATCATGTTTATCAAGTTGAGAAAATTCTCCTATTTTGATTTCTCTGACAATTTTAACTATAGATGTTTATTGAATTTTATTAAAAATTTTGTATTGATTGATTGAACTATTTTAATTTTTCTCTCTTGGTTTATTAAGCTACTGATTACCATTAATTCATTTTTAAAATATTAAATAAGTCATGCATTTCTGGAATAAACCTCTGTTGATCATGCCATGTAATTCTTTGTGTATATTACTTAATTCTATTTGCTTATATTTTGTTAAGTACTGTTACTTCTGTATTACTAATGAAACTCTTTTAGAGTTATAGTTTTTGTTAATTTTTGTTGTTGTAGTAGATTTAGCCATCTGTTTAGTTGCATTGTCAGGGAAATATTAGTTGGGAAAATCAGTTGAGAATTATTCGTCCTCATTTATACTGCCTGGATCTAAAGATTTGGGGAAAAGGGATTTTTAAAATATTGAATTAATTTTCTTAATTGGTATATGGTTACTCAAAGTATCTATTTTTTATTGAATGATTTCTGGTAGTTTATGTTATTAAAGGATAGTAACTTCATATAACTTTTTATTTATGTAGAGTTTTTTGTTGTACTTCTATGTTTTGCTTTTAATGTCTATAGGTTCTTTAGTGATTTCTTCTTTTTAATTTCTGATGTTAATTTTTTTTCTCTTTATTTGCCATGTTGATATTACTGGAGTTTTGTCAATTTTATAATATAATTTCAAAGAAACAACTTTTTTAGAATTGACTTTAATTTTTCTGTTTTCAATTTTATTGATTTCTGCTATTATGTTTATTATTTTCTTACTTTCTTCACTTTCAATTTAATTTCTTCTTCCGGTGTTATGAGTTGATAAGTTAGATTATTGAAAAAATACTTTTCATTTTCTCTAGTACATAAGACATATTTTATGTTGCATTTTAATTTTTTTATTTAGTTAAGTGTATTTTAAAAAATTTCCTTTCAGACTTCTCTCACTAATGGATTACTTAGAGGTACGATTTTTTTTTTTTTAACTTTCAAGTATTTGGAAAGTCTCCTTTTATGTTTCTTTCATTGATTTCTTTTTTGATTCCATAGAAGATTCCAATTCAATCACTTTAAATTTGTTGAAGTTCACTTTATATTCCTGGATATTGTCTGTCTTCCTGTACACCCCATACAAACATAAAATCTCCTATATAAACGTGATTGGACCCTGCTACTTGTTGATATTGTTGAATTTTCTTTTTCTTTGTTGATTTTCCATATAATTTCAATTTCTATGAGAGTATTGTTGAAGTCTACAAATATATTTGTGGAATTATCTATTTTCAGTCCTATAATTTTTTGCTTCACTTTTTTGTAGCTCTATGTTTTGGTCAATACACATTTAGAATTTTTATTTCTCCTTGATAGGTTAGTTCTCTTATGATTACACTAATTTTTTCATGTCTCCAGTAAATTTGTTTACCCTATCTCAAATTCATCTGATATCTGAGTACCCATTTCTGTTCCCATTGCTTAATGTTTGAATGTTTCATTCCTTCAATTCTATTGTTATACTTAAAGTGAAGTTTTAGGGGCTGGGGATTTAGCTCAGCAGCAAAGCGCCTGCCTGGCAAGCGCAAGGTCGTGAGTTTGGTTCCCGGTACTGGAGAAAAACCAAAAATAAATAAATAAAGTGAAGTTTTTATAAATAGTATATAGCTGGCCATGCTTTGTGATCTATTTGTTCAAACTCTGTATTTTATTGAGAAATTTGCTGTGAATTAGATGGGCTTTCCTTTATATGTGATCTGTTTCTTTTTTCTAATGGCTTTCAATTTTCTGTTCTTTCCTGGATTTCTGGGATCTTGATTTTTATGTGTCTGGGTGTAGTTTTATTTTGGTTATGGTTAGTTGGAGTTCTATATGCCTTACTTATCTGTATGTCAGATTCGTTTTCCATGCTTGGGAAATTTTCTGCTATTACTTCTACAAATATTCTTTTTATGTCATTTGTGTTGACTGCTGCTGTTTTGTTGACACCTATTAGTCTTATATTATTACTCTTTGCATTGTCTTGCACCTGTTGAATTGATATTTCCTGGTTCCTTGTTAATTTTAAGAGATCCTTTCACAATCATTAGCTGCAATGCTGTCTTCAGGATCTGAAATTCTATACTTGGCTTCATTCAAATAGTTTTGCCAGCTTTTCATGGAAGTTTTGATTTCCTGGATATCTCTTTGAATCTGTTTCATGCATTCTAGTTCTTTTCTGTATTGTTCATTTAACATTTTCATCATTTTCCTAGGCTCATATATATATATCTTCTTTAGATGTGCTGAGCAATTCTTTCATTATTGTTTTCATTTCACTTTTTACCTGAGAGATTATTTCTGATCTGATTTCTTCTATGGCCTGATGGAGTTGTTTCTTTGCTTCCTTTGCAATCATTTCAGTGATTTCAGGTGTGTGATTACCAAAATCCCCTATGTCGATGTCTCCTCAACTTGTTCTGGGTGGGGTGGAGTTCTGAGATTGCATTTTGGTCCTTTGTCTTGTCATTTTTTATGCCAGAGGCAGAGCACACAGTCTCACTTTTCTCTGGCAGCTCAGGAAAAGTCCCTAAATTCCCTAGTTTTCCTTGTCATCAGACTTGCCTCTCAGTGGCTACAGAGATGGGCTACTCAGTCCGGGGTCACCAGGAAGTTGATGGAGTGTACCCATCTCTCCCAGGTCTCAGTTGTGAACCTCAATGGCAACCAATTGTCAACCACCTGGTCCATTGTCCCCAGGCAGCTGAAGGCACATGCAGGGCCCAGACGTGAACTGCAATGGTGGCAGGATCATAGTCACCTGTTCTGTTGTCTCCAGGAAGTCGATGGAGCATATCAGGCTCTCTTGGGGCTCAGCCACGAACTGTGATGACAGCAGATTTTGGGCCACAGTGTCTGGGATCTCCAGACAGCTGATGTAGCAGGCAGGGCCCAGAGGCAAACTGTGGTAGGTGCTGGTCACAGACCACCTGGTCCAGTGCCCCCAGGCAGCTCAAAATCTATATTTTAATTTGTGCATTTAGAGAACTTATATTAAATATAGTTACTGCAGTTGAGGACTTGAATTTGCTGTTATTCTTCCATTTGTTTTCTGTTTTTTTTCCTCTCAAGTTTTTTTCCTCAAATTAACATTTTTTAGAATGAATTTTTGATTTTAAAAATGTTTTTGAATGTGTTTTTTTGTACACCTTCTTCAGTGGTCATTCTACATATGACATTCAGTAAATATAATTAATTTACTATTGTCAACATTTCACTAGCTTGACTGGAATGTAGAAAATTTCATTTTATGTTTCTACCATCTTTATTTCCTGATATATTTTTAAAAATATTTTATCATGTATATGCAAAACTATGTGGTGGTGTCATAGATTTTGCTTCAATTTTCAAACTCTGCTTAGAAAATATAAAATAAGAAATGTGTACTTTACCTATATCTTTACTGTTTCAATTCTTTCTTCTTCATGACAGTCCAAGATGTTTTCTTTTCTTCTTCATTTTCTTTCTACTTACATAATTTCATTTGTGATTCTTTTAGAGTAGTTCTGGTGATAAAAAGATTAGTTTTTCAATCACCTGAGAAAAGCTTGATTTCCCATGCATTTTTGAAGAATATTGTATTCTCTATGGAATTCTGGGTTGACATTTGTTCATATACTTGAAAAATTATGCCATTTCTTTAGACTTATGTAGTTTCTTGTAAGAAATCTAGTCAGTATACTTGTTTGTCTGCTATGGTTAGAGTGTCATTTCTCTTAGTTTGTCTTCATTATTTTCTTAATTTTTCTGATAATTTTGACTCTGCTATATTTTAGAATGGATTTCATTGGATATATGCTATTTGGGACTTGCTCACCTTCTTCTTGAATTTACATATTTGTATATCTCACTAAATGTGGGGTATTTTCAGCCATTATTGAGTAATTTCATTAGCTTAATCACCAATTTCCTGTCCCTTTCAGATATGGGTATCATGAACATTATATCTTTTAGTATAGAACTATAAATTGATGAGACTTCATTCAATTTTTACTTAATTTTCTTTGTGGTCTTCAAATTGGATAATTCCTAATATTTTATTTTAAATTCATTGAGTCTTTCACTATCCCTCCCATTCTGTTGTTCAGCTCATCCATTCAGAATTTAATTCTAGCTATTATATTTTTATTACAATATTTATATTAGGTTCTTTTATAATATCTGTTTTATCATTTGTGTTATATTTTTCATTTATTTCAAGTGTATTATATTTGCTCATTTAATTATTTTTATAACAGTTTTAAAATTTGCCTGATAATTCTAATATTTTCCACCTGGTATTAATATCTATTGATTGTCTTTATTCATTAATGTTGAGGCTTCCACAATTTTGATGTGACTAATGATTTTTTTACTGAAAACTAAATATTTTGTATATTTTGTTATGAGGCCCTGTGTCTTATATATATTTTAGCTGGTTTCCCCATACTGTTTTAAGTAAACACTGTGCTGCTTATTCCTGCCAGGTGGGGGGAGAAATTCAAAATTTATCTTTAGCCTGTGTTTACACTCGGAGATAGATGGAACTCCTTATTTATGCTGGGTTAAGATTTGGTGTCTAACTATTCATAAGGCTTCTCCTGCAACACTCTATGAGGTAAGGAAATATTTTATTACTACCTCCCCTCTGGCTTCCAAGGGCACCACTTCCCCTCTGGCTTCCAAGGGCACCACCAGTAGAGAGGATAGCTTTGTAATCCCTGAGGCGTGTCAAAAGATTTGATTCTACTTAACCTTTTCTGATATTGGTACAGCAAGGAGTTGGAGCATCTTGTTACGTGCCACTAATGAGGTAGAAATCTGTGATTAGCACATAGCCTCCACTGATATCATATGAATGGCTTCATTACAACTAGGTGGAATAAAAATCTCAGCTACAGGCTCAGTTTTCTCTGGCATACCATATAGGAACTTTTGGAGTATCTCATTGCAGCTTCTAGGGTGGAAGTCTAAATTCCCTGATCATGCTTTGCTGGTATGAATGAGTGGTGGTGGGCCCATCATTATTTTGATGGTATTAATTTGGTATAGAACAGGCTGGCAGGTTTAGAAACATGTATCTTGTGTGGAGTCCTTTCTTCATCTTGTGGAAATGCAGAGTAGGCTTTGGGAGAAGGAATGGGGTGCCCCCACCCTATTGTTGTTCCTGAGTTGCCGTCTTCTTTAGTCCTATGTCTGGGAAATACTAAGTAGAAAGTAGATCTAGACAGTCCCTAAATGGTTATCTTTGTATTCTTGAAAGCTATATCTACTCTATTTTCCCAGAAGTCCCTATTCTTTAATATTTAGAATGTGTCTTATGAAGAAAATATACTTTTTGCTAGGTTCACTCCTCTGTTCGCTGACACCAAAGAGGGCTCTGATTTGGTTCAATTTATTTTCTCTGTTGGATTTTTCTAGGCAGAATGAAATATAAAAAGAGGATATTCAAGATGATTCTAAGTGGATTGTCACCCTTAAATTAAGCAGTGACTTACAATATTGATAAATTTCAATTAGTAGTCTGAACCCATATCTTGTTATTCAATACAAAAAAGCACTAGAAAGGAAATAGTGGGAAATTTTACTGAAAAATGCAAACAGCTCGAGTGCTAAGTATCGGTATAAGTTCAGTTGATTCTATCATCATGCTCAGTGAACAAGTGTTTACTAAATATAAACTAAACCTATAATATTCATATCAGTGCTTTCAAATTTCCCTGGATTTGCAATACTCTCTAAATAGCTTGAAAATGGGAGATTTCAATTTTTTGGATTCCACTGTATTGTATTTTAATTGCTTTTATTGAACTATTGAAACAAAACATCTTAGAACAATGGTTCTTACATTATGGTACTTAGACCACTCTATCAGCATCATCAGAGAGCTTGTGGGGAATGTAAAGTTTTGGGCCATACCCTGGACTTAATACACAAAAATTTCTGGAAAGGTAACTCAAATTTTATTTTTTTAATCCCTAAGATCCATAAGTGGGTCTTCCACAGGACATTATCCAGCTGGTCTGGCTTCCATTGGAAGTGGATTCTTATTGCCTAGTCCCATTTTTACCAACTCATGCCTCTTTTGTTGTTTCACATCTTCAGCTTCTTGTGTGTAAAACAGGATGGTTATATAATATATTTCTGAAGAATATTTTAAATGAAATAAATTCATAAGTGAAAGGTATTTTAGAAGTGTCTAACATCTACTTAACTCTTGAAAAATGTTGTTCTTATTTAAAATATGTAGAATTTTCAGAATGAAAAGGGCCTTTCAATAATTTTTCCTCTTTTATATTTTCACTTACATTGAGGTTTATGTTATAAAGATATCTAATCTACTTGTACACTTTAATTCAGTCACCAAGATGGTGTTTCTCTCCAGTTATACAAACATGAGGCCATTTTCTATTCATTTTATATTCTTGGACAGGAGAGATTTTGTCGCACAAAACAAGCATGCACAAGGATGTGAATGTATATATTTGCTCAACATGCATTGAGCCCTTCCTTTGATGGCAGCATTGTACTTTATATGATATACCTCATTTATTTTTGATGGTCCCATAAGATAGGTACTATTATCATCTCTTTTCTGGAGGATGAAATTGACACCAGCAATTTTCCAAGGTCACACTGATTACATATAGTGGCAAGAGGTTTGGAACACAGGCTATCTGCCTCCAGTAGCTCTTTCTTTTAGTCACCATGTTCCACAATTCAAAGAGTGTAACTAATCCTTTCCTGGAGTCACTACTTAAGGTGTCTAGCCTCAGGTTCTATATTTTTTACATTTACCACAAGAGCACTGTACAATCAAATGCTTATTGGTAGAAAGAAAGACTTAAGGAAACTGTCTTTATAAGTTCTATTTTTTTCTGCTTTTGTGCTTTGGGATTTCACTAGCGACTTGATTTCCTTATTGAATGTTTTAGAGAAAGAAAGAGTAGACAATGAGAGAAGGAGGGAAAGAAAAAGGGACAGAAAGAGAAAGGGACAAATGAAGACAGAAAAAGGGCACAGGATACTGAGAAATTAGGCATTTGTGATTTGTGTGCCACCCATGTCTTGTATCTATTTTACTAACTGAAACCTAAACACCCTCATAGTAACGGCTAGCTTTCAATATTAGTAATGATCTATCCATGAAAGTTTTATCACGAGCATTCCATGTTTGTTACACAGAGGAATAAGCACATAAAAGTCCAACCCACGGAGGTAAAAGTTGATAAATAAAAACATCCATAGCATCTATGGAATTATTTGATGTGCTACTTAAAGAATGAAGAGGAATCAGAAGGCAATAATGAAAATTGTGTAATTACAATGGTGGAAGGCAAAAAAGTATTACTCTATAGCTGAACCTATCAATGTGTTTGCTAAAACTTCAGCTTTCTTCTACTACACAACAAAAATTCAAAGGCGGTTTTTACAACCCAGCATTCCTTTCTGTATTCCAATTGCTACAGTGGTTCCACTCTGGTCATCCCCAGATGTTGCCTAGACCTGGACTGCTATACTGTGGGTGTCTCTATAGTCACTTTAATTGCTGCTCTTCTGGACTCAGTGAGCTCTTTCACAGCTACTAGATTTTGAACCATTTCTCAGATACTAATAACTTTTGGCTGTTTTCTCATTCCGTAGAATTATTGTCTCTCATAATGTTGAACTGTGGAGCTGTACACAAGCATGTTGGCAGTTTCATGACTTCATCTGGCCCTTTTAAAATCCTCCTGATTGTGGAGGTGTGGCTTCCCCTTCTAGGCGAATGTAGGTACACTCTCTTTTAAAGGAACTGATCTTCTCCATTTCTAGATAGTACCAGAGAATGGTGAGTTGGATGGGTTGAATGCTGGTTTTTAGCACTGTATTTCTTTCAAAATCATTAGATGTGTGTAAAAGAATTACTAGTACAGCCAAGAATACCACACCATGTTCCAGAGTAGGCAGTTTGAAAATAGAACCAAAATTTGAAAACTTAAATTCTATTGTTTGATTATAACAATATGCTTTTCCAAACTGAGTTTATCGTTTTCTTTCTAAATTTTTTCTCTTAAAGTTAACAATGTGCAGTATGTGCAAAGATTTTTGTTTTGGTGATGGTTAGGAGGATTATGATGGGAAATAATAGTTTAAATTACTGTCTGTTCATCATTTCTATAGTTTATCATTCACTCTGTGAGCTGGATACTACTCTTCCAAACCGGTGAAACAAAACTGCATTTTCAAATCTTCTGTCTTTGGACACTGTGTTTGGAATGCTGATCATTGTTCTCCATATTCAAGTGAGTTTATGAAACTTACTGCAAACCTATGTTGTGCTTCCTTACTGTTGAAGTAGCTGAGGTCTCATAATTGGTGTATTTGGACATAAAATAAGTTTTCTTATGATATTAGTGAATGGAGAAAATGAGATTTTCAATTTTTATCTTTACAAGCATATTTTCATGTGTGCTAATTTAATAAGGAGTGACAAGGAAACTGACTCGTTGGTTATAAAATATGCATCAATAATTGTTCTAGGCATTTACTTGAATTTTTATTCTTTCATTTAATTTTTCCAATAAAGCTAACATTTCCATGCTCATTTTAGAGATAACAAAACTAGATACTACAGAGTTCATTTTACCAGTTCGATACAGCAGAGAGTGAAAAACAGAGCAATGTTGGCACAAGGGCTGTTGACATCCTAGTGGGAAGTGTGTTCTTGGCTAACATTTTCAGAAGTCATCCAGATGGGGCCTCTACCTCCCTGTGCAGGTTCCTTCTTTTCTTATAGGAGTTACCATACTTCTGTTTCCCCTTCTTATTCTTCATTTTTAGCCCAAGACATTTGTTGATTTCTAAAAATGAATTTATTTTGTGCAGATTACTTAAATACAGAAAAATGTATAGATAATAAGTTTATACCTTGATGTGTATTCATAAATTGGAAACAACCTCAGTTTTATTGGCCTTTTTTAAGTGTAGTAACTTAACTGATGTGCTTAGGCACATCATTCCAGTTTCTGTTTGCTTTATTCTGATGACTCCTGGGGTTAAGCACCTTTTCAAACATCCATTGCATTGATAATCTTTTGACCTCCCATCTGCACCAGGAGCTCTGAATGTTCCTACAAAAGGTAAACTTACTATTAGCCTATGGCCCAGAGCATCTTAAACACCTGGAGGAACTATTGGCTTTCTGACCTGAACTTTGATCCCCAGCATTTGCTCATTCCAGGAGAGTTGATCTCCTTAGGCAGTTTGTTAAATTCTTAACACCAACCCACCGCCCAGTCTGCTACCCTCTGACACCCATCCCTTCTGCTCTGTTACTGTCTATTTTGTAAATAAAGAGGATAAATTCATATTTTTTTCTTGAGGTAAATATAATTCAAGTTAACACTGCTCCGCTCTGAGATCTGGCTCCCTGAAAAACCTACAGTCCTTATTATTTTTTGTTTATTTTTGCTTTGATAGGTGGCCCTCATGACTACGATTTTCTTGTTTGGTCAGGACTATTCTGCCTTTCTACTGTGTCTGAAGGCACAATTTAATCTGAATCCCATGTTGAAGTGAGGGGGACTGGCAGTGAGGATCGGAAACCATAGCAAGTGTGCTTTCAGGGAGATACACATAGTCTGAAAAGGTGATGTCTGTTCAGTAGGAATGAGCCTACAATCCCCACCTCTTTGCAGTCCTTACCTTTTAACTACTATTTTCTTCGCCAAAGGAAAAGCAAAAATGTAGCTTTCCTGTCCAAATATATCAATTCAAAAGAAATAATAGTAATTGAACATTCTTAGCACTTTAAGATCAATCAAAATTATTTCTTATTACTCTAAATTATAGTCTTGCTATCAGGGGAAGGTGATTTAGAAAGAAAATTTCACTCTTCTACATAAAATACTTCAATATGATAAGAGATTACTTGTGGAAGCCATTGTGTTTCACTCAAATGAATAAAAAAGTGTGCTTTTAACATGATATGAAAGATGCCAAATTTAAACTTAGATATTGTCTTCAACATCTGCTATGATGGTCTGTATCAGTAGAATTCTTAGAGTCTCTGTTACTAGACAATGAGAAACAATTTTTTCTCAAACTTCTTACTGAACTTTCTTGCATTAAAATGTTTTTCGATTTCACTACGAAACCTAAACCAACCAATCCACTTAATGAGCATTAAGTGGAAGACTCTCACAAATGCATATATAGTAACTGATGGGCTGCAGTGTGCTTTATCCAGAGTAACCAGAGTTTTTGTTCCCCATGCCTGATCCAATACAATGTAGGTATCATTGACTATAGGTGAATACTGGCCTGACATTTATACTAGGTTATGTTAACATGATGTAAGAGCTATGCTTTTTAAATACTAAGAGTTGTAATTGGCTATTTTCAAAATGTTCACTCACTTACCTTTAAAAATAAATATAACTAAAATATTTTGTTTAAATAAAATCTGTTCATATACTGAATTATCATTATTGCTATGTAATATATAGAAAATTAAGTTAACAGTGGATACTATTTTAGTCCTAAATGATGATATTTTGGGGCAATTATTAATCAGTTTCTTCCTAAAGATTTTATATCTTTATCAAATATAATCCTAGATGCTGGAACTCAGGAAATGACCATGTATAGAAAGTCTATATGCCAAAATAATGACTTGGGGTTGAAAATCTATGTATCTTTATATCTTCATTTCCTGTTCATATTCACAAATTCATATTCTATAAACATAGTTTCCTAGTACCTTCCAAATCCAAGGCAACTTGTTTCCAGTGTTCCATCCTCCAGTGATAGGTCTGTCAGTCTTGGCAAATGCTAAAACCTGACCACAGAGCCACTACAGGAGAAAGCTAGGTCTCAAAGAGGAAACATATATCTTTGTCTAAAGTTCATGTACCTGATGTCTGTTGCCTGTTTTCATTATGTAATTTATTTTTGGTCCAGAAAATTAGTGAGATATGCATTTTTAGAAATGTCTAATTTATTAAGAGATTCTCTGATTTCAGTCACCATTTCCAGTACAGCAAAGATTTGTATAGCAGGATGATTAAAAACAGTATTTTATTTATTTTTAATTTTTTTATTATTTTGAAGGTAAAAAACTAACAAAACAACAATAATGAAGACAAAATCAAACCAACGCAATAAAAACAAAAATGATACATGACTTCAAAACAAAATGATAGGAATTAACAATGGTTGCTACATTACATTTTGTTATCTTCAATGAAGTTGCTCAGTCCATCAGACATAAGAATGTAAGGCTGATCAAACAATCAAAGACAGTAATAAGTAATAAAAAAATTGGAAATAATGCAGAGCTTCACCATACAAGATGGTAGGAGTTCAACAATGGTTCTTACACTGCATATGGTTGTTTTCAGATCAGTCATTCTGATTACCAGACTCAAGCATGCAAAATTGGTCAAGAAAAAAGAAAATTTTTTTCTCCCCCTACCACCGCCCCGGTACCGGGGATCAAACTCACAACCTTGCACTTGCCAGGCAGGCACTGTGCCGCTGAGCTAAATCCCCAGCCCCAGAAAAAGAAAATTTTAAGCATTGACTTTTCCTTTCAATAAACCACAGACATCAACAATACACCTATCCCAGCTATCCTTGTATGTACAAATAAATTTTGTTTTTCATTTTAAAGAGAAAAGAAAAAAAACAAAATAACGAAAACAAACACATAAACAAAACAGTATAGAGAATAATAAAAATGATACAGAATTTTGAAACAAGGTTAAAAGGCTACTACTCCCACTTTGTTTGTAAATGTCTCCTCTTACACAGACAGAAGTAGAGAAAATAAAGACAATGAATCTTAAAGGTTTTCCAATAGTGGTCAAACCCTTTTGTATGTCTTTGCTTCCCATTGTTTTCAAAATCATTTATCATAGTTTTATTCCAGTTATTCTTAAAACAATTTACATTTTACCCTCAAGGGGTTTGGTTGTTGAACCCCTCTCTGGGATCCATGAACCAATAAAGTCTCCTCTTTATATAGTTCAAGTTGAATTTCTGGTGCTTGCTATTCCCGGGTTCTGAGTTATATGAGTTATCTTTATGGATGAAAGTGTATATTTATATTTGCCTGTATCATTAATTTCCCTGTCTTTTTATTATTATTTTGTTTTGTATTGCAAACATGTATATCATTTGTCAAATAAAAGTTTGAAGAGCTGAATTTCAAAGTTTTAAAAAATATTCTTATATAATATGTTTTCCAAAAATCTTTAAATATGAAGTCACTCTTGTATAGCCTCATTATTCATCATCCAAAATTAATAGATAATATAATGATCACCTAGATATTATAAGAGCAAGTATAGGAAATGTGATATGGGGAAGGGAGTTACACTAATCATTATTTTGGAGATATTAAGATGCATTTTCTGATTGAAGAAGAAATATATTATAAATACCTAGTATTGCATATAGAATTTAATCACAATAATGGTCATCAGATTAGAATATGTCCTCAACATGAAATCATTGCTTGGATTGTTTTTCGGTTAAGAGTTACTAATAGCATCTTTTTTGTTTGTTTGGTTGGATTTTTTTCCGGTAGCAGGAATTGAACTCACGACCTTGTGATTGAGAGGCAGGCACTGTGCCGCTGAGCTAAATCCCCAGCCCCGACAAATAGCATCTTGTAAGATCTTTGCTTTGTGATTTTTCCCCTTTCTGAAAGGAATTTACAACACATAAAATTTATCCAAAAAAGGCTGGACATGAGTAGCAGAAGAACAGACAAGTTTTTAAATGGTACTGATAATCCACCTAGGGCACGAGTCACTGGAGAGCGCATTTCTGCTCAGTGACTTTGTGGGACAAAGGGAAGGCGCTTTTGTTTTCGTGGACCCCTTCCTCAATAAAGAATTTTCAAATTATATCATAGGACTCTGCTGCTATAAAGAAAACATTTATATTATATGGTAAAATATTTTTGTGACCTAAAAGCATTTTTATAGGTACGAATTTCCATATAGGTTCTTGGCATCGTGTCTGCTGGGCTTGGGAGCTACTTTTCCCTGAAGAACAAGCCGACAAATTCACTTTCATCCATTAACCATATGTTAAATTATTACACCAGTAGACATGACGTTAGTAATGGAGGGCAGAGCTAATTTAGGACAGTGAGTTCTATTAGAAACATAAAGATGGCTGCACGTAACTCAGTGAAAGAATTCTCCAATCTTGTTTGAAGATGGAGTAGGAATAGAGATTTCAAGAACCTGAAAAAAATTAAAAATTGAGCAGGTAGGAGGGTAAAGAGAATAAATAGCTACCAAATTTCTAATCTCAATGAAATCTAACATTACCAACAGAAACATACAGGTTGGAAACCTCCATATTAATAACCTTTACAGAAGAAATTGCTTGTATTTATATAAACTACAACTTTTGTGATAAAATGCCTATGCAGTTTTTGTCTCATCTCAGTAGAAGAAAATTGTCCTCTATGCAATCTCAGACCTGAAAGAAAATTACTATTTTTGCCTTTCTTTCTCCCAGCCTACCTTTTAAGTTATCTAACTTCATAAGCTTTCTACTTGCAAATCTGTTAACTGAAGGAATATCAAACAGAATGTGTCAATGGAGATTTGCTGGCACAGTGCTCATTTATTTGTGGAAAGTTAAGAGTCATGGTCCTTGCTGAACATTCTCACTTTCATTCCAGCTTAAAATAACGCCAAAAGGTTACAGGAATGGAGGAAAGTTGTGGTGGTGCGTTTTAGTTGAGCTCTTAAATAGAAGGGCTATCAAGATGTCTTTGAAGACTACTTTGTGGAAATTGAGCTAGCATTTGTGCACATGTAAATATATTATCGTGGAATTGAAAGAAAGATTGTCATGTAATAGAATGAAAATTTGTTTTTTATTCTATTTGACATAATTCAAACTTGGCATTATAACAAGTCATGCATTTTTCCTTTAAGTAAATTTATTTTTTGTAAATATTTTAATTAAAATAATTTTAATCTTATTTTTCTCTCAGTGCAGCGGGTTGCCATTGATACTTTAGTAAATGTTCATCAATTACTCTTAGTTTTCAGGTACATGTATATGAGGAAATATAAGATGTCTCCTGTAAGTTATAGAGAAAGACAAGTTGTATAAGTTACTTAGGCCTTTTTTTTTGTGCCAGGAAATAAAAAGGAAAGAAGAAATAATTAATTCTGAAGTAGCTAACCAATGGACCGCAAGCTGATTTGTATAATCTCAGCATGGTGCATATCAATTCTAGTAATTGTGTAGCTTCCCTAAACACTCAACAGGTTGTATTTCTCTGTACTGACAAAGACACCATGTAAAATCTAGACCCAGTGGGTAATCAAGAGGACTATAAAACACAAGGCTTTGTTATACATGTGGTGATTATGGAGTGAAGTCTCCCTAGACCTTGAAAACAAAGCTCTGACCCAAACATTAAGTGAACTACTGTGGGTCAGCTTATCAGAGCAACCCAGAAACCCTCTTAGCAGTATCTCCAAGGTAATATATCCTTGGAGTGGAGAAGAAAAGGGAACATAAAGCTCATAATAGTCAGTGTTATCAGGTGAAGTTAGCTGGTTTCTGATAGGAGCAATGCTTTGGATAGTCAACACTACTTTCATAATAGAAAAAAAAGTTTCATCTTGCAAACTTTGCTTCATTATACAATCCTCACTGTAATGGTTTGAATTACAGAGATGCTTTCCTGCACATTGTCTATGCTGGGATAAAAGCACATAGACAGTTTGATTTTACTAACTGCATACATTATAGAGATTTATTTTTTAAATAAACACTAAACAATTTCAAGGCTAATAATATACACAAGTTTCTGATACGTGTTAGATGATTCTGAAAGATTTATGACTTCTGTGATTTTCCATCTCAGCAACTTAAACATATTTTAGGATTTTATCGCTACTTTTGACAAAATACTTTGAATTTGATGGTTGTGGTACAAAGTGCTCCAAACATGAAATATTGGATAAAATCTGAGACTTTCTGGAACATGAAAGAAAAATAACCCAATTTAATTGCCCTTACAAATTGGGAAGAAAATCTGCAAAGCTTTATCTTACTTTACATCTTGTACGTACAGATATAATAAAATGCTGGAGTACTTTTCTTTTTCTTTCTTTTTTTTTTTTTTTTTTGTACTGGGGATCAAACTTAGGACCTCATGCTTACCAGGCAGGTTCTATGCAACTAAGCTAAATTCCTGGCCCTGGACTATTTTTCTTAATATTTAATTTGACCAAGTCACATTTGCTTTTACCAAGTAAATAAAATCATTTACCCTATCCCTTTCCTTTCCTTTCTCATTACTCTTTTTTCCAAGCTAAAAAATTTTATGATCAGATGCTTACTAGCTGGGTGTTCACGAGCTGTGATGGATTACTTTTAATGGGTGCTATATTCCTACTTTATTAACTGGCCTTAATTTGGTGTTGTCTCTTTGGGCAAGTTAGCAAAGAACAATGCTTTAACCATTTGCCCGAATAGGCAACGGCACTAAGTGTATTTTTAAAAAGCTGATTATGTACACAAAAGGATGTGTTTATTTTGGGAGTATGTGAGAGAAAAAGCTTGAGTGTGTGAGTGTATGTGTGCTTCTTTCAACTTAAAACCCTGACTGGCGGACTGCCATCTCCATGCCAGTCTCCATGGCAACTTCTTTAAGGATAAAGTAACAGAAATGTGAGGCGGCTGCCTGCCCACAAACAAAGCTGCCACAGGCCTGCCAGGGGCCTGGCCAGGCAGAATCCCAGAACACTTCACATTCCAGGAGAGTTCTGCAGGTTACTGCAGCTGGCTCTGTTTAAAGGCACAGCACCTCCAGCTGGATGGAAGTTAAAGCCTTCTGAAAGGTACTTCTTTCTTCAAAGTGGAAGGTAGATGTGTGACGCTACGTGACTAAATTTGACTTTAACCTTTGCATTTACTTTAAAATTTTTAAATATTCTACATCTAACAGTAATCTTTGAGCAACATTTGATCGAGACTACAGCCTGATGTAGTATGTTCAAAACAAATCAAGACATGGTTGAAGTGCCTTTAAAATTCTTGCATAAAATGTTGACAAAGTAAGATTTTAATTACTTTGTTATACCTATCTTTTATGAAAAAAGGCTGGGGATATAGCTCAGTGGCACAGAGCCTGCCTGGCAAGCACAAGGTCATGAGTTTGATTTCTGGTACCAAAAATAAGAGTATATTTGCTGTATAATAAATCCTAGTGGATTTATTAATGATTTCCTAAGAAACTAATAAAATTATTTATTAAAAATTATGTGAAAGAGCAGTGTACAAGAGCAGTTCGCAACCAGGAATAAACTTTTCCTCCTTTGAATACTTGGCAAGGCTGGGCATAAAGCTCAGTGAAAAAGTGCTTGCTTAGCTTGTGTGAGACCCTCGATTTGACCTCCAGTCCTGCAAAACAAAACAATAACAATTCAAAAAAAATTTTTGGTAATATCTGTAGACAAATGCAGGCTATCACAGCTGGAGCCTGAATGATGGCCTCTGGTGAGCAGAGCTGAGGATGCTTCTAGACATCCTACACTCTGCACAACAACTCCCACAACAAGGGCGTGCTGACCCAAAAAGTCAATAGTGACAAGCTACAATATCCTGATAATGTATGCATAGATGTAATGTGAGGGTTGTGGGTGTAAATACACAACAGATTTAAAATAAACATCTTAATGTGGCAATTCAGATAGGACTAAACAGTACCGAACATCTTTCTAAGTTGTTTTTGCTCTATCTGCTCAGCCTTGGCACTAAAACTCATATGGCAAGTGTCAGGCTCAGATCTACCTTCATTTTTATCTAGGCAATGCATTCAGCATGCTTATAAGTACAGTTTTTAAGAATATAGAAAGTTGCATTGAAATACAAGACTCATTCTAGGAAGTAAACCTGCATGTAGTTTACTCTGTCTCTGAGAATAATTTCTGTGAGATGAATTATCATGAATACCCACAATGGTTTTATTAACAGTCTGTAACAAAATAGATAAAGAAATTGAGATTGAGCTTTTAGAAGTCTTTATTACAACTTGACAGTATGACACCACCCCTGCCTGTCTCACTGAATACTTTAGTTATTGTGAAATTTACTGTGACCTAGTTGATGTGATAACATGAACTCACAAGGCAAGATCATATAAGGATCTGTGACAAATTCAAAATTTAAAATATCACTGAAAACAGCATATAGTTACTATTACTTAAAGTCCTAGAGATAGTTTATTCATGCATAGGTCATTTCTGCCTTTATCTGGATGTGTCTTATCAGGCTATCTCTGTTTTGTCGTGAAGTTGATGTTCACTGGTGCTGCTGTTTGAATCTTAAGTATTTCTCCAAAAGCCCATGTACAAAAGGCTTGATGCTGACCTAGCCCCACAGGGAGTGGAGGAAACTTTTTGAGAAGATGGGGCCTACTGAAAAGAGTAAGCTATTGTGCCCTTGAAGAAGATATTGGGAAGCCAGAGCCTTTTCCCCCTTCTTTCTCTTTGCTTCACAGTCACCATAAAGTGACCAGTTGCTTTACCACATATTCCTTGCCAGTGTCCATGACTCACCACAGGCCACCAAACAACACAGCTTACTAAGCAACTTCTGAGATTGTGAGCCAAATTAACCGTTCCTTCTTATATGCTGATTATCTCAGGTATTTTGTCACAAGGAAGAAAAGCTAACTAAGACAGTTGGGTATTTCTTACATGGAGAATAATGTATGGATTTGGTGTAACGTATGAAGGGTTTTCTCTTGGAGATAAAAAATGTCACATGTCTTTGATATGACATATTATGGCTGTACTCCATAATCCCCAAATCTCATATGCTCAGCTCAGTACCTGTGTAGGTTTATTTCTATCAGAATCTGTCACAGGTAGGCAGGGCCTCTCACATTGCTCTCAGGTTACCACTCTAGAACCCAGGCCGGTGGAGGACATATACTATGTTTAACTTTGCTGATCATTGTCTAGCAGGAAGGAAAGAATTTAGCCACTCTTTTATCAAATAATTAACTCATATGTCACTTCTCTCACCTAAATGGACAGTACTAATCATGTGACCTCAACCCAACCACTTGTAAAAGTGTAACATGTGGAGAGCCAATGTTCCAGGAGTGGCTAGACACCTGGGCTCGAGTCTGTGCTC
>NW_004955430.1:20528175-20540720 GCF_000276665.1 Chinchilla lanigera
AAAAAAAAAATTAAGACAAAAAAAAAAATGTAACATGTGTCCAGAAGGTATATAGGAATGATTCAGAGAGAAGGAGAGATGGGAAGGGCTTAAAAAAAGAATTTAAAAATGTCATGTACATGTGTTAACTCCTCACAATGACTATAATCACTGTGTACTAAAAATATGTACTAGTAAATAACTAATAAAACAACCTCTTTATATTACTATTAATTAACCACACACTCTTAAATGTAACACCCTGGTTTTTGCTCTTAAACATATCACGTACTTTTCATAGGCATAGGAAGCAGTGTATAGAATCAGAAAGAATGTTTCCTATGATTTTATATAGAATCCCCACCCTAGTGCTTAGCTTTTGTACAACTATACATAAATCAATCACTTTTAAATAGGACAATAATGTTGACCTTATGGATTGTAATGAAGATTAAATTGAGTAGTTTTCATTAACTTGCCTTGAATATTACCTGTTAAATGCAGACAAAGAAAAAAAAAGATTTATTATGAGGCTATAATAGGCTCAGTTCAGTTCACAAAAAAATTTGTTTTGAATTGACAGAGTCTAAATAATATTGAAATTAATTTAGGTAGAATTTTGCTATTGAATCATGATAGATCTGGAAACATCTTTACAATCGTGTGTACTAGTGTTAACCTAGATAATACATCTTGAAAATTATTCTTTATAAGATCATGATGGGTTAAGAAAAATTATCAAATTTTCATTTGGGTAAAAATGTTCTAATCTTTTACACATTTCCTTGTCAGCACAATTTATGATGCCACCAGGGTCTTTGTGCTCTAGACTACTGTGTATTATTATTTTTTCTAGGAAATTAGAAATGTGGTATGGTAGTCTTATTTGAAATCCTTGTTCAATTTTAGCTGACTTTAAGGTTAATTACATGTATTTTTTTCCTGCTTCACAGTTTGTTACGCAGGTTAATTCTTTTTAAAAGAGATATTACTTAATAGATTCAAACTAAGCCTCATAATGGTAATCAGTGTATCAGAAGATTATTTGTGCAAGTAGATGTCATTGGCTGTCAGACAGCTCGGCATTTTCAGAAAGGAAAAAACTCGTTCTAGCCAAATAATGTGTCAAACTCATTCCCAGAGCAGAGAGTTCTGGTCAAGCTTTGCATTTTCTTTTCTGCTCCCTCATAAATAGTTTGTACCTCTGAGACAATCATTAGTTCTTTCTCCTTCTGCATCCTTTTATCTTTCCTTTTCTGAACTCTGGACCTATGGTATTAGTTGGGTGACTTCAGAAACTGATGTTTTTAGGTTTTTGGGCCTAAGTTCCATTATAAGGGTAAATATCACTCTTTTTCTTGTGTGGACTGTTGCAGATTAATATGCAACATCTCCATTTTTTCACCCATAACTGTAGTCATGCTTTCAGTGGGGTTTTATAGCTCCTCCTTTTAAACTTTCAAGTCTCTTTCTCCACCTCTTTAGTCTGGTCTGGCTGTGAAACTTTCTTCGTTTAGTAGAGGTAATGGTATGTCACTTCAGAGCCTTGACCTTAAGAAGTCTTGCATATTTCTGTTTTCTCTCCTGGAACCCAACCACTGCGCTGAGAACAGGCCAGGCTAGCTTGCTAGAGGATGAGATACTATGTGGAAAAGAGCCAGGCCATCCAAGCTGAGGCCATCCTGAAACAAGAATCTAGCAGACTTTCAGCTGACTGCAGATCCACAAGTGAGCGTTTAGAATTTACCAAGCGCTATTGGATTTATGTTGGGGTCACCAGTCTTGAGAGTACAGTAGTTTAAAACGCTGCAACTTTTATGAGCACCATAGTCACATTTAACCTTTCTGTGTTTACATGAAGCAAGAGGGAAATGCGTAGTATTTGTTAGTCTTAATAAGAGTCATCATCTGAATCCTTAATCGAAGACGCTGTTCTTTCAAAATAAACATACTCTCATTCATTTGGTACTCTTCATTTGACCAGTATATTAGTTTAAATTTACTCATATAACAAATTACAAACTTGGTGGTGAAAGAAACACATACATTATCATACAATTGTGGGGTTCAAAAGTTCTAAAATCACTCATCTTTTGAAACACAGACAGGCTGAGAATCTCCAAAGTCATCAACTCTTGCTCGAAAGTTCTTCCCTAAATTTGTTTCATTCTTCACATTTCACTGTAAGAAAGAAGAGGAAACACAGCCATACTTTTAACACTGCTTGAAGAAGCTTTTCAGCTAAATATGTTGTTATTGCTTTGCCATTCTGTATTCTATGTATTTGCAGAATACTATCCATCAGCTTTCTACCTCTAAATAACAGAGATCCCCTTTCTTCTGGTTTCCAGCGATATGTTGTTCACTTCCTCCTGAACCCCTACCAACAAATTCCTGTTAAACAGAGATTTTGTCCACTGTGTTTCCCACTGTTGTATATGCCCTCACTAGAAGCAAAAGTAACATTCACAATTTTATAACAGGTGACTAAGTCCACATGTACTCCCTGAATCATGGTTATTTCATCTGTCTTCAAAGCCAACAGCATGGCATCTTTAAATCTCTCTCTTCTCCACCTCTGTCTTAGCTCAGCTTCTGTTATCAAAGTTCCATCTTTGACTCTACATTTCTTCTGTCTTATGTGGACTTTTGTGGTTAACACACACTTAGATAACATACACTAAGCCCTCATCTCCAGATCCTTTTTAAATTTCCTATGCAAAGTACCCTTGCATTGTAAGGTGGTGTATTGATAAGTTTCAGTTAGGTCATGGATATCTTCAGGAGGAGACATTATTCTACTTACCACAACTACTTTTCTAGGTATTTTTCTTGTAATATTAAAACTCAGGTCTATAGAAAGCAGTATTAATTTGTAGATTTTAAAAGTAGGGTATGTATATCAAAATTATGACTCAAAAATAATACACTTTACCTCATCAGAAATTGATATGTAGTAAGAAGTAAAACAAGCCAAGCCAAAGCACTTATTCCTTTAATAAGTCCCTCTGACTTTTAATAAGAAGTAAAACAAGCCAAGCCAAAGCACTTATTCCTTTAATAAGTCCCTCTGACTTTTAATTTACTCCTGAACAACTGATGGTCCAAACCACTTTTACATAAAACCATTTATTAAAATTTGCTGGTAAGAAAAACCAGTCTTCATAGAACTCTGTCAATAATAACCAAAGAATACCGTGGAGTTAGTATGAAAGTGAAGATCTCTCATGTTCTGTCATTTTACTGATGCTCTAATTAATACAACTGGTGTTCAAAGCATTTCAGTGATGGCAGGTGAACCATGTTAGCTTCTAATGTCCAAAGTTCACTTACATTTCCAGTTAAGGACAGTACCTACAGGCCAAGCAGGTCTTTCAACACCTCTCAGGTTATTTGTTCATATCGTGCCACTGGGATTGACCATTGTTAGCTATCCTTCTGTCATTCTTACTGTTGATCTTAAACTTATTCAAATTCCTTTTATTTTTGAAGTTTTAAAAATAAATATTTATTTGGTTGGGGGTTTTCTTGTTTTTACTAAATTGGAAGAATAAATGTGTTGACAAAGAAAAAGATTGTGAAATTATATTTAAGAGAAGACTTGAAGGAAGTCCAGGTAATAACAAACAATTTTGTGCCACCCCATAGGGGTATCAACTTATTGGATTTCTTCCATTTCTTATTTATCTGTTTCTGTGTCTGTAACACAACTTTCTGAGACTTTTGGCAGCTCTGCACACAAATGAATATCTAATAATTTCCCCATGGAAAGTCCAAATATCCTTGGAGAGAAAACTGAGCAGGAATTTCTCAGCTTTACCTCAGTCCCTCCTAATGTGGAAGCTGGTCTGCTGGACAGAAGTATAAGAATGCTTCAACCGAAGTAGGTTGTGTTCTTCAAGCTTCAGAGTCAAAAGTCATAGCTCAGCTCCTCAAGGGAAGCCTCAGCCACTAGTAATGATTAACTTTCATTAGAGACACACTGTCCAGATCAAGCTTGTCTAACCCTTAAAGCACCAGAGAGTCACATTAATGCTATTAACTGAGTCTAGTTCCCTATTTATCTATTTTATTTCTAAGAAGCAAGGATTGCAATAAAAAAGATAAAGCAATCTTGCTACAGAAGTGACAGCGGAGAGTCTGTGATAAGACAATGTTGCAAAGAGAAATAGAGCAAAGAGAGGCATCTAGTGCTGCTGCTCTTACTCCCCAGGGCCGGCTTCTGGTGCATAAAATCTGTGCAACCACTTGGGCCTGCACTTAGAACGAGCCTGTCTGGGGCTTAACACTCTGCTGTTACCATCTTGAAATTTCTAGTAGTTATGTTTTTAATTAAGTTTACTTGTACATTTTAGATATACATACTGATCATATTCATCATAGGGGATTTGTACCTGTATATGATAAATTTTGATTCCTTCTTTTTCCCAATCCCTCCTCCTCCCTTCAACCCCTCTTCCCCTCCATATTTACACAGTTTGTTTTCATTTTATCCTTTTTTATTATTGTTTTTTTTTTCTTTTCACATTCCTCATTTCCCCCCCCCTCCCTAGTTTCTCTTTCCTCTTGAAAAATTTCTTCCCATTTTACAGTAGCTATTGTATATTTCAGTCCTTATTTATTCTTACAGTTTCTCACATGAGGGAGAAAATGTGATATTTATACTTGTGTATGATTTATTCCACTTAAGTGTATAGTCTCACATTACATCCATATACCTAGTAATGCCTCAAGTTTGTCTGTCTTTATTGCTCAGTAGTACTTCACTGTATAAAAAACCCACATCTTTTTTATCCATTCCTCATTTGATGGGCATTTGGGTTGTTTCCAAGATTTAACTATTACAAACTGTGCTGCTATAAACATAGGCGTGTATATATTGCTGTGGTATGATGTTTTTAATTCTTTCAAGAAATATTCAGAAGGGGTATAGCTGGTTCAAATGGGACATTTAACCCTAGTTTTTGAAGAATCTCCACACTGATTTCCACAGTGATTGTACCAGTCTGCATTACTCCTAATAGTGGAGAAGGGTTTGTTTTTCCCCACAGCCCCTCCAGCTTTTGCTATTGGTTGATTTCTTAATGATAACCATTTTTTCTGGAGTGAGATGGAATCTCAGTGTTTTAATTTGCATCTCTCAAATGACCAGTGATGGTGAACATTTTTTCATATATTTATTTGCCATTTGTATTTCTTTATCTGAGGAGTGTGTACTCTTCGCAGATGCCCATTTTTCGATAGGGTCTGTCTTTATTACTTTTCTCTCAGTGCTGAGACAAAATTCCTGAAGCCCAGAATTAGGAAAGAAAGATTTATTTATCTCACAGTTTGTGGAGGTTTCAATTCATACTCAGCTGGCTCCAAGGCAGAGTGCAGCATGGCAGAAGGCAGCAGTTCATGATGGCAGAAAACAGCAAAAGCAGCAAGAGCAAAAAGGGAGGAACAGAGAGAACAAGCCTCTCTCCCTTCGCTATAATTTGTGAAGGCTACCTGCCTCAGGGTGAGTGTAATGCTTACATCTATAATCCTAGCTTTGGGCCATGAATGCATCACAAACTCTAGAAGCCTGCACCCAAGACTGCATGAGGCTTTGAGGGGACATCCAGACACAAACCAGAACATTCTACCTATGACTCCTCAAAGACTTATGCATATTCCTTTATGCAATAGGCATTTATTCCATCTCTAAGAGTTGCCAAAATCCTTACAGTTTCTTCATTGTGGAAAAGTCCAAGTCCCAAGTCTCCTCCAAAATCTAAGGCAAACTCTTAGCTATGAGCCCTTATACAAATGAAAAGTTAAACACTTCCAACATTCAATGGCACAAGATAAACATTACCATTCCAAAAGGTACAAACAGGGGCTTACAAATCAGAGACCAAAGCAAGTCCAAAATCCAGCAGGGCAAACCTTAAGTCCTGTAGTTCCATGTGGAACATGTGAAGCAATCTGTGGTAAACTGTAAGCTCCAAAGACCTTGCATGGCTCTGCCACTATGGCACTTCCAGTGATTGTAGCTCCCATGGCTTCTCTCTTAGGTCTTCTTTTCTCCCTCCTTGCAGTTTTTCTCAGATTATCCACATTCCTGGCTTCTTCTCCAAACTTCTGGGGTCTCCACTGCACCTTTGGCTTCATCCTCATAGCTTCACATATTGCCCTCTTATGAGCAAACTTCCTGGCCTCCGAGGCCTTCTCTTGAAACTGCGGTGGAAGCCACCTTTACCCCATAACTTTTGCATTCTACATGCACCTAAAGCCAGTGCTGTGGAAGATGATGCCAAGGTCCACTGCCAGCTGGAGTAGTAGCCAGGCTTTCTTTTCTTTTGTTTGTAGGGGTTGAGTGTCTGCATTGCTGAGCACTCTGAACCTGATTCTGAGGAACAGATTCTCTCTGCTGGCACCAATCTGGAACCTAGTGTGGCCAACACCACCATTCTGGAACATAGTGTGGTTGCTGCCATTCTGGAACATGGTGCTCTGTGGCTTTCTCCTCAAAGCAAGGTCTTTCACTTTTGCAGGTTGAGGTTGCAAAAGGAGACTTGCTGCTTCTTTTAATGGTCTCAGGCTGTTTTTATATTCTCCTGTTCCTTCTTAGCAGTTGAAATCAGTTCAACTCTATCTTTGCAGTCCACAGCTTTACTGGAGTTCTTTTCCTGGCCAAACTCACAATGTTTTAAATGACACTTCTGGGCTCTTTTCTCTTAATTTTCAACATAAATCTGGTTTAATCCCCAAACAATAGCCATGCCACTGCCTCTACATTCAATGGCCTTGAAATTTCTTCTGCCAGATTAGTTAGTCTGCCACCCTTAATATTGGTCTCAGGCAAAATCTCTGGACAGCAGAAAAATGCAAACGTTTTGCCAATCTATAACATATGTGGTATGGAGTCCAGCAGCCAATGCAGTCATTTTTCCCAGCAGAAACCTCCTGAACTTGGTCTTAACCAGCAGGAATGATTTTTGAAGTTTTGTGTCGCTTTCAATTTCATTAAAAGTTTTCAGCAGTAGTGACATTAAATTTTCTCTAAATTTCTGGTAGAATTCTACAGAGAATGCATCAGGACCTGGGATTTTCTTTGTTGGTAAGTTTTTAATTACATTTTAGATTTCATTGACTGACACTGGGCCATTCAGACTTTTTATATCTTCTTGATTTAGTTTTGGTAATTCGTGTATATCTACAAATCTCTCTATTTCTTCTGTGTTTTCCATATTGTTAAAGTATAGGTTCACCAAGTAGGTATTGGTGATCTTCCAGATTTCTGCAGGATCCATTGTGATTTCACTCTTTTCATTGCTAATTGCATGAATTTTAGTCTTTTCTTTCCTTTTATGAAAAGATTTGCTAAAGATTTAAAGAAGCAACTCTTTGATGACTGATTTTTGGTATTGTTTTCTTAGTCACAATTGCATTAATTTCTGCTGTTTGTAATTTTCTTTGTCATCAAGGGTTTGGGTTTGATTTGTTCTTCTTTTTCTAGAAATTTGAAGTTCAATATTAGGGTGTATATTTGAGCTTATTCTCTTTTCTTGATGTGTCAATTGATCACTATAAATTTCCCTCATAGGACTGCTTTCATTCAGAAGGTTATATTGGCATTGTCATTTAATTTTAGATATGTTTAATTTCTTCTTCAATATCTTTTGTGACCAGTTGGTTGTTCAGGAGGGTGATGCTTAATTTCCAAGTGTTTATGTATTTTTTTGGGATTTCTTTTGCTATTGATTTATATTTCATTGCTCTATGGTTAGATAATATGCATGGGATAATTTCAATTCGTCTGTGTTTACTTAAGCATGTTCTATGGGCTAACATGTGGTCTATTTTGGAGAATGCCCCATGTACAGCTGAAAAAAATGTGGATTCTGATGTTGTGAGGTGGAACACTGTGTAGACATGTACTAAGTCCATTTGTTCACAGGTTTTAGTTCTGATATGTCTTTGTTGATATTTTTGAATAGTTGATATATGTAATTGTGACAGTAGAGTATTAAGGTCCCCCATCACATTGTATTAGTGCTTATTTGATTTTTCATGTCTATTAATATTAGTTTTGAGTGGTTGTTTGAACCATTATTTGGTGCATATATTTTTTATGATTGCTATCTGTTCTTCTGGGAGTTTTCCTTTAACAAGTATATAGGACCTTCTTTTTCTCTTTTTATCAGTCTTGACTTGAAGTTTCCATTGTTTACAAATAGAATAGCTACCCCTGCTTTTTTCTGGTTTCTTGTGACATGGAGTATGATTTATATACTTTGACTTTCAGTGTGTGAATTTCTTTTTGAGTTGAATGTGTTTCTTGTATGCAGTATATTGTTTGGTTTTGCTTCTTGATCCATTCTGCCAGTCTGTTTCTTCTGATTGTTGAATTGCAACAACTTACATTAGCGGTAATAACTGATAGATATTGGATTATCTTTCTCATGTTATTTTCCTGCTATTGGTTCCCTGTCTTTCTTCTCTGTTTAATTGTTTACCCTTTCTTGTGGCTTCTTTCTATTGGCATTCTTGTGCATATTTTCTTTATATAGCCTTCAGAGCATTTTGAAGAGCTGGTTTGGTGGTCATAATTTCTTCATTTTTTCTTTATCCTAGAAGTATCTTATTTCTCCATTGATTTTGAAAGATAGTTTTGCAGAGTATATCAGTCTGGGTTGGAGGTTGTTTTCCTTTAGTCCTTGAAATACCTCACTTGTGTGGAGATTCTGCTGTGATCCTAAGGGATTTTCCTTCATAAGCGATTTGTTTGTTTTTTATCAATACTTTTAATATTTTCAATGCATTTAAATTCTAGTGCTGAATCTCTGGAATCTTGATTGTTAGGTGCCTTGTTATAAATTTATTTTGGTCATGGCTATTTGGAGTTCTAGATGCTTTACTTATTTGTGTATCAAGTTCATTATCCATGTTAAGGCAGTTTTCTGCCTTTACTTCTATGAAGTAAAGTATAACTATAAGTATAACTATAGAATAATAGAAATTTTAATAGAAATTTTTATGGCCTTCACACTGTCTCCAGCTTTCTCATTGACTGCAGTCAATCTTATGTTGTTCTTCTTTCCTTCATCTTGTAGCTATTGGATTGAGTTTCCAAGTCTCTTGCTATTTCTAATATATCTTTCTTTTCATGATTGTTAGCCATGAAAAGCGGCAATCCTGTGTCCCAGAGCTAATATTCTATTCTGTCCTTCATTCAATCTGTTGTATATACTTTCAGTGAAGTTTTTAATGTGTTGGATTTCTCTTTGGATCTGTTTCATGAATTCCATTTCTCTCCTGCATTGGGCATTCATGTTATCCATCATTTTCCTAAGCTCCTCTATATTTTATCTGTGTCTGCTCCAATGTTTTTTATTTTGATGGTAATTTTTTTAGCTGAGAAGTTATTTTTATAGCTTCTTTCATTTGTTTTTCCACTTCTGCTGCTGTCTTTTCAGAAAGTTACAGTGGGTGGCTTCCAATTTCTTCTATCTCATGGTGTTCTGGACATGTCTTGTGTGGGCTAGACGTCTGGGGTTGCATTCTGCTTCTGTGTCCTGTCATTTACTACTTTCTGTTTTTTATTCTATTTTGTTTTCTGTGTTGATGCTTTTAGATTTGTTATGGTAGGTAGCTTTATCATTAGTATCAAGACCTCCCTGGAAAATGTCTGTTCATGAGGGATGTCTTCTAGTTGTAAGAGGTTCTTTGTCTTTGTGTCTGTCCCAAGGACCTCCCTTCCCAATTTATTAAGGATGAGAAGTTGGTATTTATTTGGTTCATCATCCAATCCTTTGGTACTGGACTATGGTGATGGGAATGACTGAAGACAATCTTAGTGTTGTTGAACAAGGAAGAAAAACTGGTTATAACAGGAATGACATCCTGACTAAGTAATACAGTTAGCAATAACAATAGCATCAAGCAAGCCTATCTACAGACAAACTGTGTTAGTAACCCACCCAATACCTTTAACCATAGGAGCAGATTCTATAGTTATATAATAAAATCCAACATATTCCAGGAACTTGTATGCAATGATTTTCCCCATAGCAGAGTAATTTTACCCTATTGTGGGAGAATGGGGGGATTTAAGAGGGACAGGGAACAAGATAGGGATCTCAATGAGGTCAAATATAGAACAAGCAATGCTTGTGGATAAAGGATGATCATCCAAGTTTTGGGAAATGAGAACACAGGGGAGAATGAATGAATGAGAAAGCAAAGGAGTACTGTAGTGAATTACAAAGAGAAGAGTCAATGTTTAGTCACATGAAAATATCATGACACCAAGAGAGATAGTTGAGGAAAGATAGAAAGAAGATAAACAGGAGAAAACAAAAAGAAAGATAAGAAACCTAAATAGTAGGAAAGAAGAAAAAAATCTCAACCAGACAGAAAAAGGAAAACAAATCAAACAAACAAAGAGAAAGAAAAGTAGTAAAATTCCTCTGGTGTCCACAGTTCTGTGGTAGTGTCCAAGTCAGACCCCAGAAGTGTGCTGTGTACTGTGGCCGAGTTTTCAGTGGGACTTGTGCTGGCACTGGGGTTGACCTTGGCCTCTGGGTGTTAGGGCTGGGACTGGCCTTCTGTTGCTGAGCTCCTCCCTGAGCCCTGTGATGTAGAATGGCTGCCCTGCCCATCTGCTTCTTTCCAAGTGTCTGTGCTGGAACACAAAACTATTTCACCAAACTCTTCAACTACTGGCTCATGTTCTTACTGCTGCTTGGGACTTTTCTATGTCACTGGACCCACCTGCCAGCATGTGCCCACACTAGGGCTTGCTCTATGCTGGTCTCACCTGCTGGTGTGTGCCTGTGCTGGGGATTGCACTCTGCTGATCTCAAATTCTTTTTAACTCTAGTCACAGTATTTAAACACTGACCTTAAGTAATATTAAATTCTACCAGTTGATTACATCCTGTGGAGAAGAAAACTTTCTTTTTATATATTGTTTACTTGTAATTGCATCTTTGTTACCTTAGTTCTTACTTTGTAAATTTTATAAACAACAGACAGAAACAAATATGTACTAGTTCTTTCCTATATGGATATATTGAAACAGTACTTTTCAGTCTTCTCTAAAAGCCTTAGGTACTTTAAATATATGACCATATGTCATGTTGCACTTTTGTGAGGTCCTTGGATTCTGGTACAAATCCTAATTTTATAAAGAGAAATATTATTTATTTGTCACTCTAGGACTTTTCTCTTTTGGTTCTTAGGCTCAAGTAGTGAAAATCACGTATAATTCTCCATCACAGTGTTAGGTTCTCTCCCTTTTCACATTCTGCAAAGCATCCCGTTTACTTTTCAAAAACTGGCCTTTCACAGTAAAGAACACCATCAAAGTAACTCCAAAAACGCTCTAAACTATTTTCTCCACAGAGCATTTGGTCAGTTTAGAGCCCAGCTGTTGACAGATGCAAGTTACAAGGGAAAAGTTATCCTTCTGTGCTATTTACTTTCTTCCATTTACGCTACGACCCATGACAGATTAACACTATGAACTGACTTTATGTACTAAGATTTAAAAAACCCCAAGATGCTGTACCTGAAACTGGCTTGATACTTTGCTCACATACGTTATTTTTCATTTTTGGAGTTAATTATCATCTGCCATCAATCTGCCTCCTCATCCACTGCCTTGGAGTCCATCTGGAGCTTCTTTATGTTGTCTGTGTGTGAGGGTTTCGCCCTCCCGCCAAATCAAGCCAAGTTCGCATCAGCAGAAACCTTCCTAGTTACCATCTGCCACTTTACTTCAGATTTTGAGCTGAATTCACAAGTCTGAAATGAGAGTCCCTCTTTGAGTTCTTGTACTCTGATCTTCAGTATTATCTGTATTTGTTGATTTATATTATAGAATTTGTATGTGTGTGTCTGTATTTTAAGATGCACTATTATTGACCTTAAATAAGATTTGAATGTCAAATTGGAAATTCTATAGGAGTAGTATGACTTTATGGTTAATATAGAACTTTAGGGTCAGAATATCTGGGTGAAAACAATGACTGCCCTTTTAAATTTTGCAGTTGTAGACATTTGCCTTTGATGTCCAAGACTGACTTTTTTCTTTATTAATCATGATAGAACCTGCTTATAAAGTTTGTGAGAGGATTTAAACAGATTCCATGAATAAAATACTTGGCACAGTGCTTGACAGGTGTTAAATGCTCAGTAAATTTCATCTTTTATTCATCTAAATAAGGTAGTTCCAACTCAAACCTGAATATGCTTACATTTTTTAAAAGCAAATTGATACCCAGTATACATTTACTAATGACTTATTACATCTCTTGTATTGCAGATGTAAATGCTAGGTCTGTCCCTAGCAATTGAGAATATGGGGCAAAACTCTTAAGCAAATAAGGATAGCATATCACACCTATGCTAGATGGTGACACAACCACAATGGTTTGAAAAAAGAAAGAAGCTACCCTGAGTGTGGGGAAGAGGATATGGAGGAGAAAGCGTCTTTTTGTTTTTGTTTGTTTAAAGTTCTTTTCTATTTAGATGAGATGTGAGATTTATTTATTCATTTATTTATCTATTTTAATTTGCCAGATAAAATTGTG
>NW_004955430.1:20540901-20584233 GCF_000276665.1 Chinchilla lanigera
AAGGGAATAAGAACATAATAATTTAAAAGAACATTAGAGACAATACATAGTTTCACTCAAGTTCTTTAATGAAAGGATAAAACACAATTTTGTAACAAAATAAAGGAATATCAAGTAGAAGACATAAACACAGAAGATTCTCTTATCAAGAAGAAAAAAATAACAGCATAGAGCTTTCTGTTCAATGAACTAAGGAAAGCTGATAGTATAAAGATACATTAGCATAAACTGTATATTAGCCTTTGATTGAGTTCTAACTGTTGGACAATTCAGACTAGTCTGAGTTCTCCTAGTCTGAGGAACATTATTCTTGGTGTCATTATAAGAAGAATATGATTTGTGAAAATGTAAATAAGCAAAAATGCTAAAAAGGAGATTGGAAAGAAGAAACTGAAGTTAATGTCTTATATGAATTTACATGATATTAAGAACCTGAATAAGAAAGTAAACAGCTCATTGGGCAAGCTTCATTAAGGCAATTGGGGCTTAAATTTTGCCTTGAACAAAAGTTAATAATGTAATAATGACTAGTATTTATTTCATATCAAATACCAAAGTTGTTTTATTACTGTTATCCTCTCCAAATATAAGCAATTTTATCAGTTTTAAACTAAATGCAATAAACATGCCCCTACTGCAGAAACACTACTATAACAAATGGAGGAAATGTTAAACAGAATTTATGTATTTAGCTCTACTTACTCTGCCCAGGTTGTTTCTATTATGAGGATCAGAGATGCTTATCTAAATAACCCCTCCATGTTATTATCAAAAACTTTAATTGTTAATAACACAATATGCAGTAGCTTCATGTTTCACAGTAAAATCATTAACTTAGAACTTTGAGAATGGTTTTGAATGTCAATGATCAATTCACACCTTTTTAAGTGCTTACAGGTTTATTCTACACTTTGCCAAATTTGAAAACTTACATACTTTCCTCCTTATTTCTAGCCATCATTCCTTCTTTCCCAAGGAACAGAGAGAGAGTTAACTTCCTTTTGGTGATTCTAGACAAGATTGGCTTCCAGAGAAAGCCATAAAAACATCCTCAGTTTTCTACATGGAGAACTTCACCTAGCATTAGAGAAATGAGATGATGAAGAGACCTTTTCCCTTTTTAATGGAATACTATGTACTCACTCAGAGTATCTAAGAGACTTCAAATTTGAAGTTTACTCTGTAGTGAAAGTATAGCTTCTACTGGAAATGAGAAGAGCTCCGTGGCCACTGCTACTCCTTGCTAGAGTTGCCTCTTTTAAACATTAACACACTTGCTGGGTTGGAGCCGGTTCCTGGATTTATTATATTTGGAAAAGGGAACCCTACCTTCCTCATGGATATTAACCCATATCATATACTTGCTTCCTGTATCACGATAGGCTTGTTGGTGGTATCTGTGCCCTATCTATAGGTTTGATTGTGATGAACTTTTTAAAAATAAATGTAACTAAATGGTATGGCTGTGCATTGGGTCATGCTGATTTGTGCTTGCTGTTCCACATCCCTTCACTTCTCACCATCTTGCATCAAACACACTCAGAGTCCCAACACTGACCACTTTTGTATAGTTGAGTTTTATTTCCGAGGCTTCTGTAGTTATGTCTTAAAGCAAAGAATGAGTAGAGATATAGAAGAGCATCTGGAGTGAATAGCAAGCACCTAGCTACCACGCCTGACAACTACACCTGCCCTCAGATTCTTCTCACTTCCTTGCTCCAGGTGCTACTAACAGTGGAAGAGAGTTGGCTGGTGAAATAAAACCTGTTGGATCTTTGTGTCCAGTGTCATAGTTTGTACAAGGTGTGTTTGAAAACTATGGTGAATACTTAAATTTTAAAAAAAGAATTATTATAGTAAAAGGCAAGCTGCTGTTCATCTTCCTGAACATATTTTCTCCTGCTTTGAATACACTTATGCCTTTAGGCTTGCCACTTTCTGAACCAGTTCTGGAAGTTCTCTTTCTTGGGTATTTTAGTTGCTCTGTCATGGCTACCTCTACCTAATGACTGGATTCAAAACATTTACATTTCATGGGCATTTTAAGTTTGAGGAAGAGCCAGAAGCAACACAGTGCCGGGCCGGTGAATAAGGTGAATAAGGACACACTGCAGTTATTTTTGAAGCTTGCCATTCTGTTAGATGGCCCTTAGCAGCAGCATTCATTGTTTTTCTTTCTTTTTTTCTTTTTTTTAAATCACACTTCATAAAGACCCTTTTGGAAAAAGGCTGCTTCAGAAAGTGGTAAGAATATGGAATAAATGTCTTTGAAATATAGGGAAGTATTTTAAGAGCAATTAAGAGCAATTTGTCTTCTACTGCATTAATATTTTTAAATTTAAAAATTCACCCACTGTATATGTTGATCACCCCATTATATTTAAGGGAATGAAGTAAAATTGAGCAAGAAGGCTTAATTTCTCCCAATGCTAGAAGAAAAAAAAGCTTATTTGTTCATGTATATATCCCTCTGTTTACATGAATTTGAGGGAGACAGAGGGACATCAGTTGGTTATGTGCAGGCAGACAAAAAGCTAGACATAGAGTTTTAATAATTTATAATAAATTCAATAAACAATATAGAATTTTCAAAATCTATAATAAATTCAATTAGTAAGTTATAAAAACAAATTTGTAATAGTTTCTCCATCACCCACATTTATCATAAATAATTCTCTATAGAATTGTCTTTCTTATCTAAGTAAAGAAACACTTTTTCTATCCATGAAGAAAATGAGCCTATTAGCCTGGTAGCACCTGTACAAGTTTATGGTCAAAAATTATATAAATTTAATATGAGGTTTAACCATGGGAAATGATTCACAGTGATCTGTCACACTAGGCAACACTTTGTACTTTTCCTTATTCTATCAGAAATGCAAACACAGATTTAGAGGGAAGTCATTATGTTTCATTACTATGACCTGTAAATGAGCAGAAGTGCTGCAGATGGTTCTCCCCGTTTAAATTTTGTGTTTGATCTACACAGCAGTGTGGTAGAAGGTTTTTTTTTTATCTTTTCAGGTCATTTCCATTTGCCAGGCATACAGAGTGCTTCTACACATTTTTAGGTAGGTCATCTTCTTTCTGGAAGTGTTTTTCATGTCTCCTTAGGTTTCTTTACCCATCACTCAGGTTTTGGAGGGAGCACCTAAACTCTCAGTCAAAGTTTGAATTAATTCCATAAAATCTAGCAGATAAAAAAATTTTAAAACATTACTTTCTCCTATAGGAAGATAATTTTCATCCTTTGGAAACAGCCCCATTACATACCGTTGGTATTTCTTTTAGACCTTTTCAGTAATTTC
Organism: Chinchilla lanigera; assembly: GCF_000276665.1. NCBI lineage: Eukaryota > Metazoa > Chordata > Mammalia > Rodentia > Chinchillidae > Chinchilla > Chinchilla lanigera. The sequence continues at coordinate 20,544,210 of NW_004955430.1, forward strand.
CAGTTTCAACTTTCCTCTGGAAGTACTCTGAATAGAATGGAGACCAGCGTCATAGTTTTTCTGATTATGTAGATGTACCTTAGAGTCATTGCTTTCTCTTTCATCATTAAAATTTTTTGTGCTTGTATCTTTTTTTTAAATATTCAACCTAATGGATGTGTGACTTTTTGTAGACGTTTTGATTTTGGAATCAAAAACATATTGTCCAGGAATAGCCACTTTTGCCAATGTCTTCCCATCTGACAGGTTTCATACCCTTCTTATGAAAAGTACAGCCATTTTGAATATTTTTATGTTAGCTTTCTAGACATTTTCACTTGAGTTTATTGGGAACCCATATATGTCCTTAAATATTGAATGTATTCGCTTAGGAATTTGTACTAAGAAGTGACCATTCATATCCCCTTGTCAAACTATTAAAGGAAGTTCCTTAGAAAGCCAGTCTGAAAGTTACCACACATCCAAAAATGCCTTCCCTTAATGTAAAATTTCTGTTAGTTAAATTTATATGTGTTTTCCTATCATCACTTTTTAAGTATATGTTCAAATAGTGGCACTACAATACTATGTTCATTTTCAGGAAACAGAAAATATTTTCTGCTAATTATTAATGAATACAGACCATGCTGTTAAACAATCATTCACATCTCTTGGCCCACTTACTAGAGTTTGTGTCTGACCTTCCAATCCTTGGTGGGTTTTACCTGCTAGTGTCCCATTACTATCCTATCTCAGCTCATTTTTTAACAAAATGTTAGCTATCTGCAGTCAGCTCCAAGCTGCTTATGGAGCAAAAGAATCACCTTGGATCAGTAATTGTAGCTTCCCAGAGGGATTGCACTTGCTTTTCCGTATTTTAACAGCACTATCAAATAGTAGATGAGGTGGATGTTATCTATGCCATAGAAATAGGTGAGGAAAATAGAATGTGAAATAACAGTGAAAACTCAGAATTCAGAATAAGGGAAGTCAGTCATATTTAAAATCAGGTGTTTTTGGAGGTTACACTCATTTATCATGGGAGGTATACAATTGGTTAATAATAAGAATACAAATAGCATAAATACAAGTGGTAGATTATTAGAGTAATGGTTCTGAATGCTTCATACCTCCCTGTCTTTGCATGCATATGTAGTTTGCTGCCATGTTGACTATAACTTGGGCATGTGACTTGCTTTGACCAATCTAATATGGGCAAATGTGACTCAGTAGAGGCTCAAATAAAACTGGTATACTTATAGCAGCTCTCTTATAACACTGACACAAGTGAAGCCTCAGTAGATTTCTGGACACACATGACTCAAATGACTGCCAATGGTGGACCTATAAGGAAATAAGTAAAGTCCTTCATCTCCATCTCCATCAGCTAAGCTGCCTGTTGAGGAGAATCACACAAACCAACCAAGACAAGATCAGAGAAAGCCACTAGTCTGATCTACTAGTTGGGTGTTAATAAGTGATACGTATTTGAAACCAGCTATTTGGGAGTATTGGTTACCCACAAAAAGTAAGTTCCTGACATAAAGATGAATTTTAATAAAATTTTCTTTTTTTTTTCTTAGATTTCACGTAGAAAAGAGTATGGGTATTGTAGGTGAAGAGAACTGTAACGTCATCAAGGGGCTTCTAGCTTTAATGTCTTGGCTTGCTCTTCATGATGAAATGACTGCTCTACCTTTAGGCATTGTGTCTGTGTTTGGGATGGACTAAGGAAAAAAGGCTTCACCTACTGCTTTTCATTAGGAAAGCATGGCTTTCTCAGATATGTCCACCAGATGTCTGCTGTGCCTTATTGGACAGGGGTATGGCATCAGGTCGCTTCCAGCTGCTGTAGTGGCCAGGGAGGGATTGCCTTGTACAACCTCTAGGGAAGTTTTAGCTTTTTCAGCCCCGGGAAATGACTTTAGGAATGACTGTTCTGTTATCCAGACAACAGTGCCAGACTCATTTCCTTTTTCATCACAAGTTTTTAAAAAAATTCTTTACTAGTGCATGTTAATATAGAGTGAGGGAGTTTATTTGGGGAAGCTGACATTAAAATATCTTAATTAATTGAAATTCCTTTACTCCCTCCCACATTTTCCCCCCTTTCACTTGTTCCTTTTTCTGTCTCCAGATGTCTACCTACTGGTTTCCTGCCATCCCCTTTAATAATTTTTCTATTACTTAATATACTTTTAACATTTCTCATATAAGAGAAATCATATGATATTTAGTTTTTTGAATTTAGCTCATTTCACTTGGTTTGAGGGTTCCTAACTCCATCCATTTTCCTACACATTACTTGATTTAATTATTCTTTACTGTTGAGTAATCCATTGTGTATGTATACACCATATTTTCTTTAAGCATTCATCTGTTGATGGGTGTCTATGCTATTTCTGCAGCAGTGAATTGAATGGTTAAGAATACAGGTACGCATTTATCACTACACTATGCAGTCCTTATATTTTTTCAGAAACATGCCCAAGAGTGGTATAGGTCAAATTATCACTTTGCTTTTTTCTTCTTAGCATTAAGTGAAACCCTAGGGAGAAAAAATGTGCAAAGTTGAATATTTATCTGTTTACTAAGTAATACTTACCTCTTCATGTCTGAGTTTCCTTTTCTGTAAAAATGTGAAATACTTAATACTTAAAATGAAATGAAATACTTAAATGAAAATGAAATACTTAAAACCTCTGTCTTAAATATTAAATTATAATATAAATAGTCATATAATATATAATGTTAGTTTTACGTAGGTTTAAACTAGATAAATTTTCTCTTCACCAATTTCCTGATACATGGTGTAAGTTGGTTTTAGATGATCAAACAGGAATGTATTAACTTTTCTTGAATTTTGTCTTTTTAGTTAGTCAAAATATTGCTTAGGAACAAATTTAACTCGATCTCAGTCCTGTTTAACTTTCCATAATAATATAAAATAGGATTAAAATGGTGGGTGTTTAAATAAAAAAAATGTATTACAGTAAAATACATTGACTATATTTTACTTGCCATTAATTCTCCTCAAATACCCAACACCTCAGTTACAGACACATTTATCCCATCGTTCTTGCCACGTTCTGAGGCAGGTCTGTGGAAGTCCTCTTTCATGGGTGCCCTTAGTTGTGTTATTGTTGGTTCCTTGAAATGTACTAAAATGATTCAAAACACTTATATTTCATTGTTATTTTGACTTTGGAGAAGAATCAGAGATCACATGATACCAGATCTGGTGCATAAGATGGATGGAGACACACCATAATGTTTTTACAAGGCACCCATTTTGTTGGATGGCACTTAGCAGCAGCATTCACCATATTTTTGATCATACTTTATAAAGACACTCATAAAAGAGGACTTCCAGGACTGCTTCAGAAAATAACAAAAGTGGTGGGATAGGTGTTTGAAGTGAGGGGGAGGACTCTCAGGGAAATTAACCGCATTTTGTCTTTTACTGTACTAATTTTTTAACAAACATTCACTGTATTTTTATATCACACTTTGTAGTTTAGAAATGGAAAATGTAAGGCATATCTGTTCCGTTCAGTTTTGTCTATAAAGTAGGAGTTCAACTGAGGAGTGAAGAGATAAAAATTATGACCATGGACAGTTTGGGATGCTAAAGTATAAGATAAGGATATGAGACATGGCAGAATAAAAACTCACAAATGTGTAAATATTTCTTTTAATAAACTCCCTTTTAACACTGCTCACACCTTGGTCAGCTGGCAATACTGGACTTCTCTGGCATTTGAGGTGACAGATCACCAATAAAATCATGGAGGTTTCACAAGCCAATGTCTCTATCTTAATTTACAGTATCACAGAACCTTAGAAATCATGATTTCCAAGAGTACAGGTATATCAGTAAAGCTTTGCTACGGTAACAAACCCAGGAACCTCAGTGGCTGAACCTCATGCATGTATTTTCTCATCTTGCTTATGCAAAGGGAAAAACTTCCCCAGGGGAACTTTCTTCCATTTTGTGACTCAGGGCTTCAGGCTACTTTCATCTTGAATAAAAAGGCTATGAGCACGTGTCCTGATAGTTACAATTAAATAGGTAATTAATGGTCTTCGCTGGAAGTGACACTTGTTACTTCTTTCTTGATATATTGTCCAGAAGTTTTGCAGAGCCCTACGCACCTGCAAAGGAGAGAGAAGTGAGAAATGTGGGTATTAAATGACAACTGATGTCACTGCCATAGAGGGAACTGATTTCTTTAAAGTTAAAAATTTGGGGTTTAAATTAATGAAAAATATTTATACAGTATTTAGCACAATATCTGACTCCGTAGAGTCTGAGATGACATTTGTTCTGTTTAGTGCTCTATAATCAAAATTGAGCAGAGTTTTGCAAATAGGAAGGACATAAAGTGAATGAATGACTGCTTGACTGAAGGAATGAATGAAGGAATGAAGCAACAAATGTCTTGACTTTCAATTGTATTTTATCATCTTTGAGTATAGATGATAAAACTTAAAGCTTTTATTTCTGTCTCTTCATAGATTCTAAAAATGTCCAGCACACACTATATACATATATGCAATAAATATTTGTTTATACTGAAGTTGAAGATAAACAAGGCTAACATGACAATTCATCCTCTAGAGCCAGGGATTTAGCTCAGTGGCACAGTGCCTGCCTGGCAAGCATGAGGTCCTGAGTTCAATTGTGGGTACAGTTCATGGTCTAACCACTATTATACTGTAAGATTTTCCTTTCCCTTCCATCAGAAGGTTACATTTTAAAAGGAATGAATAGTATTCTCCTCTGGAAGTTTGATTTGTGTATATTTTAGGAGTAGAATCTTGAAAAAACCCTGTTCAACTTTGAAATACCAGAACAAATGTTCACCATGTGCTGCATGAAGTCTAAGGCATTTGATATAATTGTACCTCAGCAGCACATTGCTTTTCTTTCTTAAACAACATAAATTTGCTGAGCTGGGCCTTAGAGAACTATGATTTGTTGACATGAATTCAACATGATCCCAACCTGCATATTAAGAATGTTTTGGTTCCTTTGCCAGCTTTGATTCCTTCGCCAAGTTTTATGGAACATACTTTTGGTCTTGGCAATCTACCTATTAACTATCCCATTTCTTCTAATTTCCAGGGAGAGAGAGAGAGACCTCAATTATTTTTCTTTGCACTCTTGGGAGTCATACACGTGAAATTAATAGACAGCAGCAGTAGATTGTTTCCCTGATACATTCTAAGCTGGGGTGGTACCAAGGACATCTGAAAGACAGAGCCTGAAACTACATTATTCATTCTCAGCTGGTGATTATCAAACATTTGCTATTTCATTGAACAGCAGCAAGCAAACATAGCTTAAAATGCTGAAGTTGCCTGTGAATACCTGAAAAATGTTTTCCATCCTCTTTCACAATAAGGTCTTTCCTGAGGAAAACTCTAGGTAGATCTGGACATCTGCATTGTTGGCTTTAAGGAACATATTTGATACACAGAACAGAAACAGGAAAAATTAGAGCACAAGCATATGGTACTGGTACTTGGAGTCCAGCTGTCTATCTGCCTAGTGAGGAAATGATGTGGAGCATATATACAGAGTTTTCAATGTAGTGAGACATTTAGGACTTTTCTGTTGAGCTTTTTAAAAAGTATATACATTTATTCAGAACTATCTATTGGGCCGTGGATATAGCTCAGCGGCATAAGAGCCTGCCTGGCAAGTGCAATGTCCTGAGTTTGATTCCTGGTACAAAAAAAAACCAAATAAACCCCAAAAAACTGTCTATTGGGTGCATAGTATGGGCCAAATTTTATTCTGGGTTCTGTGGACACAACAGTGACAAAAACTGTAAAACAAAGCAAAGCAAGCAGAACCAATCTTACCCTCAGGGAGAGTCTATGGAACACGTCCACAGTCACATAGTTCCTAAATGTCAGAGCTGGGATGTAAACCTAGCAGTCTGAAGGTATAGCATCATTAACAAATTTCCCTTCTTCATTCCCCATGCTTATATTAGGATAGAAATAAATGGAAATTTTCCTAGTGCTGAGTGACTTATTCCACAAATCTTTGTGCTAGGCTCTTCAATGGAGTGATAAAAATGATAAAACTCTGCTTTTGTAGAGCTGATGGAAAAGTATAAGCCCTTGAGTAAATAATATCAAATATGAATACATAATGAGAAAACTCAAAGACTTTGAAAGACAATGTGGCACACAATTTAAATTTGAGGATTTATATTAGTCTCGCATAAAGCAGTAACATTTGAGTGACACCTTCAGGGTAATAAATTCATCATAGTAAAGAGAAAAGAGTATTTCAAGGAAGGAGATCAACATGTATAAAGTTACAGAGGAGGTAAAGAAATTGAAGCTTTAAAAATATGAAGAACTTAATTTGTAAAGGAAACAGAACTTGACTAGTTTGAGAGACAGGAAAAAAGCTAGTAGAATTTGTAGTCACAAAAGTTGAGAACTATAGTCATGAAGGTCAAGTAAGTGTAAGACTTTGTTTAAAAGTGCATTGGGCGGGGCTGGGGATTTAGCTCAGCGGCAAAAGCGCTTGCCTGGCAAGCGCAAGGTCGTGAGTTCGGTTCAGGAACCGGAGAAAAACCAAAAAAAAAAAAAAAAAAACCTAAAAAAGAAAAAAAGTGCATTGGGGGATTTTTGTGACCTTGTTCTTTTTTACATTAGCATTAACACAGTGGATGTTTTACTTTTTTTCTTTAAAACAACTTTCAGAAATCAAGAGCAATGTCCTCAAGATTTTGGTAGAAAAGTGTCTTTGAAGTGGATTGACTAATTAATTGCAGGGAATGAGTCACCCTAGTATGCATAGGTAGTACTTACAGTCAGCTTGTGTGTGTAAAGGAAGAGGGAACAGCAGTTAGAAAAACAGGCAGCACTCAGGGAGTTTTCGTATGTATTGAGATCAATCAGAGCAATTCAAAATGCTGGTTTCAGAGAACTAGTGCAGAAGGAAAGGCTGAAAATGTAAGTGTTAAATAACTGACGTGGCTGAAATGTTAGAATCTAGGTACTGAGAGTCATTCAGAAAAAATATTCATGTAAATATTTAATTTAATTGTAAATATTTAATTATTTTATAGATTTGATAGCAGTATCAACTTTTTAAGGAAACATTAAGTAATTAGTAAGAAGCTGAGAAAGGAAGGGTATAAAGTAACAATAAAATTCAGTTATTTGAAGGTTCTGGAGAGGGAGAAATTGAGCTTTTTAAAGAGCTGATATCAAGAATTCTATACATGACTTGGTAACCACCTGAAATGAAGACCGAGAATTTATAGTGAGATCAGATGATTGGAATTGAGTTTAACCCACCTAGAAGTGAAAGAAGAATTTCTTACATAGGTGTGCACATAGTACAACTAGTCCCCCAAAATAGACACTTGTAAATTTCAAAGCTAAGTTAAAAATTCTTCCCCTTTGCCTCTCACTTCTGATGCCCACATATAGAGACAACGGTGTTTCAGTCTTCAAAGAATCTCCATGATGATTAAACTAATGATTTGAACTAATATCCTGTTTTATGTTTTCATAATTTCTCACTTTCATGTGACACCTCTTGAATAGCTGATAAGAAAAATTGAGATTTGAATAAAATTTTATTCTTATATTCTTCACCTTTGGCTTTCATGTCATTCCTGATGTAATTCCATTATTTCTAAAATGTAGTTTCCCTGTATTCTTTCCTCTCTTTGCTGAAATAAGTTTTCAAGGTTGTTATTTTGGTGTTGTTCTGTTTTAGAAGAGATGGGAAGTAAATTTTCAGAATTTTTTTGTGACATTCTTAATTGAACTGTGTTGCTCCACTGTCTTGCTAACATGAAATGAAAATGGTAATAAAGAATTTTGATGATGTGTTTATTCTTATTTATACATAAAGTGCTTTTCTTTTGGGGAATATTTAGGCTAGTCTTCTTTTGGAGAGTGAAATCTAATCAGAGTGTGTATAGCCAAAACTGTTAAAAATTGGTTTATTTTATTCTTGCATTCTTTTTGTTCTCTTTCTTTGAAGAAGTTTTAGATTATATTTTGGGCATTCTGATTCCATATTATATATCTCAGTGTTTCTGTAGTATTTCCCATCCTTTCATATTTTGTGTCCATGTCCTAGTTTTCTCTGAATATTTGTTATCTATTATTTTTATTTCCTATATTCTTGACAATTCTGGTATTTGACTTTTCTAATTGACATGTTATTTTGTAATCATTTTATTAATTTCTAAGATTTCATCCATTTTAACTGATTTTCACCATTTCTTAATATAGGTAGTTATATATTCAACTTTCTGTAACTAAAAACAGAAGTTTTAAAAAAGTATTTTCATTATTACATTATATTTATTGGCTTTATGTCCGTATTTCTATCATCTACTTTGATCTTTCCCCTTGAAGATGTGAATTTTTGTTAAATACTACATGAAACTTGAAAATCTATAATTACAATTGATTGGCATACATAACTCGCCTACAGTTCTTTTACAGTTGTAGAACGGTTGTCTCAAAAGTTGTATGCTTTGAAAGAAAAGGCTGATTTTGCATAGAGAAAAGATCCCTGTTGGTGTACACGGTTCTCCTCAGACAGTGTGGATGAGGCTTGAATAGGCAGGCCTAGGGCTACCATCTTACTAAGCTGAAGAATATTATATTTTTAAATTTTATGGTTAGAATTCTTGGGCACCAAAGAAGGATTCATTTCAGTCAGTTTAATTAAAAGGAACTTACAAAGAAACATTATATATCACACCTAATCGTTGAGTGAGATGGAGATCAGTCTCTAGAAGAAACTACTAGATAAAAACAAAACAAAATGAAACAAAAACATTTCTCTTAGAACCTCATGGAAGAACTGGACTAAATAATTCACTCAGTTCAGACCATTTGTACCTGAGAATGGATGACCATTCCTAGCCTGCTTCTTTATGCGGATCACACCCAAATCACTCCTTGTCCTATACAACTGATTGGGAAAACTAACATCACCTATCTGCAGCCTAGTAGCCATGGATACTGAAAAGATAAGGACTTTAAAACTGTACCCCAGGATATAGACATATTCTCAGTTTGAAGAACCATCAAGGGCACAAAGTGCTCCTAAGACTCAGAGCAGTCACAAATATTAGAAATCCTCTATGCAGAGAAACATAGTCGAGTCTATTTCCATATCCAGGGCCAGCTGCTTTTCCTTTCAAGGCCACAGATCCAGCAGTGGCTTTATGGTTGGCTTAACACCTTTGCCAAGTCCTACAAAACACAGAAATGGTGCCTTTACTTGTAAATCTTTCTCATTAGCCCTACTCCAGGCTTGAGGTAAGATTAGTTGGTGCAGAAAAATTAATAGAATGTGAAACTGAGGGGGTTGACCAGTCCCAGTTGTGCACACACAGTAAATTCTTGAACTGAGTGTCCAAGTTTTCACACCACACCCACCCTCATATCCACTTCTTTTTCCTGTACCTGCTCATTCCAAACACTGGGCCCCCGGAGGTGTCCACTCAAAGCAGTGTGCCCACCTTCAGAGCAGCCTCTCCTGACTCTCCTCTCCAATCTATCTGTCCAATAGATCTGATGGAATAACTTCATCTTCCAGAATGTAGTAAAACTATCTAATTTTCTGGCTGCATACTTCATTTTTCTGTGTTCTGCTGGATGGGTTGGTTTTGCAAGCCTTTATTATTTCATTAAGATTTTATAAAGCATCAACCTAAATGTGAGTATTGACACTATTTTGTTAAAAGGCTTTAGAAAAGGGAAAAGCAAATGAAACCTCACAGTCCCACTATGCCCTCTGCCCTGTCTCTGCCTCTATATTGCCTACACCAGGAATTGGCAAATTCTAAAACATTAGAAAGTAAATACTTTGAGCCTTATTGACTTCATGGTCTCTGGTGCAACCATTCAAATCCGCTATGATAGAAGAAAAGTTCCATAGACAATATATAAAGAGATACGCAGGGCTACATTCCAATAAAAGTTTGTTTATACAATGGGTAGCAGGCTTGATTTGGTCAATAGTTTTAGGTTTACCAACTTCTGGTAAAGATGAAATGCACCAAGGGAGAATGTAGTGATAGTTTCAGTTTTAGAACTAGAGAAGGAATTAAGTATTTAAGGATTCGTTGGAGGTATTCATATTAGAGCCTTGCTTAGACTCTGAGTCTCTTATTGCCCATTAGATACAGTAGTTTTAGGAATTTAATTAGAAAGAGATAGGCTTAAAAGCACCTATTTGACCCAGAAAATATTTTGTTGTTACTGTCCCTTTCTAAAAATGTATAAATAACTTATTGCAGGCTTCTTCATGACTTTTTTCTTTATAATATAAAAGCAACATTTAAAATAATTCTTCTGGTGTAAAACACTCTTCTATCAGAACTCTTTCTCCAGGGATTACTATGTTTGCATGCAAAGGTAAAATCTTCAAAATTAACTTTAGAAAACCAGAGTTACAGTGTTGTACACATACCTGTTAAATTAGCACAGAAGGACAGCAAAAACTACTGGAGTTGTTTTCATCTGAGTTTTCTATTAAATGGGAAACATATGAAGATTTGAAAGCAAGAAAGGGGTAAAAATGTAGCAAGTAGCTTTAATACAGAGTATTTTGAAGTTTAAATGGATTGGAAAGTTGCTGAAAACATACTTTCCCCACACATTTACCAAGGTGGATTTGTGACAGGAGCAGATTATATTTCCCTTTCATTTTATCCATGCAATATTTCAACAGCAATAAAAATCTCTTTAACTCAGATGTTCAGCTTGACATTTGTATATGCAATGCAGAGAGAAGAACTGCAGCTCTGCAGTTGCCTTGGAAAGGGCGGTGAACCTTAGGTGCAAGGCATTTAGCTTCCCAGTACGAGAAAATGTTCATGTTGGCAATAGCTAATTCCCAGTGCTTTGTTAGTTGTTTCCATTGCTGTGGAGAGCATTGCCCGTCTGAGAGCAGCGTTGGGATGAGAAGTCTTCAGTCATCAGTTTCTCCGCATCGTCCCCTCTTGCTGCCAGGTCTCCTCCCACAGCCTCTCGCAAGCAGCACTAATGAATTCCAAACTGGCAGTGCCAAAGGACTCACCGCTGTCTTTCTTGGCTGCTATCTGGCGTGACACATTTGAAAAAAGAAAAAAACCTTAAATCCTAGATTACTAAACTCTTGTTTCTTGTTTTCTTCCAAAATCCTTCTATACTCTGTTAGAACCCTTCCCTGCTATTTACATCATATCAACAAGGGATTTGGCAACTTAAATATTCACTGAAGGACAGGAGTATATAATGCTTCCAAGCATAGGTCCCGAGCCAGATGTCAGGACTTCAAAGTACAACTTGACCAGTTTCTAGTTGTATGCTCTTGTCGAAGTACTTAATCCCTCTATGACTTAGTTTCTTTATCATTAGATTGACCCAATAATAGTGCTTACTTCTTTGAGCTTATGAAAATATGTACTGAGAAAAGTATGTAAAGCAGCATCCTCATATTTTAATGTGCAAACAGTAAAGAAAAATCTGCATAGGATGCAAATTCTGTTTTAGTAGTTTGGGATTGGAGCTTCACTCTAAGTAACGTGACTGCTGCTGGTCTGCAGTTCCTGTGTGAACATCAAGAAGAAATGTGTTTAAAATCAAGCTGGCCACTGAAGAGGTGTCATCATCATCATTGTCATCATTATGGCAATAAATATGTTTTTCTTTCCCTAGAATATCCTCTTCTTTCAGCGATCTCATTCCTTAGGTTTATCCTACAAGAATGAATAAAAGCTTTCTGAGTACAACAAATCCTATTTTCTGGGAAAAAGAAAATATAATAATATTCCATGTGACAAACCCCCAGCCAGATATGACTTCTCTCTAGACTTCCATTAAGCCATAGGACTCTGCTAAATACTCCATCTGGAAGTCACACAGGAATATTTTTCTTCGTATGCTGTTTCAATTTGACTTTTCTTTCTGTAATTGCTGTCCTTCGGTTCTTCAGCATTCAAGATTCATTCCTTAAATGCCTTTCCTTCCTCCCTTCCTTCCTTCCTTCCTTCCTTCCTTCCTTCCTTCCTTCCTTCCTTCCTTCCTTCCTTTCTTCTTTCCCTTCTTCCTTCCTTCTTTCCCTCCTTTCTATATTTTTTGCTGTTACTGTGTTCTATTTTCTTGGAAATTTTCTTATCTTTATCTTTCAACTATTCTGAGGCTTTAATTTTTATACAAATAACTTTTAATTTCAAAAGAGCTCTGTTTTGTTCTTGATGTTTTTATATTACCATGTTTTTGCTTCCTGAATAAAATATTTTCACCCTTTTTGAGGATATTAACAATTTTTTTGATGGTTTGCTTTCCATAGCCCATCTCTTTTTCTCTCAAATTTTCTTTTTTCTATGTGTTTTAGTTTCTGCTTTGCATATTATTTTATTTCCTCAAGTATCTGCACATCCTTTTATGCTCAGAAGATTTTATTTAAAAAGGTGGTTGGAAATTCTTATTTCAGATGATAATTTTCAAATTTGGGTTGCCTGGGTGATTTTACTGGGGAACCTCCAAATCATGACTTTTCAGTGAATTGAACAGAATCACTAGAAGAGTCTTCCCATCTCTTGTAATTTCAACATTTATATGTTCGTTTTTACTCACTTCCTGTTTTTATTAAACTACTTTGATCTTAGCTATGTTTTACATCTCATAGATTTATTTGTTTACTTGTTTTGGACACTAATCCTCCAGTCTTTTGCAGGGGTGGACCAGTGCCATTTGCCTGACTAGGCAAAGTGAAAAGAGGAATCTGAGCAGCAAAGTTCTTCTCTAACAAAACCACATGCTACTCTGATTTACTCCTCTGTCCTTTCCTTTTGGGAAGTTCGCAAACTCCTAACGCTTAAGCATGAGGGAGTTTTGTAGTGAAAAATAGGTTGCTTCTTACATTGCTTAGTGAACCGTCCAGATTCAGCTTCCCCAAAGGCCACATGTTGAATGTTTGCTTGCCAACTTGTGACACTTTTGAGATGTGCTTTTCAGTACAGTATTTTTCCAGCATTGAATATGCAAGCCCTTCCACTCTTTTTGATTTCAAAGTGTCAGTTATACTGCTCTTGTTTCTTCTTTGTTTTCTTTTGTTTCTGTTAACTTCTTTCTTTAAAAACACCTATTTGCCATCATTTTATTTGGAAGAAGTGCATCTAAAGTAAATTATCCAATCTTTCTTTTTTGTATCATGTTCTTATACTTGTCAGGGACCTGGTCATTTTTACAATATATAAATATCTACTTTTTCAGTATCTTAAGTGGCATTTGTGAAATGTTCATTCAGGTAGTTATGATTTTCTTATGCACAGTTGATAAAATACAACAATTTCTAAAATTGCCAATGTAATACCCAAGATTATTTTATGCATATCTATTGTTAGGTACAATGAAATTTGTGTAATATAGCTCAGCGTGTGGTTAACACTCCTTAGACATTTATTGACTTGAAAAATTAATCTTCCCTGAGCATTCTAGAGAATAATTGTTTAACAGTATGTTTTACACAACATATTCATGTATGAGCTGTGTGTGTATGTGTGCATGCAGCAGCTAATCATCCAGCCACTTAATGGAGGGAATAGTGCAGTTGTCTGTGTACCCCCAGGAGCAACTCCCCACTGCTGAGTTGCCATATCACTCAGCAGGGCTGAGACCACAGCAGTGGTACAAGTATTATCATTACTTTCCAGAATATTACCATCTGCTTATTTGATCCATTAACCTCCTATTGTACCTCATAAAAGAAATGTCCGGGCATGAAAGCAGATACACTACAGAAGCAAACAGAAGACAATATGTTCACACAGCTCATATACAGTTCTTTAGGGGAAGTATAGATCAGTGTTTGTCTGTCTCTCTCTCTCTCTCTCTTTCTTCTTTCTTCAATGGTACATTACCTTTCCTATAGGGATGTGGTAGATTATCTACATAAATTAAATTATCCTGTTTGTTTATTATTTCTAGTAGTGGGTTAACACAAATCAATTAACATTCAGTGTAGTCATTTCTTTGTGTCCACCAAGGAGAGAAATAATAAATGAGTTAATAAGGAGCTTATGGGTGGTTAAATTTACATACAGATTGCCCAGCTGGCTTTTTAAATCTTTCATTAAATACATTGAAATGATGTAATTTTCATTTTGATTGTATTGACAGTTACATGAGGCTGTAGAATCTGAAAAAATAATTGTAGTTTGTTTAAATGAATTATTTTAAAAAGTATGTTTAAAAATTTCCTATCACATAAGAATAACAAATACTCATAATTTATCCTATGTGGTAGACATTATATAGAATCCTGCACATTTAATTCTCACAATAATGTTTGAAATAAATATCGTTCCACTCAACTAATGACAAGATGATGTACTCGGAGAAATCAGTAATTTTCCCAGAGTCACACATCTAGGAATTAATGGGTCTGTTTCAACCATGCCCAGTCTCTCCAGACTGAGCCTTTCAATACTGCACGCCACCACTAACCTGGATTCCAGAATCATGCAGACCCAGCATGGCTGAAATAGCAAATGGTTTGACTTAAGGATGAACAAAAAATGTTTTTCTTATCTGAAGTTAATGTTTATAATACAGACTGCAGAGAAAGCCAGGTCTATGGAAAATAATATAATCATATTTTTCTAGGTTAAAAATAATTTCTCTTAATTTATTTAATTTTAATATAGTGTAAGGCTACCATACTATTAAAATGCTGTGAGCTCATTGTACTTCTAAACTAAAGAAATCATATTAAATAACAATTAAAAATTCCAATAATGTGAGTTCTAGGCTGTTACATTTTTGAAATGTTTTATAAGCGAAACACACAAAAAACTTTGAAGTGCAAGGTAGACCTTTTTCTTAGTTAGAAGGGGATTAAAATAGATTTATGATATTGATAATTTAATTTTACATTGTTAAAGTTATTTAACAAATGTCTGAAACTCATATTTTTTTTCAAATGTCTCGAACTAGTTGAAACTGTTTCTGTACCAAGAAAAACCAGAGAGGCACTGAGGTGCACAAAGTCCCAGTGGGAGCTAAAATCTTCAGTAGGAAATTTTAAAAATATATTAAGAAGTTAAAAACGAAATCAATACATTCCTTTTAATCTACCTCAACCTCTGTGGAAATTGTTTAAAATTATTTTATTTCTCACACTTTTGTTAGGTTGTTACTATATTCCAAAAAATGTTCCCATTGTCTTAAATTAATTCTGTTAGTCTACACTTAGTAGATGAAGTAATCTCTTTTTATAAAATTTATTACAAAGGATTTCTGTTTTACACATTTATTTGGTCTCAGAGTTGAAAACTCTCCTTATAAAGAACTATGAAATGGAGGTTTCAGGAGGAAGTTAAAATAGCTTTATGTCTATCTGAATAACATAGTATGGTACTGTTGAATTAAGTTAGTCTTCCAGGTTTCTAAAAGCAAAACAACTGAACAAAACATGAGTTCTAGACTTATTCATGAGTTCTAGACTTATTCAAGAGAAACTAAGAATAGGGAAAATAGGGGCTGGGGTCTTAGCTCAGTGGCATAGCACCTGCCTGGCAAGTGCAATGTCGTGAGTTTGATTCCCAGTACCAGGAAAAAAAAAACCAAAAAAAAAAAAAAAAAAAAAAAGACTAGGGAAAATAATAAAGGATTTCCTTTAGAGTTAATTTATCTTTTTCTGGAAAGTTAATGTGGAAACATTAGTTTCATACTTTTTGGAAACAAAATGTATATATAATGATTTGAATGTATCCCTTTCAAAATTCAGGTCTTCCTAATGTGATAGTAATAACAGTTAAGTCGTAGGGCCTTTAAAAGGTGATGAGCTAATGAACTGTCCTTCTTTATGAATGGGATTAGTTGCCCTTATAGAGACAGGGATTTGTTGCCTAGGTTGGCCTCAAACTCTGGTTTTTGTTTTTGTTTTTTTTTCCGGTACCAGGAATCGAACTCATGACCTTGCTCTTGCCAGGCAGGCACTGTGCGGCTGAGCTAAACCCCCAGCCCCTAGGTGCCCTTATAGAAAGATCTTACAAAGTGAGTTTGTCTCCCTTGTTTTTCTGCCATCTGCTGTGTCAGAAGGCACAAGAAGGCCTCACAAGACGTCAAATGCTGGAACTTAGATCTTGGAGTTCCCAGCTTCCAGAGCCATAATAAATGAATTTGTGCTGTTTATAAATTACTAAACTGATGGTATTTTGTTATATTAACACAAAAACACCTACACATAGGAATGTGTGGGTACATGCATTTCAGCACTCACATATGCTAGTTAGGTCCCCCTGGTAATGGACTTTACAAAAACTTGAATCCCTCTGGAAAAATCTGTGTTTGTCCAAGACAGTAAGTTGCCTCTGTGTTTGTCAGTATTCTATGACTTCCGACAAAATACCTGAATGGTAGAGGAAAATCATATAGGCTTTTAAAAGAGATTGGTCGTATTTCCGGGAAAGTTACTATGAAAGCTTATGAGTATAACTTAGGATATTTAAAAGGGAGATTTTTTTTTGGCTCATGATATCAGAGATTTCAGTTCATGGTCAGCTGGCTTCATCGCGTCTGGGACTGCGGGAGGCAGAACATCGTGGCTGGGGAAAACTACCCACTGCACTGTGCCTAGGAAACAGAAAAGAGTGGCAGAAAGGGGCTGGGGTTCCCGTACCCCAATCAAGGATACACACAAATGACTTAACCTCATGCCACTAGACTTCACCTCCTAAAAGTTCTAGCACTTCTCAATAGTGTCACAAGCTGGCAAGCAAACTTTCAGCATATGGCCTTTGGGGCACCCTGAGGATTCAAATCACAGTGATGCTCTTCAAGTTGTCTCTGTTCGCGTAGTCCTTTTGACCAAGAAAATCCAACTGAATATGCAACAAACGTTCTGAACACCAAAATAATTTATTCTCACACTATTGCAGATAGAAGGTGACTGTGAGAGATGCTTCTTAAACTACACTAGAATAACACCAAACTTGCCTAATCAAGTTTTCTAAGGTATAAGTTTCCTTTAAGTTTTATAGTATTAGTGTTTTTAGAAGCTACTTAGGTACTTTAGAGAAATTTGGTATAGCTAATCAATTATGAACGAAGAAGAAGGGCAGGAGAAGCAAAGAAAAGAAGAGGAAGTTCTCAGTTTAATAACTATTGCAACTGCTAAACTCTCTTATGTATGGGAGAGAAGTAGGAAAGTGTTTGGCAAACTGGGCCTTGTTTGTAAACTTTGCATCAGGTGACAAGCAGCCATCTTCCCACACAAATACAAATGTGACCATCTTTTCCAAAATCACTGAGCAAATTAAATTTCTGAACCGAGGTACCACTCTATACTCTTAGGTGAGCATCTTTGTTATCTACAGTTGTATAGCTGCTTTATCCTAGTTTCTTCAACCTCACCTTTCCTTTTGAATATTTGAAGTAGATATTTGTCAATTTTACAACTGTTTTCCTAAAATTGTGTTGTTGACATTGCTGAATCTTTTTCCCTTATCATCTAATTTGGTTCTTGTTTTTAACAGAACCTCATTTCTACTTAATTTGTGATGCATCTATTCACTTCCCAAATGCTCCAATTCAGTGCTTATCTCATTGATATTTTACTTATTCTTCTTTCTCCAAAGTAAGTGGCAATGGCTTGGTATCTAAGCTGAACAACAATAACTTGTTGTTGTTTTTTCCAGTACCGGGAATCAAACTCACGACCTTGTGCTTGCCAGGCAGGTGTCTAAGCTGAACTTCTAATGTTATTTTCTTTTACTTTTTCTGATAAAGTCTTTCCCTAAATTCATTTTTTGTTTTCATGGGCTCCAGATTTCTTTTGCAGGAGTGAGCCATGTCTCATTCCTTGCCTTACTTTCACATAATTTGAATTCTGAATTAATCTTTTTCTTCTATTTATGCTGTAGGTGAAAAACTTTTTCTAAAACATGTTGAAAGATTTGACTTGATGTAGCTTCCATTAGCCTATGAAAACACTAGGCTCTTCTGTTTTTTATTAAATCTTCTTATACATATTTTAAAAATTTCTACCCAATGATTTTAATATCTAAATCTCCTACAGGTCTGATTCTGCTTACTATAGTTTCCCTTTGCCCTTTCTCATGGGGCTTTGTATATTTCATAAAAAATTTCACAATGAAATACTTATTTTCTTTAAATTTTAGTGTGATTTTCTAAAATTCCAGGATAAAGTGCTGTCTTTCAAGAAAGAATTTTGTTTGTTTGTGTTATTTACCTGGAGCACTGAGAGTTTCTAATCAGTTTTCTTTTGTAAGTAAGCTTTTGCCCTTTGGGTTCTGATATTTATATACTGTAGTATCTCTGTTACACTCCTCACAGAAAAGAGGCTCTTCATAGAGAAGTTTTTTTCTAGAGCATGAATTTGTAAGAAGTGATGTTCAACTTCTTAAGATATAAGTCAGTGGTGTTAGTTGGAAGTACATTACAAAATATTGTGGACTAGGTAGTTTAAACTACAGAATTATGAATATGTTCATGTATTAAAATTTCCATAAGTCTTTATAAACTACAACCTAATCCTTTATAAACTCTTTAGATCAACTAATCCTGTAAACATAAAAAAGGAATTTCTTTTGTGATACCTATGGTATTTTCACTAATTTAATAAACCCAACCATTTGACTTATAAATATAACAAACAAAAACCTTCTATATAAAATATTGTAGTTTGAAAATCTAAAAAAAGAGAAAACTATAATAAATTAACCTAACAACCCATATACATAAGGTGTGATCAAATAGAATGAATTTTTAAAATTTTTTAAAAAGTTTTACCAGAGTAAAAGACACATTGTCATTAATCCACCATAAAATACTCTCTCTCACTTTGAACACACTTATTCAACCATTCTATCACTTTCTGAAGTAGTTTTTGAAGTCCTTTTTGTGCCTTTAGTTGAGCTTACCTGACGCCTCAGTGTTCTGAATGGATTTAAAATATTCACCCTTCCTGGTCTTTCTAGCTTTGGTGAAGAGCCAGAAGTCGCAAAGAGCCAGATCTAGTGAATCAGGTAGATAAGGACATACCATAATGTTTACTAGAGAGTGCCTTTCCTTCAGTTGGGATGTGGCAGCAGCATTCACCATATTTTTTTATTATCTCTCAAAAGAGGACTTCCAGAAATGCTGCAGAAAGTGCCAAGAGGATAGGATAAGTGTGTTTGAAGCCAGAGAGTATTTTGAGTGAAATTGATGGCAACATATCATTTACTGTGATAATTTTTAAAATTTAATATTCCTGATATAATTTGACCATGCCTCATATATAAAATCAGCCCTGTCCTTCATCTTGATCTGGCATTGTTTACACTATTAGTTCATTGGTAATTTCCATCTTTTCAGCTAGCATAGCTTGTACTCTTTTAGGACATATTCTATTAACTATATTATTATATTCTATGTTCTTTGTTTAAAGAAGATTTAAAATTATTTTTGTTTACATTAGTTTTGGTTTAGGGAAGGGACTTTCTTCTGTAGACACATGTGTGTAAGTTTTGATAAAAGTAAGTTACCACATAATGTATTTCAGAAAAAAGTTTCTCCTGCCATAGTCATTTGTGATAACTTTATCAATCTCATGGATAATTCCTTTTTTCACTTAAATGCTTTAGGAATTTTAATTTCAAGCAGTAAATGTATCAATGACAGTGTAGAGGAAACTAAAATTTTTCTTCCACATGTCCACTTTATACAACAACTGTTCACCATTTAAATTTTTGGCTTACAAAATTAATAGGAGAGGATAATTCTAGATATTTATTTTTTTGTCACGAGAACCTCATGCAAAAATAAAATATGTAAATCAGAATGGTATGTATGTAGTTCCAATCTTCAGTAAATATATGCAAATTTTATTTTTTCAGAACACTTTTATTTTCAAATGCATTAACCTCATTAATTTTTGCAACAAGTACAATTGAGAACACTTGTATTGTTGCTTTTACACCACAATACCCACATACAAAGAATGGATAACAGTGGTTTTATTCTATATCAGTGATGTTTGAAACATGAAAAGGTGCTTGGCAGTAGCAAGGAGGCTTTGTAAGTAGAGAAGGGAACACAAGAAAAGGCCATGAATTCTGAAATAGCAACTACATTTGTATAAAACAAATAGTTCTGGAGACTGTTACTATTTGTTTCAAATGAAAGTGCTATATGGGTGCAAGAAACAAGAGTCATGCACCTAAAGAGAAGTAGGAAGCAGTGGGTCCACCTCTGTGTTGGTAAATCTTGGTTGTCAACTTGATTATATTTAGAGATCCCTGAAATTGTGGTTGGATTGTGAGCGCACTGCAATGGATGAATTCATAGCTGAATGGGATACTAGGGTCTAGGTGGATTAAGTGGGTCATGGGGGCATGACCTTGGGGAACACATCTACTGCCTGGTTCTTTCCACTCAGGCACTTTCCAAATCTCTCTGATTTCTAGATGCCATGAATGAAACACCTTGTATCTACCATATGCTTCTGCTATGAGATCACTGCTTTAGGTCCAGTTGACTATGGACTGAAACTTCTAAAAACATAAGCCCAAATCAACCCCTCCTCCTGTAGTTTGCAGATGTGAGGTATTTTGTTCCAGCAATGGGAAAGCTGACCGATACAGCCTCACACAAAAGCTCTTATACCATTTCATAATGGGCTATATTAGTAGATAGAAGGGGATAGCACATAGATATGGGGACATTAATAAAAAGATACAAATAGATATTTTATATTACACAAATAACATATTTTATGTAAACTAGCTAAGAAAATTTATCATCTTTTAATATATTAAATGAGATCAGTGTTTCTAGACTTATTAATTTCTTTTGCTTATTAGGTTTCTTACAGGCTGACATTTGAAAATGTTTGGAAATACTACAACTTTGTTTGCCTGAACAAAATTAAAGTTCTACAAAATCTTTACCAATACAGGAAATACTTCCGTGAATTTCTAATGAGGATTTGAGTTCAAATCCCCAATTTAGGGGATTAATTAATTAATTAATTAGGCACGTTCACTAACATTTATTAAGGAGAGTAGATAACAGGGTTCTCATTTTAAATTTGTCTTTCTGACCTCATCCTTCATTTATTCTTGCAATATCCCACTGTGGTCCTACAAAATTAATATAATGGACCATATCATTAAGAGTTAATTATGGGGGCTGGGGGTTTAGCTCAGCGGCAAAAGCGCCTGCCTGGCAAGCGCAAGGTCGTGAGTTCGGTTCCTGGTACCGGAGAAAAACCGAAAAAAAAAAAAAAAAAAAGTTAATTATGTATCATTTATTATTAGGTGTAGTGTCCTTGAGATAGTGTAGACATTTTATTTTGAAAACTTCTTCATTCCATGATCTGCTTAGTAGTACATGTATGAGAAGAATATTGGTAAGGAGTAAAAAATTTTCAAAAGTTATAGTACTCTGTCCACACTCAGATACACTAATGTAGGACAAGACCCTAATAAAAGTTCGTTATAGACCATCTACCAAACAGTGCATCATTTAAATATCCTGTTGTTCCACAGGAACTTTATTCTTTCTATAAATTCTATGATGTTACTAAGGGAATGAACTTCTTGGGAAATAGATGAAAACCGAAATATCTGAAGGAATTTCAAAAAGAATGTATTGCAACTTCTTATCTGTACTAGAGCTCTTGCTTATTCTATTTTCATTGGCTATTTCCAAAATTTCAAATTTTTTACATTTTATACATCAGGATAGAGAGAAAATAGGTTTGTTTTCCCATCTTTTATTTTATTTGCTCTTCATAATACATGATCATATTTTATTAAAGTTAAATCTTATATATATCATTAGTAATTATTGGTTTGATTCTTTAGAGAAGGCTTAATTGTTTTCTTTGACTATGATAACAAAACTAGAACTCACTAATCTCGTTACCATTACATAAAATAGCTGGTGATATATTTTTATGCTATGATTACTTTATAGTTTCATGTGCAAATATTAAAATGCAAATTATTAACATATAAATGAGAATATCAGAGAAATGTACTATTCTATATAGTTTAATTTGATAGCTGCTCCATTTCATGTTTTTAAGATCCATCTCTTCACATCCTAACAATATGCCTTAGAAGCTTTCATGTCTTAAAATGTCTTACAGTCAGGCAACAATTTCAGCATAATGCTCACTGCCTGATTTTTTGTTGTTGTTTTTCAATTTTTATTTTTATTGATACATACTTGCAGTACATAATGACTATATTCCCAAAAGTAGGTACATATATGCAACACATATTAATTATTTTATCATGCTCTTCCCTTTTTTCTCCCTTCCTTCCACCTCTTGGGTCCCTTCCCTGTAGCAGATGTCCTGGTGATCTATGGTCACACGTCTAGACAACTTCAACTCTCAATGTCTTATTCTACACATGCTGAAAAACCTGTGTGCTGAGAAAATATGAATTCTGTTGGTCGTTTTTCAAGAACATCTGTTGAGATTTAGCAAGACAATCTCAAGACACAATAGGTGTCAAAAACTTTGAAGAGAGGTTCAGGTATACCAGTGAAACCTTCTCATTAAAAAATACTAAATTTTACTGCTCTCCTTTCAGTTTGAAAAATGGTGTTTGCACAGAAAACATGAATAGTGATGTCTTTATTGTAAAAGTGATTCAGAAATTTCAGGCTCTCAATCTGATAGAGTTAGTAGTACCATGTTTTTACTTATATTTTCTTTTATATCACATAATAAATGTAAATTAAAGATTCAAAGTAGTGATAAAACTGCATCATTTTAATTGGCAGATTTTAAACTCATTCACAGAATCTGTAAAATGATAGTTTTTAATGCCCAAATTAGCATGTTAGAGAACGATGGAAAATTGTAATTGACTTTTTTTTCTGTGGGAAATGAAAGGATATTATGAAAAATTGTTTTTTAATGGGGAATTTTGTGTAGAATCATCTCTGTAAGGGTCAGTTCTGGCTGTGCCTATGGCCCATTAAGGAATAAAAGAGAATATAAGAATGAATATAGGGCCGGGGATATAGCTCAGTGGTACAAGTGTCTGCCTGGCAAGGGCCTGAGTTTGATTCCAGGTACCAAGAGAAAAAAAAAATGAGTGTAAAGTAATAGCAAATCAGAGTTTATTTTTTTTTATATCTCTGATGCTAGCTCTTCATGTTTTGCTTTTGTTGTCCCTGGCCTGATATTTAATTGTAGGCAAAAATTTAATTGAACCAAGCTAGAAAACTTCATTCATTTGACTTTTAATTAAATTTTATTATATCACTTTTGCTAAGTATTTATCTTTTGCTAAATGTTTATTTTTCAAAAATTAAAATAGAGACACGTTGAATCATATATGACTTGATATTCTTGTGATCTACATTAATCTACATTACAAGAACTTTACAAGCATTGAGAAAAACAATTAAATGTGGATCAGTAAAGGACCCTTTACTACCTAAACCTTAAGATTTGCATATTTCATTCTCATGAAACTTATCCTTCTTTAAAAGAAGTGTATGCACTTATAATAAGAAATAAGACTTTTTATGACAGTCTTGATATAATCATTTTATTTGCATTTAAAAATATATTACCTCAGAATAGAGGAGAGGAAAATGTATACAAGACATCCTAACACAATACTATCTGTGCTTCTGTTTGAAATTATTGATTATGTTTCACCAAAGTATCTGTCACTGAGCTCATAAATTCAACAGCTAAGACTTAAAAATACAATTTTTCTTTAACATAGAAATACGGTGGGGTTGAGGATTTAGCTCAGCGGCACAGCGCCTGCCTGGCAAGTGTGAGGTCATGAGTTCGATTCCAGGCACCAAAAAAAAAAGAAAAAAATAGAAGTGCGAGAGGGGTAATGGCACTATTTCCATTATTTAGATCAATAGGCAACACTAGTACAAACAACTTTTAGCATTTGTCCCACCATAGAGTTATTATTTACATATAAATCTGTTCACTGAACCTAACTATGTATTTTTGGTCACAGCGATCTTTTGTTCGGCCTTTAAATCCACAATACCTAGAGTTTTGGTCAAACTCAGGCCCTATTATTAAATACTCAATAAAGCAGAGTGAATAGAATATAAGCTACATAAGGTTAAAGATCTAATCTGCCCTGTTCCTTTCACGCAGTATACACCCAGTAAATACCTGAAGTCAATAAATGGGAAAGAATGAGGTTATTGAACTTTCTCCAAATTACAAGCATTTATGAATCAAAAGACAATAGGGAATGATTTCCACTGCGCGTGTGCACCTGACCTTTGAGGCGCTGCCAAATCAACCCTCTGGCTACAGAGCTCCCTTCAAAGCCCTCCTGTCTTGCTCAGCTGCAGGCCCTGCCAGCGGACAGGAAGGAAGGCGGCCTCCCTGACCTTGCTTCCCAAGACTCCAGGCCAGCTGAAGGGCTGGACAAGCAGATTTTCAGTGAACCTGCCAACTGAGTGCGTTCAGTTTAAGTGAATACACACATAGGCAATACACACGTGCACGCACATAAATGCATATGGATATGTGTGTCATAGTTTGGGGCTTTGCAAGGGGAAACAATACAATACAGGATACATATTTTAGAAGATTATTTATAATAGTCATTAGAAGAATCATATACAGAGTGTGCAGGAAATCTGTCCACACACTAAAAGCCAGAGAATCCAGCTGAGGGCCTGGATCCCACAATAATGTCCTGCATAAGTCCAACTGAAGACCTAGAGCCCATGACAATGCCTCCCCACAAGTCCAGTGGAGACCTAGAGCCCATGACAACATCTCATGCAGACCCATTTCACAAATCTGTGCTAGAAAGGCCCAAAGGTCAGTGGTGGAAGCTAAAAGGTATTTGCCAGTGAGGTGAAGGATCTGTGCTAAGAGGCTGAGGGATCTGCACTGGAGTCAGGAAGTGACACTCAAAGTAAGAACCAGGACCCTCCCCAAAAGTACCACAGGCATCCTCACCAACAGTGAGGCCCCAAGCTCCTCCGATGATGAAGAAAGCCAAGTTCCCATCGAGGAAACCAACGCAACAAGCTTCTCCAGGAGACTGAGCAGTGCACCATCTTCCCCTCCGGAACCCGGAGATGATGCTTAAAGTGAGGATCAGAGCTCCCTGAAAGTGAACTGAAGCCATTCTGAGCAACAACAAGGTGCCAAGCTCCTCTTCTGACAAGAACAGTCCAGTTCATCTGCAAAGCCAGCATGACAAGATTCTCCAGCAGTACAGCCCAAGAAAACCAGCAGTTCCCTAACAGCTTCTCAAACAGCTTCCACCAGCTCCCAACGGCTTCTCCACTTCTTCTCCAGGTCTGCCTCTTGTGCTACTGGCAACAGTCCTCAGGTGGGCCTCCCACACCCAGCACCATGCTGGTTCAGTTCAGCTGGGTGTTACAAGTTGATCACCAGTTGTCAATCCACAATATAGATAGATAGATAGATAGATAGATAGATAGACAGATAGATAAATAGATAGATAGATAACTTATAAATATGTGCATGAGGCTCCAATTCAGTCTTTAATAATGCTGTATGTGCTCCCTGACTCTACTGTGAAGTTCCGTTTCCAGAATGAGTACAAATGAAAAGGTCTTTTTTCCCTGAGTATTAATACTTTTAGGTTGCCCGCAGATTTTAGTGGCTGATGATTGCTATTTAGGATCATATTTCTAGTGACAGATTAATGTGGCTGAGATTCTCCCCAGAATTATGAGTTGAAGCTCTGAGGATGAGCTGTGTCACCTCGATGGCAGAGGCATGGGGTTGAACAAAGGGTCTTGAATCCTAACTTGAACCAAGACATTATTTTACAAAGAATACTATTTAGGTTTCAAGCCTTTGCCCCTGACTCTGAACTCTCCCATTTCTGCAGTCTGCCCGTCTTAGTCTCAGGCTCCACGACCTACCCCTGCTCTTTATGCTTGTTTTTCTGGCTTTCCAAGATCTAGATCTTTCTTATATCCCCACTCCTCAACAGTGTGAAGTTTGAAATGATTTAGGTTCCAAAGGTTTGAGGAGCTGCGGAAATTAGCCATTTCCATGGGGCCTAGCTATTTAAAATAATAAAAATGTAAGCTTCTGAAAAAAATGCTTTTTTTTTGAGAAAGGGTCTCACTACATAGTTCATCCTGGCCTTGAACTCATTATGTAGCCCAGGCTTGCCTCAAACCCCCTGTGCTTCCTGCTTCAGCCTCCAGAGTGCTGAGATTACAGGCGTGCACCACTACACCTGGCCTAAAAATAATACTTTTTATAGTTAATCTCTGGGCGGTAATTTCACATCCACTCCTGTCAATAACATGACAAGAGTCCGCTACCCTAACACATGTATTTCCAGATTATTGCCAATAACAAAAACACTCCACTCATTTCCTAATGAATATTGTGGATAGCAGCGAACATCATGGGAACACACTAAATGGGATTTATCCCAAGCAAAATCTGAATGAGGCAGGGTTGAAACAAATGAAAAACTGAGGCAATCTCATTGACAAATGGATTGCTCACACTTGCTTTTTCTATCTTCTTTTTGCTTTTTTTTCTTCTCCCTTCTTCCCTTCCTTTGTCTTGTCTTTTCTTTCCTTTTTTCTTTCTTTCTCTTTTTCTTTCTTTCTTTCTTTCTTTCTTTCTTTCTTTCTTTTTCTTTTACTTTCATTCCTTCTTTCCTTTCAATACTAAGAACTAGAGATTAAACCCATGACTTCCAAATCAACCTCCCACCTCCAGCCCTTTTATTTTTAACTTTTTATTTTAAAGTGGGGTGGCACTGTCACTAAATTGCCAGGCTGGACCCGACCATTCTGCCTCAGCTTCCTAGAGCACCGAGATTATATAGGTATGCAACCATGTCGCCTAGCTCCTTTGCCTCCCCCCACTTTTTTTTTTTTCAAAAGAACTATAGAACTGTAGAAAGGCTTTAGAAAATGAAATTTAAAAAGTCAAAGCTTCAGAAAGAAGAGGGAAATTTCTGAGGCACAAAAGAAGTGCAAGTGAAGGCAAAGATAGGCTTTATAATTCAATGATCTTTGATAGGTGTGGCTGTCAGTATAATATTTTTAAAATTCTTCTTCATAATTTACTGATCTGGGAGATCCTTGTTCTTTTGCTTTGGTTTGGGCTGGTTTCACACTTTATACAGTAATGGGGCTTGAACTCAGGACCTGCATACTGAGCTATGTAGCCCTTTTTCTATTGTTTACTGTTAGGTCTAAGTCATTAATATATTGCCCTCAGTGGCCCTGAATTTGAGCTCCTCCTGCCTGGGCCTCTTAAAGTGCTGGTATTCTGCACATGTGCCATAATGCCCAGCCTTGCTTTTACTTTCTCATATACTCTTTTCCTTTAGTCTGTAAATAATAGCTTATGAACAAGCTGAAGATCATTATTATGTGGGCTTAACCAATATTTGTTTTTCTTTACTCATCTTTCAAATAGGGATATTACAACAGTGTCATCTGCCTCTTAGAGTTTGGTAGGTAATAGAGATAATAAAGTTTTTCATATGTTGCTTTCTGTAACAAGATATACTGCTTGTAAATTCTCACTAACTATTCACCATTCTTATTTTTCCAAACTAAATATACTTGCTTTCATAGCCTAGAGAATATTGCCTCAAAAATTAAATGTGCTATCACCGATTTTACTTTTTGGAAAGACATACTATTTTCTGTGGCTTCGAAAATTCTGGCTGGGAAAATCACACTTCAAAAAAGTCTCGTTTCCTTCATACATGTATGAACCAACACTTTTCCTATAGTTTTGTTCAATTCAGCCATTGATATATGCAAGCTGATGCTAGTTTAAAGAACAGTTAAGGATTCAGGGCTTTGCTAACTGACCATAGGTAAACTTTGTAGTTGTTTAGGGGAAAAATACACTAACATAATCAAGTTAAATAGTCAAGTGAAAGTATTAAAGCTACTGTTCTAGTTTCTTAGTAACGTCAGTTAGTTACTAAGTAACAGTAGTTTCTCCTAACTTCATTAAAGCTACTGTTCTAGTTTCTTTAACTGCTGTACTTTTCTTAACAACAGTGATCCCTCTATTTCTTTGACATTTTGTAAACTACATCTGTACCTTGATATTTGATATTTTTCATGTAGAAATTTTGTCTGTCCAAGACAATAAAACTGACTGTTAAATTGGGGAATGGTGTAAGAATCACCCAAGGAGTTTGGTAGTAATTCTTTCTTGCTTGGTCCCTCAAATTTTTTTTCCCCCTGAATGTTCAGTGAGGTTAACCAATCTCATTTATAATTAACACCAGGTGCCAACCCACCTGTTGACTGTTGTAGCATGGAGAAAAGTTTAGAACTTTGATTTGAATTTCCTACAGAAATGACATATGTTAACTGCTCAACAGATGTTTGAATGAATGAATCAAATAATGAAGAGAACGTATGCATATCAGTATAAGTAGATGGATTCTCATGAAATTATGATTTTACTAATGTTACTTTTTACTAGTTCAGGTATGGATGTAAAAATTTTTGCTTTTTAAGAGGCTATTATTGGATTCATGCTTCTATAGATCGTACTTAGCTATTCCTACTTGAGAAAGGCCTGAATTTTTGATGTTTAGCACCTTCACCTTTTGGTGGAGTGCTGGACTCATGGCATTTAACTATTATATCCATAAGTAGCAAACCATACATAAGATAATTCCTTTTTAATGTAGTAAAAATGATTCCGCTCTCATTATTTTCTCTTTCCAGCATCTTTGTGGCAATATTTTAGATATCATCCACAGCCTGGTCACCATCCCAACACATTTAGTCAGCACATTGCATTTCACAAGAGAAAATTCACAACAGAAGGAAGGATGATTGAAAGGGTGTTGAGTTATATTATGCAACCCAGGCTCGTAGAAATAGCACTGAATGGTTTAATTATAATGTGTTATTTTCCTATACATGGGAATCAAGGGCTAACAATGACTGGGTCAGTCTGTGGAAGCTCAGATTCAATTATTAGGCCTGTATATTAAAATGTCAGGTCTGTTGAATATTATTAAATCTCAATTTCTGAAAGGTAAAAACTGATTGAAAATACAAAGAAGACCTGATCATTCCTAGTATATATTATCCAAAGCCTTGAGTGCTATTGAAGTTTATTTTTCATCTGATTCAAATAGTATTTATTTGCTGGGTAATTTAGATTAATTTTTAAAACATAGCAAAGCAATAGCATATTATCTACAATTTCATTTCCTCTTAGTTTACATTGAATTTTGGGGTGTAATCTCATTCTCAGAAATTTACATGTATTTGAAGGATATTTTTATCAGCTTTTTCTCTTACTATTCTATCATTAGAACTTTTTCATTTCATTAAGACTTATTAGAAAGTATTCTAATTTCTGGTATGGGAATGTGTTATACCCTATGTGCTGTGCATGTTATTATATATTTAGGTTATTTATTCAACTAATACAAAGACAGAATCATTTGTTGTAACACTATTACTTCATGAAAGCAAATCTTGAGAAGTGGAATTCTTGGGTCATATTGTCTAATTGCTCTTGAGGAACACAAAATTTATACTATTATTAGTATTATTTAAAAACATTTATTTTTTTCACTGAATCTTCAACTTAGTGTAGATACAAAATAGCATGTCATTGACCTATTTTCTTTTCTTCAATTAGTAGTACCTTAGAATAAATGCAAGCTTTAATTTGTCCTTCATTAAATGTATAATTTTCAGGAATTAAGGTTGAGGAAAACACTAATGAAAAATCTATGCATGTATTTTCCATTGAGTATGAAAGTCTCCATATTGGCCATAAAGTTACTGAAAAACTTGACAAGTTCAATTGTCTTTCATCATCTGACCCTCACAATATTGGCCAGAAAATCCAGGGAAAAGCCAACACAAAATTATGAAGACAAGGAGACTATCTAATAAATATCCTAAATGTTTACTCTATGAGATCATCATCAAGCAGACCATAGTGGTTAAGACCATGAATTTTGAAATCCCACAAATCTGAGTTAGAATCCCAACTCTGTTATTTATTAGCCAGGTAACACAGACCAAGTTACAAGAGTGATTGAAAAACAAGATGTGTATTCAAATTTAAGAAGAAATTATTACAGTAAAAGGTATTGACATAAATCACCCTCAAAGTACTCCCTCTCCTTTGAACATACTTATCCAGTTGTTCTTACCATTTTTTGAAGCAGTCTTGGATTTCATCTTTTGTAAGTATTTTCAGGAGGTTTGATCAAAAATGTGGTGAAAAGCACTGTCAACTACTATCCAAAAAACAGAAAGGTAGACTTACAAAAATATTACATTGTGTCTTTATCCAGTTTTGTCATTGGATCAGGCATCATGCAAATTGTAACTCTTCTTCAAAGTCAAAGCAACCTTAAAAGATAAGCATTTTAAATCAATTTAGGACATCAAGGCAACCACACCCACACAACTAAAGACACTCATGGAAAAAGACCTCCAGGACTGCTGCAGAAAGTGGCAAGTGTGATGGACTAAGTGTGTTTGAAGCCAGGTGGAGTACTTTGAGGAAGATTAATAGCAATGTGTCTTTTACTATAATATCTTTAAATTTATTCACCATATGTTTTGATTGCACCTCATATGTTGCTTTTCTGCAAAGTAAGAATAGCAGACAATTTCGTAAGATTGTTTTGAGCCTGAAATGACATTTTAAAATTCACATCACAACTCTGAATAGAAAAGACTCTTAATAAATGATGGTATGAGTAATAACAGCACAAGTTGTAATTTGTATATTTTGAGCACTCATCACACAAAGCAGATTGACAGACTGACACAAAAGCATGGTTGACTGTGACTTTTGTGAAACTTTTGTACTATGTTAAGGAAGACCCCATAAGATACCTTAGAGATAGTACTGTGCTCCTCGGAACTACTCACCACCTAAATTTATTGCCTGAAATCCTACTTTAAAATACTTGTTCTCTTCACTTTAAATACATTGTTCTCTTCATTTTTTGTTCTCTTTATTTTTTGTAATTTAGAATGGAAAAATCTGGAAAGGTAAAGTATTTGATTGGATTCTGCACAGACTTTCACAATAAGAAATTTAAGAGTTCTGATTCTTAAAGGTGTCAGGGAATCCAGAGAATCATGTTATCTATCGCTGATTTGGGAAGGTGACCTAACAATGCATAGCCATGCAAAGACGGGTGGGTATTTGTCAGCTAAGAACTGAGTACTGTAAATGTGTTTAGTAAAATGAGGATTTGTAGAGGAAAATGTATACATTGTATTATGTACTCAGTTTGTAGGAATAGAATGGGTTCTTTAAATTACTGAATTCAGGGCCGGGGATATAGCTCGGCGGCACAGCGCCTGCCTGTCAAGTGCGAGGCTGTGAGTTCGATTCCTGGTACCACATGAGTAAATAAATAAATACATTATAAATCACTGAATTCAAGAGAACAGACACTGTGCAAACAGTGTGTGTCTGAGGCAGGTGTGCATCAGGAATGCAAGACAGTGAATCAGAATCCTGGCTCATCACAGACAGGCTCCTGCATTTTCTTGAAACAGTAAGGTCCAGCGTTGGAGGTATTGCAAATAGGCTGTTCTTCCCTTTTCATCATTTACATCAATAAAAATCATGAAGTGGACTTATCTTGTCTCTATGTTTCTTCGCCTCCTCTTCTAGAGGCCTAAACAGAACCCCTCACAGAGGAGCCCCTCTGGGTGACTTATGTGCTCCAATTAAGACACCAAGTTTATGCTTTCAGTCAGCTAGCACTTGATGTCAGTTTGTGCTTCCCACTTACTTATAAGGAGTAAGGAGTAGCACACCCAGTGAGAGTAAGATGGCCAGAAGAGAGACCATGGCCAGGGTGGCAGGAGTGTGAGTGCATTCTCCCCTTTACTTCTAGCCCACCGTCCCATCAGCATTTCATCTTAGTGTCTTAGCTGCACATTGCTCAACAGTTTTTAAATAAGATCACATTTGTGACCATTCAAATGATTAATTAATTCGCTGCCTAATATTAGGAGGTGGGAAAAAGAAGAAATGGAAAGTAAAGGACTATGCTTGGAGAAATGTGATAAGGTTAATCCTAATCTGGTTGTTTTATATTCACAACGAATGATTATGATCCAAATACTGTTTTTCAGATTTCTTCTACCAAAAAATTTTAGAAGCTTGAAATTAACAATTGCAACATTTGTTATTGATGAGAAGTTCAAGGATAAAATTTATCACTTCCTATCTGAGAACTTATTATTTTCCTTCCATGGTTATTTTTCCAGCCCTCCCTGTTTTCCCCTCTTGTCCCTCAGACCACTTGCCTGGAGCTCTTTCATCCTGATTTTCACTTTCACTAGAAGGTATATCTCTAGAGAAACTGAATTCAAATAATTCATTTTTATTGCTTATAATTGATAGTAAAGAAGTTGAAATGACAGAACTGAGCTTTTAGATGTGTTTTGTAGATTTCATCTATCCATCCATGTTTATCAATTGTCCACAGTGTAATAGGTACAGTAGGGCATAAAGAGGGCATAAAGCATGGTCTCTGCCCTCTGAGAGACTGTAGTCTAAAAAAATAAAACTTTGCTATACAAATATGCTATCTTAAATCCTCCATTGAGGAAGGCTGATATCAATAAATACATACGTATGTTTTAAAGCAGCTTCACTACCAGGAAGTTAAAATGCCATGTAAATGGCACACCAAGTAAATAGTGTAAAATTCAGTTTGGAAAGTGGCATGCTTAGTAGATGTGTGATCAGGTAAAGGTTTACAGGAGAGCTTAACATTTGTCACAAGTTAGATTTTTTTAAAGAACATAATACTGGTTATTTCAAGTTCTGAAATTACTGTTTTCATTATATAAAATTAGAAAATATCCAATAGCATAAGAAGAACAAAAATGACAGTTATTCATAATCCCACTACCTTGTGAGATTCCTGTTAGTGATTTTTCCAACATATTTTTATAAGCATTTCTCCAATTTTATAAGTAATGTGTTTATATTTTTATTGTGTCAGTCAAGGTCCTGATAGGAAACAGATGGCAGGGTTAAATTACATGGGTAGGTAAAACACAAAGCCACATCAAGGGGTGGCGGAGTCATCCAGAGCTAGTAATAATCAAGGGGCGATTGCCAGCCCTAGGTAATTGACGAAGGAAGAGGGGTGGGTAGTACCTGGAACACGGAAGGAAAAACAACAAGTACAAAATAGATGCCTGGAGAGAAGTTGAGAACTTCATTCAAGGGACTCAGCCAGACCAGGCAACCTTGACAAGAGAGAATAATACCCTGACCTGATGCTCCTTCCCATGTCTTGGATCTGATCAAGGTCTCCAACTGGCCAAACCCAGCTGGCAGAGATCCAGAGGCCAGCTGAGTCATGCATATAAGTCAGTTTCCTAGAGCAAAAAGCAAGATAGAGAAGATTTATGTATAAGTCCAGAGGTCCAATTAGGATATGTTCCAAATTTGGACCAAGATGCACATATGATTTTGTAACTTATTCATCATAACTTGTATGCATGTATGTACATATATCATATTGTTTTTAATCACTCTATACTATCCCATAAAGTGTTTAATTATGTTATTCAATGACTTCCCTACCATACAATAATTTAGAATGTTTCCAGTATTTTCAGAATTAAAATGATTGCCATGTTTATCTATTTATTTGTTTTGTGGGTATGTTTTTATTTTCCTAAGCTCTATTCCAAGAAATGTATTGTTGGACCAAGAGCCATGCTTATGCTGAAGGCTTTTAATATATATGCCCAAATTTTCTTCTGGAACAATATACCATTGGTATTCAAGTGAAACTTCAATGCATATGATTTTGATACACTTACATAGATTATTAATAGATGTGTAGTTGAAGAACTTTCTAAGTTATCACTCTGAATAAAGGAATAGAAATGAAAGGAAATGCCACTGATATAGTTCAATGGCACGGTGCCTGCCTGGAAAATGCAAAGTCATGAGTTCAATTTCCAGTACCCCCACAAAAAAAAATAAAAGAAAGAAATAGAAGAAAGGAAATGTTATATCCCACAGTGGGTAACTAATCTAGCTTGCCCTTAGTAGAATTAATAAGGTGTCAATAGTTTATTCTGGGGGCTGGGGATTTAGCTCAGCGGCAAAGCACCTGCCTGGCAAGCGCAAGGTCGTGAGTTCAGTTCCTGGTACCAGAGAAAAACCGAAAAACCAAAAATAGTTTATTCTGACTCATAATGTGGGAAAGCACCAATAATAAGGTAACCAGAATTGTTATACAAGGCAGCTTGAATCAGCACAGTTTCAGAAATCACACTCAAGATATCTGAAAGTAGGCTCAAGATTTAAACTGGCAAAATGCAGACAAGTTTTAACTCAAAGTCTAAAAGAAAATGTACCTGGAAAAATTATGTGGAGTTAGTGCCAGGCAGCACAGCATAAGGCAAAAAGCCTAGGGGGGCATTTGGCAAAGTTTCAGTCAGATTGTGGCTTCATCATTAGTAACTGTGAGTTTAGACAAGTGATGCAGTCTCTTGGTGTGGGGATTAGAGATTCTGTGCAAAAATGAGCTGAGCCAGTCATCTCGTGCCTTGTAGGGGCTGTGTAGCTGACATCCTTAAAGATAAGGAGAAAGAAGAGAAGGAGCAGGAGAAGGAAAAGGAGAAGGAGACAGTGACTGTGTCTTGGACCCTGTTTTATTAAGCATTGGCCCAAGGTGAAAGGAAGCATATTACAGGTGATAAGCAGGTGAACAATACTTATGCTTAGAATTCAACCCATGGAGCAAAAGTTTTCAGCTAGGAAATTTTCAAAACAATATACTTTTCTCATGTACGTTTACAGAAAACTGATTTTTATCAATTGTAACTTTTATTGCATGTTATATATCCTTTGGCACCTGTTGCTATCTATTTGCCTTTGAGCACTAGCAGAGGAGTGATATTCATGTATTAGCAGGAAATCTGTGACATACTTTACTATGTATCAATATATGTCTTTCATTTGCTTGGTGAGATTCTATTTATTCTATTTTGTGTAAATGTGAACAGTTTTCCTCTGTGAAATGCCAGTTTGCAGTTCATGAAGTTTGTGTGGACCACAATGAGTTGATCTATACAGAATCCAAAACTTCTCAGACCTGAATGATTGCTTCATGGTGACGTGGCTGCCGTTAATGATCAGTGTGAAACCTAGGTTATGTTTTAGGTCAGAAATGTTCCCCAAGGACTCATGTGTTCAAAAGTGTGGGTTTTGGGGGTAATTAGATCATGGGGCTGCTGTACTCATCAGTGGATTAATCCATTAATGAGTTTGTAAATGAATGTGCTGTTAGGATGTGAGGTCTGGTCAGAAGAGATAGATCACTAAGTTATGCTCGAAAAGGATATATTCTTGTGCATGGTATCTTCTTTCTTCATCTCTACTTCTTGGCTACCATGGAATGAGTAGCTTTTCTCTGCCATGTCCTTCTGCCATGTAGTTTCTCCTTGAAGCTGGACAACCATGACTGAACTCTCTGAACACATAAGTCAAGTTGAAACTTTCCTCCTTTAAGATGCAGGTGTCATGCACTGTCTCCAGGTAATAGGAAAGTGACTAATAGAAAAAATTGGTACCAAAGAAATGTAGTCATTGCTGCAACTGTACTTACCCATATCATTCTGAAGCCTTTGGAACTAATTTGCAGGAGTAGTTTGAGAAGTTTTAGAAATATGAGCTACAAAAACCCCAGAAAGCTGTACGTACAGCTTGATGGATAATTCTGATTGAGGTTCAGAAAATCAGAATACTGACAGGAGTAGAGACAGAAAAGGCCAAACTTATTATGCTTTAGTTAGAAATGAGGACTCTCCTGCAAACAGGACAAGAGGCCATATGTGTTTCATTTTGGTACAGAAAATGTTTTCTCCACGTGCAAGACATTGCATGAAGCTGAATTTAAAGGTGATAGACTAATTAATATGGCAGTGGAAACTTTAAGTCAGGCCAATGTTCATACTGCAGCATGGTTACTACTGGCTGTTTTTAACAAGATGTATAGCAGAGTAAGGAACATTAAATAGATCTGAATGTTTTGAAAATTTCACAGTTTGTGCAGAAAGGAAACCTGCGTGTATTTGGGGCCAAGGAAAATGTGGTTGCTAAAGAGATTAGCACCACTAAAAAGAAGCCAAGTACCTCTGCATCAGGACAATAGAAAAGATGCCTGTGGACAGCTCAGGAATTACCCAAACCCCACAGATCACAGGTCAAATTCCTTTTTGAAAGACTTTGCTTTGAGAAAAGTCTTCAGGGAGTCCTGAACACTAAGTGCCACCTAGAAAGGTTTTTCCCGAGTCAAGCCTTCTAGGCATTCAGAGAGTGCTGCAGTTACAGTCCAAAGTGATTCTGCTATTGCTCCAACAAGCAGCAGACCTTGAGGTCATTCAGATGGTGCTGGTTTTCCGGCATGTGGAATACATGAGTTGTGAAGTCATGGCGGCTTCCGCTGAGATTTCAAAGGAAAGACTGAAATGCCATGTAATATTCCCCTGAAAAGTGGTATGTGCATGTCTGAATTGCTTTTCTGTCTTTGCTGAGACAAAACATCTGACACCCAAAGTTAAAGAGGAAAAGGTTTATTTACTGCACAGTTTGTGGAGATTTCAGTCCATAATTGGCTGGCTCCAAGGCGGGGTGGCACCTAGCAGAGGGGCAACAGTTCATGGCAGTGGAAGACAGCAAAAGCAACAATTAAAAGACTGAGACAAGCCTCATTCTGTCCCTTATATTGTATCCAGTCTACTGGGATTAAGACAGTGCCAATTCAATCAGTGTACTGATACAGCAATCAACCATCCTTTATCCTGGCACTCTTAATCCTAGCATTACACGAGGAATCAATCACACACTGTAGATTTAGCTGCCTCCAAAAAAATATTACAACCACATGACGATTTTCTGGGATATCTAGACACAAACCATAACAGTGAAGTCCTGAGAATAAAGTCAAATGTGCACAAGAAGGAGACATGAGGAAGTTGGAGATGCCAGGAACACCTCCTGAGGAGAACCACAGGCAGTGAACCACAGTCCTTAGAGAGGCCATGTTGTCTGCAACCAGCAAGGCCATAGAGTGAAGTTGCCCAAACTCTTTGAAGCTCAGATCTCACCAAAACCAGCCCTAGATGCTGGACATGGAAAAACAAGACTGAATGTTCCCCCTGATATTTTCTGGTCTCTCTGGTCTAATTGCTTTGTTTCCTCCTATTCCTCCCTTTTGGAGTAGGAATGTTTATGGGATTATATAATACACTTTTTTTTTTATATGTTTACAAGGTTTTTGAGCTGTTTGCTAAGAATCTCAAAGGAGACTTTGGATATTAACTTTTTGGCAATGCCAAAATTTTTTAGATCTTGGAAACTCTGAAAGATAGACTAAATGCATTTTCCATAATGAGCTAAATAGGAGCCTTTTGGGGCCAGTTGCTGAATGTTGTGCTTTAGATCTAGAATGTCTCTAAAAGTCTCAGGTGTTCAGAGGTGTAGCTGTGGGAAGGTGAATGGTTCCTGGCAACATTATACTCATCACTGGATTAATCCTCTGATGAGTTCATAGCTGAATCTCATTTTAAGAAGTGGATCCTATCTGGCTGAAGGGATGAGTCACAGGGTGTGACATGGAAGAATGTATTCTTGTCCTCAGCTCCTCGCTTCTCTCTCTGCTTTGGGATCACCCCGTGGTGCACAATTTCTTCTGTTAGGTCCTTCCACCATGCCACTTCTGCCCTACAACTAGCCAACCATGGACTAAGTTATCTGAATCATGAGCCAAATTGAAACGTTCATCCTTTAAGCTGTTGGTCTGGCTCTTTTGTCCCAGCAGTGGGTGTGTAACTAGTATACCTAGGCTTTTGTGGGACTTATGTTAAGAGAACACTTTTGCTTTTCCCTCAGTGGACTTAGATTTATAGGAATGAATGCCTGAAGCTGCTGGTCACTATCTTGCCATAATGAAGTTGCTTCATAGAGAAGCCAACCTGGGAGTTGGTGTGATGGGCTGGGGTGAGTGGAGTTGAGAGATGAAAGATTTAAACCCACTCCTGGCAACCCTTGATACTCTGACTTGAATTATTTCTGAGATTTGATGTTTTTTTTGGACTTAATAATTTTTCTTTTACAGCTTCAGTTAGTTTGATTAGTGGTTTGACTAAAGTAAAGCTGACAAATACATATATTTGGTTTAGTAGTTTGTTTTTCATGGAATGTGAGGTCATAGAAGGCTCTTCATTGTTGCTGTTTCTCATGATGTGAGTAAAAATTAGATTTCATGCTACTTGACAGGGTTTGAGAACTAATAAACCAGAACATCCTGCAGGTCAGTGCAGCACCCTTTGGACATGAGGGTATAAATTTGCTAACTTTTTTGTAATAGAGGCTTCAGCATAAAGTCCTGTCATCCTAGAAATACCGCACCTTTAGAATAAATTTATATAAAGTCAGCATGTGAGAAATCTGGTGGAATCTCTCCATTCCATCAGAATAGAATCTTCTGAGAGGATAGAAGCAGATTTGTTGGGTCCTTTTTTAAAAAAATGAGCTCAGGATTGTCTGACTCAGTATACAATAAATCACCTGTATTTTTCTCTGCAGTCTTCTCATTGAGGATAAAAGCAACACATAACTGCCATGCCGGGCCTACTCACTGCAGAGTGATTTCTTCACTGCTTTCATCTCAGCAGTTGTTAATGTCACAAACAGGCGGGCTTTGAAGCCAGAGGGGGAGGACAAGAGCAGCACAACCCTTTAGCCATACAGCAACCAGAAACCTTCTTTGGTGTCCTCGATTGAACGGGCAAGGGGAGTCACTGCCAGTTGATAGGTGAGACTGTTTCCTCTTTTAGTATCAAGTGTGAGTAGAAGTCTTGTACTTGTGTGTTCTTGGAAGCAAGCTGAAGACGTAAAGGGACAGATACATTGGGCTACTTGGTGAGGCCCTACCCTGGGCATCTGGTGCTGTTAGTGCATTCCTTTGTGTGCTCTTGTGAATTATGGGAAGGTGGGAACCAAATGGTCCTTGAAATAAAGGAAGGAAAAACATTTGGGTTTCCTTTAACTCCAGTGTACCTGCTTTTAAATGTACAATGACGTCTGGCCTCAGAAACTGAGGGATGCACAGATATCCATGACAGACCTTTGGGAGACTGTGGGCTGCTTTGTGCTTTGGGTACAAATCTTCTTCGTTTTTCTTTACTTCCTCTCTACTGGGTAGATGACAATAACTCCTAAACAGCGTAGGTAGTGGAGGCATGACGCCCTAATAAGTGACTTATATGGGTCCTTTCCCCTTTTCCTTTTCCCTCCCACTCTTTCTCCAACTTAGAGTAGGAGGAGGTGTGGAGAATTTCTTCTAAAAAGTACCATCCATCACTAAGGACTCCATTGCCTGAAAGCTAATTCCATAGTTTATAATTTTCCCTCTTCTGCTTTCCAGTCTCTGGCTGTGTATTTAAATTTTCCATCTGCCTCTTTCACTTCTCTGTTTCTCTTATTCTTTTTCCTTCCTGCTTTTAAGTAGCCTTTTCATACTTGCCCCATGAACTTTAAGCAGTCTCTTTCCTATTCGATCTCTCCTCTTAAATTCTAACTTGCCTCCACAGAAATCTCCCTTTTCTGAATTTCTTGCTGAGTGGCAAGGCCCTGTGAAAAGCCTGCCCATGGTGCCTGCAAGTTTCTTAGGGAAAAAGCTTTGGAAACTTTAATGGGACACAACATTCCAAGCTCGGCATGAATGGCTGAGAATCCACAGTTCTCTCCGGCATGAGATTTTCCATAGGCCCTCTCAGTATTGCTGGCATGTCAGAATTTGGAATTTCCAGATGTGATATTACTGACCATAAGTAGTAGATTTCCTTACAAAAGTAAATGTAAACTATAGCTTCTCATCATTATTGAAAAAAAACAAAACAAAACAAACCATTTCCATAATATTTTCTCCGCTTTCCCCTGTACTTTTATTCCAATTCATGGTTGGAAGTTGCTGTTACATCTAGATAAGAAATATAAATGTGCTAACAG
>NW_004955430.1:20590549-20609074 GCF_000276665.1 Chinchilla lanigera
ATGTAGCTGTAACTTAGATTTTATTTGCATACTCATGGAGAAAAGCTATTTACCTTCCTATATTCTAATTCCCAACATGGATGGTTGTGATTGAACAGTATCTCAGTCCTAGTGAAGGACTAAAAGTGTTTTTATAAAAGTAAAATGTATTCAGAAAAAGAAACTTCTGGAACAGAACTTCCAGTGTAGAGAATTTTCCAGGCAGACTCCTGGTAGAAGACATGCCCTAGAGCTGGTGCTGGTGTGATATAACGGAGATTGAGCTCCTGGATAGCCCTGCAAACTTCCAGTTCCATGAACCTTAAAAAGTTACTTATAGAATCTGAACCTCAACTCCTCCTCTATAAAATATAATGTAAAAATAATACCATTTTGCATACTAATTGATAAGATTAGATAATATTCATAAAGCACCCAGCACATTTGCATTTCCACTTACACAAGTGTTACCAAGAATCACACAGGATGTAAGTGCTCTGAAAATACTTTTTCATACCTCCTAGCCATCCTAGGAGGTGGCCGCATTTTGCTTATCATTCATATTTTTCAGAGGAGAAAAATGAAGTCAAGCAAGGTTAACTAACTTGGAGAAAGTCATGTAGCTAGTGACAACACTAAAATGCTAACCCCAAAATCCAGTTACCAAAGCCCCCCACCTGTCCACAGGGAGATGCTGTCCTTAAAAAGTGCCTCCATGAATGTTAATGTTCATGCCCGACTGCTACACCAGGTGTTTCCTTAATTTCCTGTTATATGTTTTAGTTTTGTGTCATGGACATGTATTTTACTGAAATATGACTATTGTTTTAAATTTTGGTTTCCTCTTTTAATGTTACTATTTTCCTTTTTATTTTTATTAGCATAGATTAAATTCACAGAGGAAAAAGAGAAAAAAGAAGTATTGTCATCCACTGTGGACAATGTATTGAAAATTGTGCCTTGACTTGGTACCATTGCCTTACATGTTCTATATGTCCTTTGGCCTGTTAGTCTGGGTTTCAGTCTGTATTTATGATAATTAATTTTATAAGTTGTAGAAGTTAAATAAAGTACTCTGATGCTGAAAATCTACAAGGAGGAAGTGGAGAGAGCAGGAAAAATAAGGGAATTAAATGGTGATATGTACATGTACCAATTCTCTACAGTCAATGTAATCATTATATACTGCAAACGTGTACTAATAAAAGTGAAAAATAATTTAAAAAGTAAGAAAAGGAGAGAACCAAGTAATGAGGAGCAGAGGGAAAATGGACAGAAAACAATTAAGATGTGTAATGGACATGGACCACCTCCCCACGGCAAATGGAATCATTGTATGTCATAAGCGTGCACTAATAAAAATAAAAATTCAATAAACAGAAGAATGCATTTCACTGTGGCATTTTGAATCCATGCATATAACGTTCCTTGATCATTTCTGCTCCTTATTATCCTCCCTGTCTCCTTCTCATCCTCCTTCTCTTGATACTTCTCCTCTTCTCTAATAATCTCTCTTCTAATTTAATTTCATCATTTTAAAATTCCATGTGTGATAGGTATCATGAAAGACTTACCTTTCTGAGTCTGGCTTATTTTGTTTAGCAGGTTAAACTCGGGTTTCCTGAGTGATTTCTTTGTCTCCTCTCCTCTGCACTGTCTCTACTTACATTCCCCAGCTCCAACAGCTTTTCACCCACCTAGGCTAACACAGTTTAGCAATGTATGATTTATCTTTAAATTTCCTATTCCTGCATTTGGAGCTCTTAAGAAGAACTCAGTAAAATTCCTAGAGAATAAATTGTATCCCAAAATCAAATATAGGCAAACTCGTATTTTGTTTTAAAGGTCTTGTTGTTTACCCTCAGATCCAGATCCCTACCTTCAGATTATCAGCCTACACCTGCAGCCATCCGGGGCGGTGGCGAATGCTTCAGCACTGCACTTCTGGATATCCAGGTGTAACCATGTCATTTGTGCTTGGAGCCCCTTTCCTCCTTTCTGACTTGGCTCTATACTTACCTTCTCCTTGTTTTGTATTCACCATCTATCCAGTCCTGCTCCCAATTATCCCCCTGCCTTCTTTTATGAGCTCTAAGTGTCTCCGTTATTCTGTCCCCCTAGATCCTGTTCCCCAGTGGCCATTCCCTTGCTTGGGCACTGTGCTTATAGGATTTGTGTTAATGCACTTCCTTGTTCAGGACAAACCCTCTGTAGCTCCCAACATGTCTATGTCTTGTCACCTGCTGACTTGGAAACTTCTGATCCACTGAGCTGCTATTCTTTTAGCACCCCAGGTTTGCTCTCTTTCAGACTGATCCTTTCTGACCCTCTGGGATTTTTAAGTCAACTCTTGAGAACAGTGCAAGCAGAATTGTTGGGAGTCTCCTACTTTTTTATTTATTAGTACATATTTGCAGTACATAATGTTTACCTTCATCTTAGGGGATGGGTACATGTACTTAACATATCTTGATTAGTTTAATTCCCTTTACCTTCTCTCTGTCTCCTCCCTTCTTCTATCTCTGGGTCCTTTCCCTCAAAATCACTTTTTCAGATCATGTTTGTATATTTATTGTGGGAGGCCGGTACATGTACATGACATATATTAATTATTTTCCCATCTCCTTCCCCTCCACCCACCCATCATCTCTCAGACCCTTCCACCTCTGTATTTCCTTTTATCTATCTTTTATTTTGCTCTCTATCTTATTTGTGGATTTCTAGTGTAAGACTTCTCATATATGGTATTTAATCTTATTGTCCGGTTTATTTCACTTAACATGGTGTTTTCCAGTTGCATCCATTTTTCTTCAAATGTCTCAAATATGTCCTTCTTTGTGATTCCCAGTAGCTTAGGTACACCCTCTCTCTTATCAAGTATTCAGTGAATTCCTGTTCACAGAGAGCGATTTAGTGTGGTATAGTGGAAATACTACTATTTCCTTCTTCATGAGTTCATAGTTTGTCTGGGGAAATTGGCCAGGCACTCCCTGCCTGGGCTTCTTACAGACATAACACAAGACTTACACAGAAGAAGCTGCAAGCACAGTCCCCAAATGGCATCACTGGATTCCCCAGGAGAATATATATATTTGACCCAAAAGAAACTGAATCGCCTACACTGATGCACAATGCTCTGATTTTTACTATTAATCCTACAAAGAATGGCCTAAAAATCTTAACTCTCTAGTATCTAACTTGACATATGCCACATAGTTTCAAAAGATCAATCCCCACTGACACAGGATGTTCTCAATTGACTCTACAAGGTATTTAGCAAAAATGTTTTACACCAGTGCCCCAAAGACAGATTTTTAATAGCCTCTACTTCTGTTTTCAAGCTGCAGACAGTAGGGGTAGATAGAAGTACACATCTGAAAGACAGCTGAAGGTTTCTCCTCACATGCCACTTCTCTCCTGGAATTGAGCCAGAGCAGAGCTGTCTGGATTCTTTGTGAGCCTGCTCCAAACTAACATATTTATTATCAAGGAGGAAAGCTTGTCTGATGTTAGATCACTGATGTTTGCTTTGCAGTATTTTCTTGCAGAAAATTGCAAGAAAGTGATTGAAACGAGTTTGGCAAGGAAACTATAGAAAAATCCACTCTTATCAAGAGCAGAGTCTTGAAAATATCCTTGCAGATAGGAAAAAAGTGGCTATTACCTTTTTACTTTGTTTTTAAAAGATGAATGATGCATTTGACAAGATAAATAATGACTGTGTAAAGTGTCAGTGATACTTTTTAAAGATTGGAACATTCTCACTGAATGTTTTAAATATTCTTGGTTGTGAGGATGGGGATTTATTTTTAAATGACTATTTGGCCCAATGCTTATAAAATATCTGTGTTCTGTTGGTACAACACACAAATCTT
This sequence comes from Chinchilla lanigera, assembly GCF_000276665.1. Lineage (NCBI taxonomy): Eukaryota > Metazoa > Chordata > Mammalia > Rodentia > Chinchillidae > Chinchilla > Chinchilla lanigera. The sequence continues at coordinate 20,594,404 of NW_004955430.1, forward strand.
TTGTGGTGGTTTAGAGAAAACTCCAGACTTTTCAAGTCTGGGAACAGATGGAGCTCTAAGCTCAGCTGCATTTTGCAACGGGGACCTGTGTGACTATCTGCCTGTCTGTTTCCGCTTTCTGTGAGGTGTTCCACTCTCTGATCAGCAGTGACTAAACTCCTATTATGGAAAAAAGGGTGAAGTAGATGTACATCAAACAGAAATTACAGAAACTCGGACCCAACCATACCTTTAACAGTTCTTGGTGATTAAAAGGATTTCTAGAAAGTGTAAATATTTAAGTGTATTTACGAAATGGTTTCTGTAGCCTTTTGATCATAGGTAATAATATACACATATTTTTAAGAATGTGAAATCAGAAAACATCAAGATAAAATAATTCATTTAAATCTTGAATTTCTCATTGCTACATAGATGGCTAAAAACTTCTAGATATGAAGCAATTCATGATGTATACAGAACATTTCAGAAATTGAGAATTTTTCACAACTTTCTTGGGTATGCATAAACTTTCTGCCATTTGATTGTGAGGTTGTTTATGCTAAACCTTCACAGAGAAAGCTCCAAGTGTGAAGCTTAAAATAATCTTCTATTTAACAATGAAAAGGAAGTTTTTCTTCTTTTCTTGCCTTTCTTCATTCCCTTCTTTTGTCTTTATTCTCATTTTTTGGTTATTTTTGTCACTGAATTATGTAAACAATAGAGGGCCAAGTTTCATGAGAATAAAGATTGCTTTTAGCAAAGAACGTAAAATTGTATATCTCAGTTTCTTTCTCTGTCTTTCTCTTTTTGTTTTCTGAGACAGGGTTTCACTGTGCAATTCAGGCTGGTTTTAAACTTCATGTAAACTAGGCTGGCCTCAAAGTCTGAGGAAACCTCCCACTGTAGCCTCCTAAGTGTTGGGATTACAGATGTACACCACCATGGCCAGCATCTCAGCTTCTCTTGCAACGTTTAAAATCATCCATGTTGAACGGAGATAAATTATTTAAATAACACTTCATCAAGTGATTCCTTATATGTTCTAACATATAAGACAAACCTATATTACATATAATATATAAAGGGTTTCTACACACAAACACATGCATGCACACATGCACTCAGACAGGGACACACATATACTCAATTGATTCAAAATGTTTTTAGAACATATCTTCTCTATAAGAGTATACTTCTTAGATAGTCCTAAAATACTGACTAGAGAAGAACATGGAACATAGAGATGGTATTTCACATGGGTTTAACTGCAGTGTTACAAATTATAATTGATATAGGATAACCAAGGATATTTATCATTGAGTATGGTTGAAATCTGGAGTAAATAGCATTTAAAATTGCCACATTTGGCACATATATTTTAATGCACTCAAGGTCTTAATGATTTCCTTTTCTCAAGATTATAGTCTCTGAAATGGACAGGAACTGTTTGTGTCATTACTTCTCTGCTTCCCTTTACATCGCCTAGGGAAGGCTCTGAAATGCCAGCTGGAATTTGAACATAACTTTGCTGTATATTTTCTCGTTGATTTCTGGTACTAGAATGTAGGTGGGACAGACCAGATAGAATCTTAATTTAAGTGCTTAGGCCAACTGTTATTCCTTTCCTTATAATACTGATTTTTGGAATTTAGACAAATTAGCTACTTTGTATCATTTTTTGAGTAGGAGGATCCCTGAGTAAACTTGGTTGCCTAGTCAGTAACAAATGTGGCACCAATCTTGCAGCAAATATCAATTAAGCAGAGTGTTCCAGTACTGATGTGCAAGAGTGGCTCCGTAGACAGACCTTAGCCATGTTCCTGAGATGGGGACAAAATATTCCATATCTGCAATTTAAAGGAAGAGAGGTTTGTTTTGGCTCATGGTTTCAGTCCATGGTCTGCTGGCTCCGAGACAGAAGTAGGATAACAGAGGCACAGGTACTCATCCTGTGACAGCCAGGAAGGAGAGAGAGAAGGGAGGAGCTGGGGAGAAGAACAAACTTTCCAAGTCACACCCCATCTCTAACCAGGCTCTGACTCTTAACTGTACATTGAGCTACTGAACCTGCCTATGGAGAAATCCAAACAGTATACCATCCTGTCATCCAGCATCCTTCCCAACACATGACAGACTTTTGGGTGACATTTTAGATCTCAACCACAACAAGGAATAAGGCTAAAGATTTGTTTCTTTGGTGTTTTCCCTCTATATTATGTGAAAAGAAAAAGAAACAACCTTAACCCAGAGGATTTAATGATAGAATCCCTGACAGCATCACATAATGATATGATCATATAATGATATGATCCCATTGCCATCTCAGAGCCTGGTTTAAATTCAAATTTGATGACTTTTCCCTGATTGCTTCTAAAGCTAGAGGGACAAGAGCCTGGTGATGTCATCATGAGGATGGGTCTTACATCATAGAACATAGCCAATCATTATGTTCTCTGAAATTGGGAGAAATTTCGTCAACATACCCCTCTCTCCTGCCTTGTAGAAAAGTAATATTTTCCCATGAAGCCATATTAGTTGAAAAAAATTCCAAAGGCTTTAAAATTTAACATCCCTCTTCATCTGAAAATTTATTCCATTTTTTAATTAAGGCTCATCAACCTCTTATTCTATTAAAAAATAGAAAATATTTTTTGTTATTCTCTCCCCTTCCTTTGGACACCTGAAATTTTTTTCTTTTTAAGCAGGCTATTCACCTTTTATAGGTCATGCTTCTTCAAGCAATCCTTTCTTTTGTAAATTTATTTTTTCAGGATTTTTTCTCAACCCATGAAATGCGATAGAAATTCAACTAGTTTTCCAATTGGAAACTTAAGCAAAATATGCTTTCTGCAGGAAGACAGGAAATGACAGTCTTTTGGATACAAAAGTAGCTCTTTCTAACCTTCCCTCAAGGTGTGCCATTTTGTGCTCCGACTTGAACAGCCTATAACCTTGAGGAATTTTATTGTCTTTGAACATCATTCAGCTAATCTCCTCTAATTAATTCAATCCCTACAGACATGTGCTGTTGATCACTACAAATCAAGGTCTAAAACATCATTCTTCCTTGGAAAACTTTGTTGTTGGCATGGTGAATCTTAATCTGAACTGTTTAGAGCTCATACGGCAGACTTGAGAGGGCTTTGCCCCTGCTCACTACCGTTGTGCAGTGACAACCAGCTCCCAGAGCAACCTTTATGCATGGGTTCATTCTTTCTGACTTCCTTCGTCAACTGCTAAGGAAAACTGTTAACATTTTTATATTCACAGAATTAATCTTACAGAATCATTATGAGACCAGCAATACTAAGAGGTCGTTTGATAAGCTTTTTTGCTAAATCAATTTTTTCTTTAAAAAATGAATGGATTTTTCTGTCATTGTTTTTGTCAACTCCCAGACTCAAAGAGCCAGTTGGCTTTATAGGTAACTCGATTCCCTGATTCACAACAGTTTGTCAGAAAAGTTGCTCTAATGCATAAACTAGCTGCCTTCAGCTCAATCTTAGGATCATTGTCTCTGCTGTGACTTCTTTATGCCTAGAGGTCCAGCAAGATCAGTCCTTGGATTACTTCTCTCATCAAAATCTCTTCATTCCTTTTGTCTCTATCTGCCTATCTTAATTTCTAGCTTTCTACATTTTCATTTCTTTCTAAACCTTTCATATAAATCAGACCCGGCATTTTAGTAGGCTCAAGGCAGTGCTGACATGAATGGATAGATGGGTTATCTAATGATCCTTGGTTATATTTTTATTCCTGCACTCTAGAGTTATACTACAAAATTATGGACTGCTGTGAATCTTCTATCTATTCCTCATATGTTTACATATGGATTTAGATATTTTCTATTTTTCCAGTCTGCATTTTGTAATGGTAAACAAATAGAAAATCCTCTTTCTGATTGTTTCTTAAAGTAAAAAGAAAAAAAGAAAAAAAATGATACTGCTTTTCTCAGTGCAATTGTAGCAGAAGTTGGACAGCCTTTTATTTAAAGGGCCAGGTAATAACATTTCAGGCTTTGTTGGCTAGAAGATCTTTGGTGCCGCCGCTTAACTTCACTTCTATAGATAATACAGAAACAAATGATCATGGCAATGATGCAATGAATTTACAGGTACTATGTGAAATTTTGATTCATTTAATTTTCCTGCCATAAAATCTTATATTCTTTTAATATTATTTGAACCATTAAACCATAAAAAGCCAATCCTTAACTGGTGAACAATACAGAACCAGACAGTGGGCTGGCTTTGACCCTCGGGTTATAGTTTTCTAAGCCCCAAATTATATGAAAATAAATGTTGTAATGAAGTATACTATTTTGTCCTAAAGTAACTGTTTTGCTCTCTCTCACTCATACTTACTCCTGAGGGGTTTTACAAATCAAATCTAGTCCCTCTGATTTCTAATGCCCTCTCTGACACTCACCTAGTGGCCCAATGCCACACTCCTAGAAGGAACGACAGGTTTTCACACAGTATAGAGTGAACGGCTGAATGGACAACAAGGAGTGAAAACATAAAGTGAAAACATAAATGTCTTTGAAAGAGATATTATCTATTTGGCCCCACATCAACAGTTCTGTGCTTTGACCAAAGTGAAAATTCTCGAATACAATTCCGTGTTTTGCCCATACTTCTCCTTTATTATTGACAAAGATTTATGGACAGGTTTGAATTTCTGTCTCTTTACTAAGGTATGAATGCCTGTACTGTTTAAAAAAATGCCAGCCATACAGTGATGTTACATTGCTATATGTGCCTAATTCCTTCAGTCAATAAGAATCTTGTGCAAAATAAATTGAGGTTATTGATTCAGATCTACAATGGACAACGGCTTCCACAGCAACAGACCTAGCATTGAGATGTAACAATAACCCATTAAAAGTTTCTCCTAATAAGAATATCCAGGTAAGACAAAGTGAATAAATTAAAATAAATCTTACTCTGCTCCTGAAAATGTGCCTTATAGTATATATCCAGAATTTGTGCATCAGTGAAAGACAATATAGAAAAATGTTCAGGATTTGCTCAGTCTAATATGAGATACAGAGTTGATTCTCATTAATAAAAAGAAGCCATTTTGGTGAAGTAATCCTTTAGACAGGCGATCTTTATCACTACTGCACCTATATTCATTTGCTTCCATGCATGTAAGTATTTACATACAGTTTTCTCATCTTGTCTTTGGAAAATAGTGGTGTTTCAAAAGCTATGATAACATGTATTGTGTGCCTTCTTTGGCTTAGAAATTTTCTACTGAGAAGTATTTATATGGAGCTTTACACTGACTTGGAAGTAATATTGAGCAAGGCACTGGAAATAAGAAAGCAAATAGAAAATCTCCCTGTCTGAAGGTGGCAGAGGTGCTTTGTATTCTACATAATGTAACCAATTGGTTCTCAAACGTTTTTGTCTTTAATTAGAGAATGATCCCTATCCAGTAAGACAAGGTGATGAACTGCATTTAGGGGCTTGTTTTGTTCTAGGTTCATGAGAGACAAGATAGCTAATTGATCTATAGGTAAGTCAGTTGACACCACTGCATTTATTTCATATGGAGGGAGGTTTCACCGGGAAGAGGCCAAGGTTATCCTTCCAGCGCTTTCCAAATATGGCCTATGGAGCTCTGGTTCCATAAAATGCAACCCACTAAAGGGTTCAGTCACAAAACAAGTTTATATCCTATGGGATGTGATCTGGCCCTGGAGAATCATAGGGCATATTATCATACTAAGAGCTTTGAGGAGCTGTATAGCTGTCTGTGATCAGGAATATGCTTGCTAGTCCTTTGTTGTCTTCCATACTTTGTAGGGGTAAAATTAAATAGCACTTAGTTAATTTCATATGTTGTTCAGCCCCTGACATGGAAAATTCCCTAAGAAGCTAAGATTAAAAGTCAAAGGGTGTTTTTTCTCTGTAAAATGTTTTTTCTCTATGTACATGTGAAACACTATATTTTTTTTTGTTTCAAGTGATTATGATCTCATATATTCTAAACCTGAAGCATTTTTTAAAGTTTTTGAGGAACTTGCAGCGGAATGAGAAATAAAATACCACCTTTCCAAATGATTTGCAAAGTGTCAAAATGTCCCATCTAACTGGGTCAGCTCTAAGGATCATTACTCTGAGCCCCTGGCTGTATAACAGTTACCCTCTCTTCTGGACATATTAAAGAGTATTTTAAAAATATTAAGAAGGAAAGTAATGATTGTCTACTTCTATTTGTGAGACGAACTCCTGCCACATAGAATGTTTAGAAGTAGGTGCTTGGTGGGGATATAGCTCAGCGGCACAACGCCTGCCTAGAAAGCACAAGGTCATGAGTTTGATTCCAGGCACAAAAAAAAAAGAAGTGGGTGCTGTAATAAAAAGATGTAGCATAGTCCCATAGATTAAAGATCATGGGGCTAGGGCAGGTTTTCTCCACCGTAGCACTGTTGGGATTTTCAGTCAGAAAACTCTCCTTTACAGAGGTGCCTATGCAAAGTAGGAGGTGCAGTAGCAAGATCTCTGGGTTCCATTCTCTAGACGCCAGTAGCCACCCTCCACTCCACCAGTTACAATCACAAGCGTCTCTGGACCTCATCAAAAGTCGCCAGTGGGGCAGAATTGTCCCAACTGAGAAATGACGGGCTAGCAGCTCTGATGTGAGGCTCCTTTGTTAGAGGACTGCCTGGCTGATTTTTCATTCTTCAAAATTTGTAAATTGAACTTTAGCCATTTTCATTATTCCTGATTCATGTATCTGGAAGTGAACTCTAAAACATGACTTCTTAATTTTGAGTCTCCTCCTCATATTATTGTCATATTTTTGTAAAAAAATCATATTTAGTAGAGGGGCTGGGGATTTAGCTCAGCGGCAAAGCGCCTGCCTGGCATGCTCAAGGTCGTGAGTTCGGTTCCCGGTACCGGAGAAAAACCATAAAAATCATATTTAGTAGAGACCTGTTTTATTATTATAACATTTAAATTCTGAAGAAGGCTTTGGTTTTTGCTGTCCCTGGGGCAGACAGATGTTGAAACAGAAACAGTTTGACTGCCACAATCTCTAACATAGTAATTAAGTTAGAAAAATGTGCTTTAGAGGTTTAGACATAAAAAACGAGGGGAAGACACATGGAAAACACTTTAGGAGGTGTCTGAATAATTTTTATAAGTGTTTGATTTTTGTATATAAATATTACATTGGGTGAGAAAAATATAACTGTAAATCACTATTTTCATAATGGCAATTCCCTGTCAGATTAAAGAAAATCAGTCTGTAAGCATGCCAAGCACAGTGACAAAGAAGATATTTCCAGCATTGAACTTTTCACCTCAAATTCTTGGGTCTACATCTTTATTTTCTTCTGAAAGGGATTTAGGTGACTAAAAAAATAATAAACATGAACTACCAAGCACAAGCTATAAAGTTAATACTCCGAATCTCTGAACTTGGAAGATCATGTGTACCAGAATTTCTTGCAAGGCACTGTTAATATAATTTTTAAAAATGTATCAAATTTGTTTTATATTAAGATAACAACTGATGTAGTTTTAAATCAATCTTTGCTTACATGTGTTTTGTTTCACTCTGTTCTTATTTTGCATAGCTCCTCTTTTCAATAGTGTCTCTTACAGAAGACTAAAAGAATGAAACTGTTTGCAAACAAATCTAATGTGCTAGCATGGATTTTTCTCCCCACACAAACATATCCAGTATATTTACACATGCAATAAAATATAGAGAAAGAGAGAAGGAAGGAATAGCAGCACACTGAAAGGAATGGAGAGAAAAAAGATGAAGGAGTGGCTCAAAATATTTTCAATTGGAAAAATGCATACAGCACAATCTTTAGTAGCTACATTATTAAAACAAAATTTAAAAAGAACAGACAGTATAGAGCTTTAATGAGAGAAGTTGAAATGAAGCGAGCCTGTTGCACCTGATTGGGTGGGATGCTGGAATGAGCGGTGGTGAGCAGTTTGTGGTTCTTAGCTGCTCTGTAGCTGCAAATGCAGAGATGTGTGTGCACATGAAACCCATTGTGTGGAATCGAATTCGTCCCCTCAGCCATCAGAACTGGCTCTGAGGCTGTATAAAAAAAGCCACACGTGTTGCGGAGTGGACCCACATTTTGCTGCTCACTCACTGGGGGACGGTGAAGACCCTTTTTGGTCACTGGCTGATGTACAAGGGTTGCTATGAGAAGCACAGAGATCTTCAACACACAGGCCCTTAACCCATTAGATACTCTTGGAAAAAAGGTAAAGAAAGGGTCTTTTTATCTTGGAAATTGTGTTCAGGGAGCACCAGTGCAAGGCTACTTTTGTCTTCTTAGTTTTCAGATTGAAAACTAAAAAATAACTAAATGTGTTATTTTCATGGATATGTTTAATTCATATATTTTATAAGCAGTTTCCTAGTTAGCAAAATAAATTTAAAAAGAGATTGCAATTTTGTAAACATTTTCTTGCCTCTTAATGTGTTGTTTTTGAAGAGATAGAGAAATATATTCAATGTATTGAAATGACCTATGGACTATATAGCCAACAGAGTGTGTCCTCCCCATCCCCTACTAACACACTAACTTGTGAAGGGCAGAGTTCATTCCTTACTCATCTCTGGAAACAGAATATCAAGCACCTAGTAGGGCCTCCATAAATGCCAAGTTGACCAGAGTTTAGACTCATAATATGTAATATCAACATTAGGGCATTGATGATATCTGTTTTTGATTGAAGAAAACTCAGGTTAGGTTAAATAAGTTTTCTGTCTGTGTGAACTAATATTCCCATTACCCTAGACTTGAGCAAGGAGCACCTCATCGGCTTATCAGAGAAGGGAGCTGTCTAAAGTTGCACAAGAAGAGTATCTTTTTGTTCTCTTGAGTACTTTTTCTTTCCTGGTGATTCATTTTCTCTCCCTGTCCTTCTGGCATGCAAAAATAAAAAAATCCCTATATACAGTGAGCTCCAGAGTTTGTATTTATTCACTTATTTTTACCTCCTGTTGTTCCAAAGTGATCTTAGTTGAAGAACTGCAGTGGCAATGATGCTAGCCTGAGTCTTCTGGTTCCCTTGTTTGACGAATTATACCCTGAACTGGTTTCCAACTTTAGTTGCTAACAATATTTTAGGTGAATAATAAAATAAGCAATATTTGTATTTCTTTCATGCCATGGAAGGTTTATTCTGAATAAATAATGAAACATTCAGAGGAAAGCAAAAGAGGTTATTAAGGATTGTTTCCATCAAGCTCTCCAGCTCATCTTGTATATAACGAATAGATTTAACCTGAGTAACTTCCACTGTTGCTATGAATCTGCTTTGTCTGGGCTGGGAGGAAGCATGACAGTAAAGTGGTTTCTTACCAGTAAATTCGCAAAATAATGACAGATGTTAGAACATTCACGGAGACAGGGTTGAAATCACTGTGAGTTGGTAGCATTTCATTGTAATCTCAGAAACCTTCTTCCATTTGTGCTTTTTCAGACAAACCAGGGTGTAGGAACCTTCATTTTGCTGGAGTTTGAGTTTATTTTATTCTTAAATTATCACTTTCATCATCCTAACAGTATATAAATATATACATTTGGATGTGTGTAGGCTTAACAATATATTTAAGTACAGTGAAGCCACATGTAGCTTAGTTTGGATATGCATTTGAATTTTGTATGTAACATTTGTATCTTTCTAAAGTACAGTGGGCAAATTTTCTGCAAAGGATTAACAGTAAATATCTCAAATATTTCATTTGTACAAAGCATACCATCTTTGTTGGAACTTTTTAATAATATGAAAAAAATGGACATGGCTATGTTTCAATAAATTTTTATTCATAAAAACAAGAAGCAGGCTGAATGCGGCCCACAGGCCTGCAGTGTGCTGGTCTCTCTTGTAACAAAATGCAAAGTGGATAATATAGGAAAGAAATCAATCTGTCTATATAGCTGACAGAAGTATTTGTATAAATACATTTATAAGCAAGCTCAACCTACAGCAATGTGTAAATTCCTTGAACATCTGATATTTTCCCCCTAGAGGACATGTAAATTACTTGTCATTACCAAATAGTGAAATAATGTCTTTGTCACATGAAACATTGCCTTTCCTCTTTGCGTAATTCCCCTTAGCTTTTCCTCTGTTTCACTTAGCTGCTTGGCGATAAAGCTCACTGGTGAGAAGGGCCAGAGGTTTGCTGCCAGAATGACTTAGCATCCTCAAGCTCTTGTCTGCAGCTCTTGAAAAGGCTCCCAAGCTCAGCTGGCTGCCTGGGCTCTCTCTCTGAGACTGTGCCTTAGAGTGGTATCACATTTCTAATGGATTAGCTGACTATTGGGAATGCAGAAGGGTTTTTAGAGTCTCTTAACTTCTAAATGCAGCACATAAATGGAGTTCTATGAATATTTAATTTGAGTACAAGATTCAAAGTTCTTTGCAATTAGTTTAACTGTGAGGGATGAAAGGAGAGAGAGAGAGAGAAAGAAAGAGAGAGAGAGTTTCCTTTGAGTGCTAAAGGATTTACAGTGCACTCTTTGTTTTTTTTCATTTTAGAAACTTTCCATGACCTGAGTCATGATCACTTTTATAAAATTTTTAGAATGTATTTCATTTTTGTATGTCCATTACATGTCGTCTCCTAGTCGTGAGTAAATACATGCAGTTTTCAGGTTGCCTGTCCCTTACACATTCAGTTATCCTCCCCCTTAAATTTCAGCAGGCCCTAATGGACTAGTCTTTGCTCCAAAGTCCATTTGCTTACCTTTACAACAAAATGAGAAACTTATTGGAGCACAATAGGTACTGAAAATCTAGATGATCTTTTGTCCTTTGATTAAAAATTTCTCAAATAATGAGATGCCTCAAAACTGCTCTCAAAATTGCTTCCTTGAATAAATTGCAAGGTCATAATCCTAGTTTTCTCTAACATTATGATTTGGGGTGAGATCTTTAATGTTTCACAGTAAGAGTTTTCTCATTTATGACAAGGGAAAGTCTCACACGATGATTTTTGGCCCACTTCATAGCTCTTAACTTTTGTGCTTTTCTGTGCTCCACACTTTGCTAAGTACATATATGTATAGTGAACATTAAAAAATCCCAACCACTAGGAAGCATAAACAGTCATTAAGAAAACCACAGAAACACATACAGTAGCTGGAAAAAATGCATCTTATAATCAAGAATGACCAGTATTGTTTTCGAAGAGACAGGTCATCATGAATGTGGAAAGAGATGGTAGAAAAGGAGACAATAGAAAAGGTCACTAATATAGAAATCAGACCGCTAAGAAGAAGAAACTGTTCTAGGAGAGTTACTGAAGAAAACAGTATTAAAAGAACATGGAAACCAGAGAAGAAAATGTGCACTGTAAAAAGTTGGAGATCTGCCTCCAGTATCATCTTGTTAATATTGGCATTGTATGGCATGGAAAGACAGGCACTTTCCTATTTTATTGTGTTTTTTGTCCTTTTTTTTCTCTTGTCTCTTTCGTTTTGAGTCTTCATATCTCCTTACCTCACTTTATGGTAAACTTTAAAATGGCAGGGATTGGCATTCAGATTATTTTGTATTGACCAAATCATTCTGCATACCTCATGCCTTCCCGAATTCAGGCTTTCCACCTACTTCCTTAGACTACTGCAACAACTTGTCCCCTCCCCTCCAGCTTGACCTTCTGCACTAAGGCCCTCTACAGAATAACATGTAAGTCAGAAAATTTCAAAGGGCAGGCTTTACGAGGTCACTCTAGCACCCTAACATCTGAGGACATGGGCAGCACTTTCATTAGTATTACCAGTCCATAGCATTTGTCTCCAGCTACTCAAAGCCCTCATTAGCCAAGCCCGATCTCTCTTTCTGTTCCCTAAACATAACTGATCAGTCAATCTAGCTTACTATCCAGCCAAACTCTGGGTCAACACTCCTTACTTCCTGCTGTGACAGCATTAAATCTGGGCTATTTTGTCTTGTTCAGGTAAAATTCTTTTCACTACTTCTGATGTTATTTGTTTGCAACAGCTACATAGTAATTCCATAAGAAAGTTTGTGCCTAGTCATTTTTCTTTTGTCTATCTGCTAATGTCTATTTAGCTCTGTTATTAGCCTTGTAAAAACTGTTCTAAGGTATGAAACATACAGTTCTAGCAATTTTCTGTAATTTGTGCCATCATGGTCTGCTATCTTATGGAGGTGGGTTCTGGAAACTACTGTGAGCTGCCGTTTGTGGGTGAGTCTTTCTGGGTTAAGGCAACACTGTACTTCTCTCTCACAATGTATTCACAACAGCACAATACAAGAACTTCCATGGCAACATCTGTGGAGAAATAAATCCTTCTGTGTGTGCGAGCATCTGTTTTCCATATCTCTGTAAATGGCTAGGACATGCATTTCCAAGTACTTTTGTTTATTTAGCACAAACAAATCTATTTTCCACACAATAGTTGAAAATGTCTGAGTACATCATGCTGTATACATATCACCGCACACCCTTGGAATATAAATAGACACTAAAAACATGTTGCACTCATGACAGATTATGAGCATTCAAAGCATTTTGGTGGAACTCTGAGGTCAGCAGAACTTATGTTTTAGCACTTTACATTTTTTTATTTTAAAGTATTTTATTTCACATAACTTTTTTATTTATATACTTTTATTCACACAAGAAGACATAATTATATCTTATATATCCTCATCTGCTCTTCCCTCTTCAAATTGTTCTATCTCCCCAGACACTACTATTGTCGGTTTGATATACACACTTTCAGATCTTTCTCTAAAAAGTTTTACAAACATGGATATCGAAGTATGCAGAACCCGTAAATGTTTTCCTAATATTTGAACATGTGTTTGTGTATTTTGTACATCACCTTACAACTTGCTTTTGCAATTAAAAATATACCAAGAGATACAGATACATCTGATTCCCTATGATGACGACATAATGTCTCAGTGTTTAAGATACAGACATCTGGCTGAGAGTAACCAAAACTCCTTTAAGAATACAGACATTTATTACTTGTTCACAAGGAGACTGAGGTTAAGGATTTCCAGCACTCATTCAGTGCCTGGGCCATGGTGATACCATGATTCTGCTTCTTTCTTAGGCGTCCTCATGTAGTACCTTTTCCCTCATGCTGTGACTACCTCATCCCTAAGGGTCTCCTCAGGCTGTATTTAAGAGCAAGAGCTGGAGGTCCAGGACAAAACTGCTTTCCTTTGCTTAGGGGCCTCTACTCTTCAGCATGATCATGTCACACTCACCAGAACTGGGTCAGTTCCACACCAGCTGCAAGGGAGGGTGGGGAGATGACTGCTCAGCAAAGGTGAAACAACTGGTTGCCACTGGACGAGACCTAAAATGAATAAAGATCCATCACTGAGACTTAGGATGCTGCAAATAAAACTCTCTTGGTTACAAGAAAGAAGGGCTAGCTGATAGATGGGCAGTGAACACAGTCTGTGTAGAAGGCAGTTCTTTAATTTCTGCATTCACTGACATTTCAAGAACATCTAATATTCAGCTCTCTCAAAACAGTGCTATAATGGATATCATTTTACACGCTTCCTTGTTCATGTGGGTATTTGTTTCTCTATGGAAATATAATAAAAAAGAATTGATGTGCCGTAGGTAATAAAATATGTTAATAGAAACTGTCAAACTGCTCTCAGAACTCTTGTAGTATTTTGCACTGTTCTAGCTGTGTAGGGCAATACCTGTTTTACCATATGTCTGCCAATACTTTAACTAATAAGTTTGGCTGCTTGGGGTGAGAAAATGGGATATATTGTTTTAGTGTTAAAACCACTTTTTTAATTGTCATTTTTCTTCTACTTCTAGAAATATTCAGCTCATTGAAGTCATATCCTTCTACTTATTTACTGTATTAGTTCTTTTACATTCTATTTTTGCTTCCTTCCATTTATTATATTTTCTAGGTATAACCTAGATAGTATTTCTTTGTTTTTTGTACTTGTGCAACCTATTGCCCTGCATTTGAACCACTAAAAAGGCTTTTGTCATGTCTAAGTTTTTAATTTAAATGTAAATTAATTTACAAATCATTTTCTCTATGATGTACTTTTGTACTATATTCAGCTGAGTTTTATAATAAATACATTCTAACTTTTCTCTAATTTCTTTTTCTATTTGTTTTCATTTAGTTATGTCAGTCATCTGTGTTTTGTTTGTAAGTGATCTAATTTGTTTCAAGGTTTCACAAATACTTGTCTCTAGACTAGTTATTCAATACTAAGTTATGTATATTAGGTTTTGAAATATCCTTGTCATAACCAATTCTTATGGGTACATGGATGTTTTTATTTCTCTTGTAACATAACCTATTTGTCTGCCTTTCTATGTAATATTTTAAAACATTACCTAACCTTTATACTGTCACATTTTTGGGGGTAGGAAAAATCTTCCTCCATGTTTCAATATTGCTTGAATAGTTTTGTATCTCTTGTTTTCTATGTGACAACTAAAGTTAACTTGTTAAGATCTGTAGAAGTATGACATTAAGTTTTGTATTATCATTTGTTGACATTAAGTTTTGCATTTTGTATTATAAATATGCATATTTGCCAGGCTTGATGGCGCATGCCTGTAATCCCAGCACTCAGAGGTTAAGACAGGAGGATCGTTGTGAGTTTGAGGCCAGCCTGGGCAACAAAGTGAGTTCAAGGCCAGCCTGAACTGCATA
>NW_004955430.1:20610393-20611968 GCF_000276665.1 Chinchilla lanigera
AAATGGATGTATGTTTATTATTATGTGTTTCCTACAACAACCATTGAGAATAGTTAATGATTATTTAATCGGTCACTCATGTACAGCTCTATTTATTGTCTTTAGAAGCCACTTTGAAGATACCAAAGTATAGTACAACTATTGATAATCTCCTACCTCTTTTGTCTGTAACTCACTATTATTTGTCTATTTGTTTTCCTGAGAAACTATCTTGTAGATAACAATATGTAAAACAATAACCACTAATAATTTCCTACCACTTTGTGTGTAATTTGGTAAGTCCCTCCTATTACTATGCTATCTTTCTTTTGCTCTTTAAAATTAAAAAAAAAAGTTTTTCCTTTCAAATACAACTGGGTTTATTTAGCAGTTATGAACTTATGCTCAGGAATAAGATTAGCTTACAAATTTCAGGACTGAGAAGGACTAGGATTTCAGCTCTTTGCCTGACTAAACTATGTGATATATTAGAAGATTTTCTTTTTTCTTTTATTTATAGAGAATTATGTATGCATGAATATATAGATGCCTAAATGTGTATGTTGTTACTTACATATGTTCAGAGAAATAACAGGTAATATATTTCTTTTCTCCTTAAGAAAAAATTGAATTAAACCTATACCTCAATCTGAGTCTAGGATACTTTAAAGGTAGAGCTTGACTTCCTTTTCATGTTCTTTTATGAATCAATGAGAGTAATATGTATATTTTGTAAAATAATATCTATTTAACATATTGGTTTAAAATTAATTTTTCTTCTCTTCCTTTCCTCTTATTTTATTTAACTCATATATTGTACATGTAGTTACTTGTCTTCTTTTCCTCTAAACATCTATTTTGTTCTTCTAAAGTCACTTTCATCTTTTTTCTTTTGGTTTTAATTTTCTATATTATTTAGCTTATCAGAAAACTGACTTTTAATTTATTAAATTTTACTTTTTATTATGTATTGTTTTTATAATTTTCTTTCATTTATTCCTCTTTTCTATTTTCTTTAGCTTCACCTACTTGATTTTTGAGAGGTGGGAGGACCTCTATGTGGTAATTTCCTTTATTTTTCCCCACGTAGCCCCTAGGAATGGCTCGTGCATGTCTTCTACTTGATGACCTCTGACACGTTTTAAACATGAAGTATGTCTTACAAGAAATTGTGCACTCTATTTTTGGACACAAATTATTATACTAGATATTTGTCTATACATATTTGTTTGTATAACCTCATGTTTAAATTGTGTAAAACACTTTTTCCTTTTACATTTTGAACCTTTCAATTTCTTAAAGAGAGAAATTAACATGTACTATTATATACACTTCTCTGTACTTCTATCCTCATTTTTGTCTTTTGCTTTCATAAAATTTATTGGAGGTATATTATGTGTTTATAATTCCTAAGATTCCATCTGTTGGGTGGGTTGTTTGTTGATCCATATGAAATCGTCATTTACCTTATTTTACTGGTTTAATTGTTGAATTTTCTTTGATATTAGTTCCCTGGGAGTGTATGTTTCCTCCCTCCCTCACTACCTCCTTCCCTCCCTCTTTCTCTCCCTTCCTTCCTTCCTTCCTTCCTTCCTT